>NC_045578.1:915000-1220000 GCF_009819795.1 Aythya fuligula
GCAGGATTGCTATAAACATATCCCCAAAATAGCTGGTTTTAGAAACACGAAGTGTCCTCATGCTATTACCCAACCCACAATACAAATATAGTGGCAGCAGTCAGTCTAGTGAAACCACAGCCAGGAACAGTGTGAGTTACGGCAAACAAACTGGCGCTGGGGGATGAAAGCTGATGGGAGGGACTTGCTCCCCAGGGCTGCCGATTACATGGCAAAGGACCTGTCTGGCTTTGGAGGAATCTGGGGGGTTTACAGAGCAGTCCATGGCAAATAATGGCCAAAAAACCAAACAAACCCAAAAAACAAAGGTATTTTATTGCCTCATGGAGGGGGGTGGGGGTGGGAATGGGATGAGCAACGAATGAAGTGCTATTGCCTGGAGGGCTTGTTCAGGCACTGGAACAGCTGATAAAAATATCCATCATCACTGTGACCCCAGGCACGGGGCGGCTGTGGGGAGGCACACCACTCACCGAACGGGGGCCGAGAGGAACAGGCACGGCCACAGCCCAGCCATGGCTCTGGCACCTGGAGGCAGCAGAGCTGCTTTGTTAGAGGCAGGCGCGTGTGGGAGAAATGCGGTTCCAGCCTGCAGGAAAGGCTTGCAGGGGGAAAGAGTTCTTCGCCTGGAGATGCCTGGTGGACACTCGGCGGATATCTTCTGCAGCCAATAATGTGACTTTTTGAGAGTCTCTGAAAACTGCAGATAAGAGCTGGTCATGGCAGAAAGCTCTGGACACTGTCAGGGTGATGAGTGAGCAGACTCTGCTCCGCTAATGACGAGTTAGTTGCTGCTCTCAGGCACGGGGATCTGTAGGCACCGGAGAGCAGTGTGGCTGTGCTCACATTGGACATCAATGAACAACGTGTTTATTTGGATATCTGAAAGGTCAATTTTCTAAAATGTGAAACAATCGCTGGCATGACTGACTGGGACTGTAAATTTAGAGTGGGAGGCGTTAGCAAAAGCTGGGACTCATTCAAGGACATCCCAGCAGTGCCCTGAAGCCATGATTTCATAGACCAAAATAATTCTCCCAGGGAAAAAGCTGTCAGTGGTGGTTTGGATGTGTAACAGGGGTGGTGGTGGCCAGGGGGAGGACAGCGGTGCCCTGAGGTGTGCTGCAGGTGGGAACCAGGCGTGAGCCTGGCCAGAGGCTGTCATGGAGGGAAGGCAGCTGAGTGAAGGCCCATGTCCGTGCCCAGAGAGGGTAACGTGCTTTCTTCTCTTCCTCATCCTCTCTGTTTTGCTTCTACCATGCCTTGTGGAGCGGTGACTCATGCTGAGCAGCCCCAGTCAGCTGGTGGGAGAGCTGGCAGCATGGAGCAGTGGCTGTCAGAGGAGAAAAGAGACCTTTCTGGTCTGTGGGACAATGCCAGCTGGTGAGGACCTTGGAAAGGTGAAAACCTCCTGGCTGGGCTGCTCCATCCTGCTGGGGAGGTGTGATCAGACGAGGTGAGCCATGGCTCGAGCTCTCTCCTGCCTTGGGAAGAGCTCTGTCAGCTTGTGAGCAGACACGGGGTGGTGGTCACTTCCTCCAGCTGTTACTGAGCACCAAAATTGTGCTATTCATTTTCTCAAGACCCCTAAAAATTGGTCATGGTCCTACTACTGCCCAGGAATTGTAGGAGTGGTGAGGAAATTTCCAGGGTTAGTGCTTCAAGCAGAGCCCATGGGGTGCTCCCCCCTGTCCTGCTCGTGTAGAGCAGGCAGGACGCATCTCCTCCTGCACGGAGCAGGCTTCCTGCAGAGCTGGGCACTGCTGCACCGGACAAATTGGGTGTGCCCAAAATGGGGTCTAACTCATGGGATGGAGAAGCTAGCACTGTCCTGAAAGGTGGGGAGAAGGGAGGCCTGCAGCAACCTAAAGAACTGCTGGTTAAACTGTGCAGGTAACAGAGGGGGAAAACAAACAAATCAATGAGCTCTCACTGCCTAATGGCAGTGAGAAGTCTGGAAATGTATGTTAAAGATGACCAAACCAAGCCAACCCCCAATCTCAGCCCTACGCAAAACACATGGAGTCAAACGGTAAGAAGCAAAACCAGAAGAATGCAACAGATGACTCCAGTCTGCTTGGGTTGAAGCATAAAGAAGCGTTCACCCCTGTGGGGGCTAAAATATTTACATCTGTGATGGAGAAAGCTGTGCAACTTCAGACCAACAGGCCCGGTTAACTTATACCCTTGAGCCAAGAATGAGCTGCTGGAAGAGTCCCTGAAATGCTGACACTGACATTGAACAACTCTTGGAAAGACATGACAATATTGAGCCCTTGGAGACCTGCCAGGAGCTGGAGTTTGAAGGCTGAGGAGGGGGGACTGCAACCAGACTTGATGTCCACTTATTGTGGTCCCCTGGTCCAAGGGGCTGGGAAATGAGCTGCGCCGGGCTCAGCTTGTGCCACTTGCTAAGAGAAGCCTGGGAGGTGACGTGACCACTTTTATAGGTACTTGAACACAAAAATGTTTCCTGGTGGGGGAGGCTTTCAGGAGCATTGACAAATGTATGTTACGGTCAACTGGCTGGAAGCCTCATTTAGACAAACTCAGCCTTGAAACAAGCTGCAGTTTCCCACTCCTCAAGGGCCACTGGACACTGGAGGAGCTTTTTGGATGGGGGGAGGATTCGCTGCTGCCTGGAGCTTTGGCGCAGCAGCACAAAGCCTTTCTGCAGGCCAGGCTTTGGGTCAGCTTGTAGGAGAAATCACGGTGTGCATCCCGTTCCTTCGCAGCCTTTGTAAGGAACCAGCTGGTGTGCTCATGGTATGCACAGATTCTTGTTGGAAGGGGGTTTCTGATCCACCTTGGGGCTGCAGGCAGTGAAGCTAGCACCAGTGTGGCGGTGCAGTGAATGATCTGCAGGATCTGGGACCATGTTGCAGCTCCTGGGGCTGGGAGGACACAAATCCATGCCCCAAGTCCTTGAGAGGATGGAACACCAGTCGTCACCTCTCTGCTGTTATGGCTTTCATGGATGGGGGTGCAGGCACATGAGCAAATGAGTGCCAGCTCTGGTACCCGGACTGGGGAGCAGGGTAAGAACAGGATTGCTTTGGCTTGGTGCAAGGCCAGGAGCTGCAGAGGAGAGGAGGAAGCTTCATTCTCTGAACAGGACATGGTGTCTGCTCACAAGCCACAGCTCCATCACATTTCTGAGTGCATCTCCAGGAGGTCCAGAAGGATCAGCAGTTCCCAGAGCAGGAGCAAGTACCTGCACGTGTCCCCTTCCTTCCCAGCAGTGATGGGCTGCCAAGAGGGGACAGAGCAGCTTCACTGGGGTAAAGGGCTTTTCCCTGGGGCAGGGGGCATCCAGCCCTGCAGAAGTGTAGAGTGCTCACAAGAGAGAGTCCAGGTCCAGCAGCAAAGAGCAGCAGCCACTTGCAGAGGAAATCATCTGCTTGGAGATGATACATCATCTCCATGCAGATTTCATGGAGATGAAATCATCACTGGAGATGATACAGGAGATGGACAAGACGGTGAAGAGGAATAGAAGATGCTATGGGATATAGAGATATGAGCCACCAAACATGATAATGACAAATGGCAGACAAGGCTGGGGACAGCGTACATGAGATTTAATGTAGCCAAACAGACCCCTCATGCCCTGCCCCATGGCCCTGAGGACAGCCTTTGGTTACCAGTGTGCAGCCACCTGGCTGTGGAAAGGAATGGGCCTCTCCCTCTCTCCTGCCTTCTAGCCCATCTGAGCCCCAATGCCTGTGGCACCAGGAGACTTTTTAGCATGGCAGGAACAGGAGCAGAAGAGATGCGCTTGCAGGATGCTGGGTCTGAGCATCGCCATGACTTTGGCCAGCCTCTAGGCGCCCCTTCCTCCAGGAGCTCTGGGGATGGGGAGGGCTCTGGCCAGTCTCTAAAGGGGCTGTTTCAGTGCCAGAATAATACTGGGCACTTTGCCTGGTGCCATTTGCACAGCTCTTGCTTTGGCCAGTGCCCAGAGCTGCCCTGTGCTTTATTTCTTTGGCGCAGGTTCAATGGGAGGTGGGTAGGGGCGGACAAAAATAGATGCTGTGAGAAGAAGCTGAGAAGAAAGCACACCATGGGAAGGAGGGGATATGGTCACAGCAGTGCACCTGAGCCCTGTAGGGCACTGTTATGGGAAGCTCACAGCTTTGGGGAGGGGGCTGTAAGGAGCAGCTCCAGGCTTGGTCCTGAAGGCCAGGAGGATGCCGGCCTGGCTCCCTGATGCTGTGCACACCTTGCAAGCTGGTGGTGGAGTGGGGCTTGGCAGCTGTGGCTGCAATGGGTGGCCCTGTGGAGGTGCCCCATCCATGCCATGGAGATGTATGGGGGATGATTTCCTTTCACCCAGCATCACCCAGGACTTCTCAGTGGGATCAGGAAAGAGGTCCTGGGATGCTGCGGTGGTGGCAGCATCCCTGCTGGCTTGCTTTTGGAGACAGAGCCTCCTGCAGTGCCCACGTCCTGGGTGCTGCCCTGGGGTGGGATGAGGGGTGATGGGTTGGGAAACACCTCCAGCTCCCCAGGGCTGGGCACCCTGCTCTGAGCCCTGTCCCTGTCCACCCCAGGGAGCCGGCTCCATCACTCCCACCCAGCCCTGCCAGCCCTGGAAAGAGGTGTCCACTGCCCACTTCTATCTCACCGTCTGGGAATGTCTCCTGAGACTTTGCCTGCGTTTTGCTGTCCTTATTTGCACCTCTTGAGGCTCATTCATACCATTGTCTGTTCTCCTTGGTGCATCTCCTTCCATCTGCCAAGCCTGGACCAACCCGCAAGGTCCCTCCTGCTCCTGGATGCTGTTTGGTGGCTCTAGGGTCAGTGTCTAGCACCAGCAAAAAGGATCACCACTTCTCCCTGACGACCTCCCCACTCCAGAGCCAGAGTCTGAGCCCATGGAGCTTTGAGAACATACATATCCTCCTCTCCTAGCTTGTTCTTCTCTGCCCAGCTGCAAGCTGGCCCCCCACACTACTAGCTCGTGACTGGCTCGGCTCAACCCCTGCTTTTGAAGCTGCTTTTTGCATTTGTCTGTTTCTGAGCTAAGGCAGGAGCCAGCAGGGTACCTGCGCTTCCGTGCAGCGTGCAGCCTGCATGTGTTTGCCTGCTCCCCATCCCCACGCACAGCTCTGGGGGAATGCAACACATCTGGATCCTTGCGCCCTGCCCCTGGCTGATGTGCCACATCTGGATTCCTTGCATACAAGCCCCGTCTAACAGGCTGTGTCTGGCTTCCCAGCATGTGATTCCTAGATAACAAGTCACTCCTGGATTTCCTACATGTGATTCTTGGATAACATGGCATATCTGGATTCCTTACATTCAATTCCTGGACAATATGGCACATATGCTCTCTGGCTAAGGCTGGAGCTGGAACAGGACTTTCTCTTTACAGTTTAAAGGAATTTTTTTTTTTTTTCTGGAGAAGATGAAGCTTTGACCTGAATTGCTGGCTGCCTCACAAAATCTCCCTTCTACCTCAGCTTTGGCTGCTCTTGGCTGGGAGCCTGGCTTGAAAACAAAGATCCTATCTCCCCCCACCCCGTGGGCTTTGGGATTGCTGGCGGTGGACACGCCGCCCCTCGCCAATCACTGCTTACAATAATATTTTTCTCTAGGATTGAGCTTGGAATAACTTTGTTTTGACATAATCTGAACTAATGTCTCCCCGGCAATGACAGTAAACACTCGACAATAAGTCACAGCACAGCCCTGAAGCTCTGCAGAAGGGGCTCCAGCTTTTGGACACACAGGAACTGGTACAGGTCACCACTACAGGGATGGTGCTGGCGAGGGCAGGGTGCACCACAGCCTGAGACGTTGGGTTTGATCCCTTTCCCCTCAGAGAGACTCCACAGAGGGTGAAGGAGAATGCAGCATGGGGCCATTGCTAATCAGTTCCTCAGGCATGAGGAGTTATTGTGTCTGCGGCAGTGGCAGCTCCAATTTAAACACCGTCACTGCACTATTAATGGTCCTGGCACTCACTGACTCAAGAGCTCGGCCTGGGATCTGGGAGCACTGATGGCTGTGTAACCCCAGAAGAGCTTCAATCTGCATGTCATGTTGCCCATGCCTGGCTGTCTGTCCCCATAAGCTGCTGTGCTCAGGGTGCCCTGTGCTGACACTGGCTGATGGTGCCGCATCAGGCCACATCTTCTCCCCATCCCACCTTTCCCAAGGATGAGGGTCCTCGAGGAGCCCTGCAGAGAGGTCGTGCTATGCCCAGGTGGTGTCACCTTCACAGGGACAAGTAGTGCCCACCAAAACAGCTGCAATGAGGCTCAGCTGCCGCAAGGCTTTGGCCGATGTGTCGGGGGATGGCTGTGGTGGGAGAAAAGGAGGGGCAGGGATAAGGACAGGAGCACCCAAGGGCCCGTGTGAAGAGGACATGTGGTGAGCACAGTTTCTCTGCCAGGGGCATCCTCCTTTCCCCCTTGGACAGCCCTTGGGGCCAAGCTCTGCCCCGAGCCCCGATCAGAGTGGGATCCGTTGTCCAGCCGTGCTTCAAGCAGTGTCTGGACCTGGACCTGTTTTTTTTTTATAAGCCAGCAGAATCTGTCCAAAGATTAAAGCCACTAAAGGCTCTATTTTCCTCCCTTCTCTGCAGAGCTCTGCTTCCCATCTGCCTGCACCCCCTTGTCCAGCCGCATGCCAAGGCAGTGCAGGGCAAAAGCCAGTGCTGGTGGCAGCCCACTTCCCGCTGGCTCAGCTCCCTACTCAGCCCTGTGCAGCATTAAGGCTCTCCTCTGCCTGAGACAGTTCCCAGCATGCTGCTGGTGCTGCACCACCACATCCTTCATGCAGCAGGGCTCTGAGTGCCACCCGTGAGCCAGCTGTGCCCATCACAGCTTCCCTCTGTGAAGGCAGCACTGGCCGTGGCAGCGCAGGTACCTTTCTGTGCCCGTGGTCAGCGCCTGGCTGCAGCAATGCTGCTTGGTCCACGGGTGTAACCCTCCCTCACTCCCCATCTTTTGGTGAACCAGATGTCTCCTGCCATGAGCCTGACCCTTGCAACAGCGGCCAGCATCTCTGAGCCCCAAAGCAGGGCCGTAACTTTGCATCCCAGAGCAAAGCATCCCCACCTGACGACAGCATCTGGGCTGTGTGAGAGGAGGCAGAGCTGCAAATGGGAGGGCAGGCAGGGCTCCAGGCTGCAGAGAGTGGCTTTCCTAGAAATCTACAGCCCCATCCCTGCTCCTTTTTGGGGGCTACAGGGGGTTGCACAACACAGGAGCTGGAGAGTCCTCACTGCCTGGAAACTCTGCACTGCAGCATGGGGTTGGTAGACCTGTCCTGAGCACCTCCAGAGGGATGGGAACTGCTGTCACCATCCTCCTCCAATGGGCCCCTCGGGTATAGCTAGAACTGCAGCTCCCCTCGTTATTCCTGGAAGACCATGGGCGGCCTTCTTTTATTTATTTATTTTTAATGGATGAAAACATGTGCTTGCTATTGTGACAGGAGAAAGGAGCTGTTGAACAATAGCTTAGGGGACTTCTGAATGTCAATGGAGCAAGCTGTGGAAGACTGGAAGATGGATGGATATCACTGATGGCTGGTGCCACGGACAGTAAGAAAAGTCTGCTGAGGTGTCTGTTTCATACTCCTTGGTAAAGGAGAGAAGAGTTTCTGGGGAGGGTGCAAAAGCAACAGGATGAGATACGTGGCGCATTTCTTAGCTGTAGAGCCATCAACCACCCCGCATGGCCAGGGCAGAGGTCAGGGAGGTAGGGAGCAATGTCCCTGCATTGCAGAAAGAAGCTCTGAGAGGATAGAATCGCACCAATGTCATGTTGGGATGCATGCTTTGCAGCAGAGAGGCAGAGGGTACAGGCAGGTGGTGACAGTCTCTGGCCATGGTGCAGGTGCTGAGGTAGCCCTCTTTGAGAGGATGGTGGGCTCCCAAAAAGCCCAGGACCTGTCTGGGTGGCCTTATTCATCCCTTTCTCCTTTTTTTCCCTCTTTGTCATGTTACAAGAATCCTTTCATCCGCATGTTTGTTTTTCTTTCGGTCTCTTTGCAGATGCTCGGTAATTCTTTGAACATATCAGATGGGTTTGTGTATCCCTGTGTCCGAGTTGCTCTGTGGATTCTCCCCAGAAGAAAACAGGCACCTCTGGAGCATGTTGCACACTGGCCTGAGGTCATGTCTAAAGGCAGCCTGGCAGACGCACGCTGGAACACAGCCTCTGAGCAGAGGGCAGGTGGCGAGCTTGAGGGGAGAGCGACGCTGCATCTGGGAGCACTTTTCGAGGTGTGGAGAGATGGTGAGCACTGGTGGGAATAAACATTGCGATGCAGAAGGGATAGGAAGTCTTGTGAGTGTAAGTGCCTGGGGCATGGTGGAACCACAGACAAGTCTGGCAGCTGCTTTGTAAAAGAGAATGCGCAGATGTCCTGTCCCTGAATGCTCTGGGAGCTCTGGGTGGTGGCTCTGGGGCATGTTTTCCCTCTGGAGCTGGCCTGGTCCAGGAACGTCAAGACCACCTCAGCCCATGAGTCCTGAGGGCCTCGCTCAGTGTCTTGGCCATACTGGATGCTGCCCTGCCTGAATGAAGGGGGGCCCAAAGCTAGAGTGTGATCCCTTGGAGAGCCACAGACACATGAGCTCTTCAAACATCCTTCCTGTGCCCCAAACCCAGCCACGCTACATGGTGTGGGGCTGGGCTGTGCGCAGGGCTCCCCTTCTTCATTCACTGGGCTCCTCAAGCACCGTGCAGGCCATGCGGCACCTGAGCAGCTCAGAGGAGAGCAACCCAAAGCTGGGGGGCTCAGAACAAGACCCTTGATGTCCAAGACAAGACCTGGAGAGCAATGCTGCTGAAAAAATGCCACGAGATGCAGGCAGAGCTGTGTCCCGTGGGCTCCTGCTGCCCGTGGGTGCGAGGCCAGGGGCAGGGATGTGGGCAGGGCTGGGCGCTGGGCGAGGCAGGCCACTTGCAGGGGCAGTGGGCAGTGCTGGGGATGGTGCTGTGAACCAGCCGGCCCTGCTCTGGCACCATTCAATCCCACTCTGCCTGAGCCAGCCCCTTGCCATGCCGCTGGTTCTGCTTCCAAAATGCTGTCTGTTTCCCCAGCAAGCTGAAGGCTGTGGATGTTGGGTGAATTTGTAGGTGGGGAAATCAGGAGCAAACTGGAGTGGAAATGGCTGCTAAGTCCTCAGGCCCTGCTGGGTTGTGGTAGAAGGGGTGCAGCAGAGATGTGCACAGACATCTTGGGAAAACTCTGGGTCATGAAGCCAAAGCCAGCACCCAGCACAGTCCCTGTGCTCTGCATCTGTGGGCACTGATGTGTGTGAGGCACCAAGGCCAGGAGAGGGCCCATCACAGCCTCAGCATGGTGTTTACCTCCCTTGGGGCAGCCCTGAGAGCTCTCTTCACAGGCAGGAGCTGACGTCTGGAGATGCAGAGCTGATCCCTGTGTTTGTGGTGATGGCACCGTGGGCAGGGGCAGGCAGAACTTTGTCAAGCACAGAGGGAGCAGAGGGAGCATTCCATGGGAGTGCCGGGCAGCCACACGGTGCTGTGCAGGAGCTCGGTGGAGGATTTGGTGGCCACTACAGAGCACAAAAGTGACTCTTGGGTCTTTCTGGGGGAGCCTGGGGAAGCAGGGAGGGCTCGAGATGCTAGAGGAGTGTGCTGGGGTGGGGAGGGACACCAGCAGTGGGGCACCTGCAGTGGGGCACCATCACCAGAGCCATCAGCTGGGCGGCTATGCAGGGACCTGGAGGGCAGGGGTGGCTGCAATGGCAGGGCAGGAGGGACCCACAGAAAGAGTGGGGGACCCATGGGCAGGCCGTGGGACACACTGCCAGACATGGCACCTTGGGATGTGAGAGCTGCAGTGAGGAAGCAGAGGCAGCCTCGGTGCAATCCTTGCAAATGCTGTGGTAAAACTTTTTTCAGATAAATATTTACTCTGAATACGTCTATTGTAGGAGTCTTCCATGTTCTTGGGGACAACATATAGAAACCCTCCTCCCTGTCATTCTGAGCTGTTGTCATTGCCCTACATGGGTGACCCTGAGGAGGATGAGGACAGAGCTACTGGTCCTGTCGCTCCCCACCAGTATCAAGGAGGACAAGCTTGTCGGGGCTGACCGGAGGCAGCTGGGAGCAGCTCTGCAGCCACCTCCTTCACATAACAGCACGGGCAGAGCAGAACTCACTGCAGAGACCAGGGTCTCCCCAAGCACCTGAGCATCTCCTGAAGGTGGTGATTGCTCCCAAAGGGACGGGTGAGCAGCACCCAGCAGCCCGCCTCTGTCCAAGTGCAAAGGAGGCCTGAGGACACAGATGGGGAGGGGGAGCGGAGCGAGGCAGCACAGAGGAACAATTGAAAAGAGGAAAAAGGAAATCCTCCTGGAGCTGTGAAAGTGTTTTCCCAGACTGTCTGGCCTGCTACGATGACCTCATTCTCCGAGGTGATGTTAATTGGGCTGAAAGACTGGAGAACAGGCTGTCCAGCCCTGCGAGCCCCACCGCCGCCGTCACCTGCACAGCCCCAGCACGGCACCCACGCCTCCTACCCAGCAGCATCCATCGGCCGCCACAGCCCTCGTTAAACCCGACCCAGGCTGCCCCTGCCGAAACGCAGAGTCCCGTGCTTTTGCCAGTGGCTTTAACGAGGGTTAACAAGCCACAGATTTCCATTAGTTCATCTCAGCTGTTTATCCTGGAAAATTCCCTTTGCAAAATCAGTGTGATGCACACATATCTAGAGGGAGGGGAGGGCATCCGAGTGCTGTGCATGCCAGGTTCAGAGGTCTCCGCTCATCTCCAGGCACTGATATCCTCATGACAGCAAGATCCAGGAGACCAAGCACTGGGAAGCATGGTATTGTGGATGTGAGACCACAGGAGGGTTCGTTACCAGAGATAAGGAGCTTGTGGGGTGGACATCCTGTTCCCTGCAAGGGCGCCAAGGGGGTGTCTCCTGGTGGGTCAATATTTTAACTGAGATAATGGAGGTCTGAGTAATGGGTCCCCTCCCAGATCCTCTTTTGCTACAGATGTGTGGGCACCAAGAAAAGTTTTTTTCACATTCTTACCCAGAGGCATTTTCTGATTTCTTATGTGGAGGGGGAGAAACCAGCAGAGTTTATCTCCTCCCACATGTTTATCTGACGTTTAAACATCCTCAAAACACAGCTCCTAAGGCCACTAGCTGCCTGTCAAATTTGCCTGAATTTGATCCACTAATTATGAAGCCATGAGGAGCACACACTTGCGCATGATTGCAAAAAAACAAAACAAAAAGTAAGCACTTGGGAGTACTTTTATGTAGTAGAGAAATTAAAATAGTGAGAATGAAAGGCTGGACATTAAAGCTAGATCTCCTCAAATGTGGACCGGCACATATCTCAACACTGACTGTGCTGGAACAAATTACAGACGGCAAAGGTAGAATTCTCCTTGATAGCTTGGCAGGCAGACTGGCTGCCTTTCCGGCAGAAGATCTTAAGCCAAAAGATAGTTCCTGGTCTTGATGGTAGCAGGGCAATGGTGTCAGGCCTCAAGTTGTTTGAGCTGCATAATATCAAATCTTATGGCCATAAATTTGGTGCAATCAAAAGACCGTGAGCAAAATAACAGTGCTGTGCCATTGGCTCCTGCTCAACAATGCTCATCAGCAGCCTGGTTGTCTCCAGGCAGTCAAGCAACCACATCAAGAGGCTGTTGCACATCTTCTAGTGGTTATTGTGCGTCTTCTGTTCTCTCATTGCATCCCCCAGCAAAATGTGGGTGTTTTGAAGGTAGGAAAATTTTGTCATGGAATTTATATTCCTATTAGAGAAGGCAGGATCAGAGCCAGGCCACTGGCACGTGGGGTGGAAGTGGAGGAGAACAGCAAGTCCCTAGACCTGGAGGGTTGAGAGGCTGTGTCACCAGAAAGATGAGCTGCTTCTTGATTGCTGAGCTCCAGCACCACAAACACAGCCACAATATTTACTAATGCAGTCTTCACCTCCCTGCTTGAGTCACTCAGGCCAGGTCAGCAGGCAGGGACCAAGCTTTGGCTGCGATTTCTTCTAAAAACCTGTGGTCACCCCTCTTGGGAGCTGTAGGGAGCCTGCTATATATGGGTCATGGTCTCATGTGGGCTGGAGGCTCCTGGATGGGAGAGGAAACCAAAACCACAAAGCAAACTCACAGCTGGGAGTGTGATGCAGCAGGGAAAGGAGCCTGCCCATGGCTTCTACCCCCTGTGCCTTCCCCTGGTCACCCTGAAACAGGGGTGAGCAGCAGTCAGGAGCTCCTCCACGGCCGTGAGCTCCTCCATGTCCTTCAGTTTCCTCCTCTCTTACTTCCTTCCTATCCACTCAGCTGGCACCAGTCTTGTACTTTCTTTGGGATTCCCTGAACATTCCCTAAACACAAAGACTTCAGTGCTGTGCTTTTCTGTCCTTCAGTTCTTGCTGTTTAAGTGCAAATGTGCTGCAACCACCTGCCCTTGGGTCATGATGACATTTCTTGGTCATCCCATCCAACCAACTCGGATTTGTTGGCATTCATACTCCCACATCAACACCATGAGACCACAAGTAGAAACTGTCTGAAGCATTTTTTTTTTCACTTGAGTTTGGCTTTCAAGAGTTAAAGGAGTTTCTTTTTACCATCAGTGTGGCTGATAAGCACACTCAACTGCCAAATGCCATTTATTTATAGCTTACTTTAAAGATAAGAGAGGGTTCCCCATGGTATTAGAGGCTCCATTCTGCTTCTACTGTGCCCCTTCAGAATGGCTGCAGTACCATATTTGTCTAGTTTGAACTGCAAAAGGTCGTAATAATCTCCAACACTGGCATGTTGCTATGAGATCTTAAATACCGGTAATGAGCGGGGACTGTCAGAGGCGTTTTTCATGGTGGAACCTCATCAGCTTTTGCTCTAGGACAAATAATAATAAGCAAAGCCAAGAAGTCCTCTTGGGAGACAGTCTGCCAGACATGAGCCATGTCTAGATTGCGGCTTTGGGTAAGAGACCTGTCTTGCTTGAAGCAAGCTACAGTACCACTGACGTGCCTGCAGTGCCTGCCGTGTCTGTAGGAACGGGGTTGGAGGAGACACATGCAGCATCCACACGTTGTACTTGTTGGGTGACCAGAAGTCGATCTGTGGATGATGTGTGGGGTGTCTCATTCACTTGTCTCCAGTTCTGCTCCCTGTGAGATATCTGTGCCTGCCTATGTGGTCCTAGCTCCTGTCAGAGCAGTCGTAACTGCTCAGCAGCTGGGGACACCTGGTGAGGCAGACCTTGCCCTGTGCACTTTCATTCCTCATAGTTAGCTCTCACCTTCTGTGTGCCCCTTGGCAGCTCCCCCTCATAGATCTGTTCTTTAAAGGGAAATTTTGCTTGCCTTAGGTGTAACGAAGAGAAGATTTTAAGCCAAACAACAGATGACATCTGGTCCTTGTGCCCCCCAGCACTGTGGACAACATTTTAATGTGGACAACACTATTGTTGTATCCAAATTATTCTCTGGAATTGGTAGTCCCTTCCAGATTTGGAAAATTTGAATCTATTCCTGTCAGCTAACTTTCAAGATATCTTTGGTTGGTAGCGAAGAGTGTTTTGTCCATAGGACTTGATTCTGAGGCAATAGTTTTATTTTTCTGACATTAGTGTTAGTTCTGTCATGAACACTTCAACTTGTATGACTTCTACATCGTTCTTTATTTCCTACTAGTTTTGCTGTTATTCCCTTTGGAAATGGCTTTATGTTGAGTCTTCAAACACCTTTTTTTTTTCAGGATAGCACAGATTATTCTTATGGGATGACTTATGACTTTATCTCCATTTTTCAAACTACTTGAGAAGCAGCTGATGTTAATTGTTGAGTCTTAGTGATGTCATGGGATTGCATTTGGAACAGAGCTTTCATTATGCTCTGTCTCAAATTGTGGATTCTAATAGCGAAATTTTGCTGTCTTCTTTGCTGTCCAAATTTATTTGAAATGTCTCTTGCAGTACCGATGAGTCCATCTCTTCCTTAAGGATGTCACTGAAAGCATTGTTATTAGGCAGGAGAGTACTGACCTCTGCATCTGGTTTTGTGTTGTTTTGAGACATAACTTGAGATCCAGATTCTTTGCTAATAAAATCATCATCTAAGGCAGAATTTAGAGCTAGCATATTTTGTCCTAGTGCTTATGTTTTAATTTTCTCTATTTCTGAATAAACAAACCAAACCAGAATATGGTATTTCTTCTTTCTCTCTCTCTCTCTCTTTTTTTTTTTCTTTTGATTTATTTTTTTTTTCCAATCTATTTGAGCCAATAACTTTATATGGGTTCAGCCCACGCTGTTGCTCACCTCTCTTGCTTAATCTAGATCTGAATTAATTGAGAACAGCCTTGCTTTTCCTTTATGAGCTACTGATGCCTCATTATTGATGTTTTCTCCTCTGACACGGGGACACCACTCCCTCTCTCCCCTTTACTTGGAGGCTTGTGTGTGGGCAGCTGTGGGTGCTGCCCAGCTGGTGCTCAGAGGATGCTCTGGAGGAGGCCCAGCTGCTGCGGCAGGCAGCCCAGGCTTCACTAGTGGAAGTCTGCCTGGGCTGGTAGGTTGGTAGAAATCAGCCCGACTGGCATGGAGAAACCATGCGTCAGGCTGGCAGGCGGTCACCAGTGGGGTCCCTCAAGGCTCCATTTTAGGGCCAGTACTTTTCAATATTTTTATAAACGATCTGGATGTAGGAATAGAGGGTATTTTGAGCAAGTTTGCTGATGACACCAAACTTGGAGGAGTTGTGGACTCAAATGAGGGCGTAAAGGCCTTACAGAGGGATCTGGACAGGTTGGAGAGCTGGGCGATCACCAACCACATGAAGTTCAATAAGAGCAAGTGCCGGGTCCTGCACCTGGGACGGGGAAACCCTGGCTGCATGTACAGACTGGGCGATGAGACGCTGGAGAGCAGCCTAGAAGAGAGGGATCTGGGGGTCGTGGTAGACAGCAAGTTGAATATGAGCCAGCAGTGTGCCCTGGCAGCCAGGAGGGCCAATCGTGTCCTGGGGTGCATCAAGCACGGCATCGCTAGTAGGTCAAGGGAGGTGATTGTCCCGCTCTACTCTGCGCTGGTGCGGCCTCACCTCGAGTACTGTGTGCAGTTCTGGGCACCACAGTATAAAAAGGACATGAAACTGTTGGAGAGTGTCCAGAGGAGGGCTACGAAGATGGTGAAAGGCCTGGAGGGGAAGACGTACGAAGAACGGCTGAGGTCACTGGGCCTGTTCAGCCTGGAGAAGAGGAGGCTGAGGGGAGACCTCATCACAGTCTACAACTTCCTCGTAAGGGGGTGTCGAGAGGCAGGAGACCTTTTCTCCATTAACACCAGTGACAGGACCCGCGGGAACGGGGTTAAGCTGGGAAATTTAGGCTTGACATCAGGAGGGGGTTCTTCACAGAGAGGGTGGTTGCACACTGGAACAGGCTCCCCAGGGAAGTGGTCACTGCACCGAGCCTGTCTGAATTTAAGAAGAGATTGGACTGTGCACTTAGTCACATGGTCTGAACTTTTGGGTAGACCAGTGCGGTGTCAAGAGTTGGACTTGATGATCCTTAAGGGTCCCTTCCAACTCAGGATATTCTATGATTCTATGATTCTATGCGGATCGAGCCCCTTTGCTCTGAAGAAGACAGGCCAGCTTTGGAGGTGTGGCTGTGTGTCTCTTCCTGGTGCCATTGCTCTGCTCTGCCCTGCCTCATTTCCCACCGTGGTCAGAGCTGAGTACTGGTGGTGGGGAGCAGGGTGAGGATGGACTGGGTGGGCGAAGCTGTCCTCTGGGCCAGTGCGTTGGGATGCCTGGTGGGGGGGCGCCTGTTGGGGAAACAATGGGCTCCTGCCTCTTCTGCTCCAGGGACAGAATGGGCTGGCCTGAGCTTGCTCAGCAGCAAGCCCAGGATGGGTTTAATCTCCATGTGAATGTAGCCAGTGCTTCTGCAGTGATTTTTGTAGCACAGGTCGAACTGCCAGGCAAGGCCAGCGTCCAACCCCAGGAGGGCAACCAGCTTTTACCTTCTCTGGAAAAGCCCTGACCCAGGGGTATTGGCCAGGAGGAGAGGCAGGTGGACCTAAGAGGGATGGTGGGCAGTGCTAGGGCTCTCCACTGGTGTGGCAGAGGAGTAAGGAATCATCCTGGAGAGGTGGACAGCAAGGCTTGGCCAAGCTGGAAGAGGTAGAGACCTACTTCTTGTCCTCTTGGCCCTGGGGCCTCGTGGCTTGTAGGGACAGTGAGACCTCCAGTGCTGGGCCAGTTGCTGGGGCTGGGGACATGCATCTGGGAACAGAGAGGGACTGGGACATGTGTCTTCCTTTGCTGGTGGCCCATTTCACCTCCTCACGGAGGGGTGGACATCTGCAGGAGATGCTCCAAAGCCTGCCTGAGATCCTCCTGGCTCCTTGCTTGGGAGCACACAGGAATCCCAGCGAAAGGACAGGGCAGAGGAGGCCACTAGGGATGTCCAGTGCTAACACCAAGGTCCAGCAAGACAAGGGGAGGTGTGCTGCTCTGCCTGACTCTCCCCAGCCAGCCCCCCAGGCCTGCTCCATCCACCGCCTGCTCCCGTCCTCCCGCTCCAGGCAGCTGCCGGGGTCTGCCTGAGCGGCTCCAGATGTGCAGGCGGCCAGCGAGCCAGATGTGCAGCGCCGCCGGGGGCCCCCAGCAGCCGAGGGATGCTGTCAGCACCCCCGCCCTGCCAGCCCCCGGAGTGCTGCCATCCTGTCCCCTCTGTGGGGGAATGGGCAGGGCTGCGCCCCCCTCCAGGTGTCTGCCTGGCCCCTGACCCCCGTTCCCCTGCAGCAAGGCCTGTCTGGGCCACACCAGCGGCTGGGCAGGCGCTGGGAGTGCCGCAGGCCTGGGGGAGCAGGGATGAGAGGCGATGCAGCGTGGCGGTGGGCTTGTCCAGGCAGGTGGGCGCCCAGGGAGGTCCCCAGGGAAATGCAAGGTTGTGGGCTACGGCACCAACACCCCCAGCCCTGCTCTGCTTGGGCCACACAAGCCATGGTACCCCATCTGCCCACATGTCATGAATGTGTTGGAAGGTGGGGGAAACTAAGCAAACGTGCAGGCGGTGCCTGTGCAGAACATGGCTCCTCTGCTCTGGCACCTTCATGGCTCTCGATCGCAGGCTGCTCAGGGGACCTGAGCGCTGGTGCTGCCCCAGCTACAGGGACCCCTTCCCTGCCCGGTGAGGAGGCCACAGTCCCTCCCTGATGGTGCCAGGCAGCTCTGTGCCCACCCCATGGTGCTGCGAGCTCCTGGAAGCTTTCTGGTGCCCCTCAGCACCCCATGGTGGCTGCAGATCCTGGGATCCCAGCTGTGAGCAGGGCTCTGCTTGGTCAGAGACATCCTGGTGTGAGCTTTGCCCAGGCCAGGAGAAGCTGCATGGGAGCCTCTCCTCCTTCTTGCTTGTGCCCCTTGGGGAAACGGGGTGATGCATGGCCCCACTGGGGACCTTCAGCCCATCCTCCTTCCTGAAACTCTTCTCACCCCAGGAGGCCCTGTAGCCCAAAGCCTTTCTGCCCTGCCCCAGCCCTTCCTATTGCACTAGAGCTCTTTATTCACCCTGCAGACACACCACAGGCAGAACCATGAGCTTGATTCTCAGCAGGCTTTTGGTGGAGCTCATTTTGGGGAAGCAGGTCTGGGCAATGGGATTAGGAGCCATTATCTGCATGAGGGCACCCTGGGGGATTGCAGCCTTGGAGAGACATCTGCCTGGAAGAGGATGGGATGGGCAACAGAGCCCACGGAAGGCTGTGCAGGAAGCTCTCCCTGCCCAGGAGTTGCTGTAACTATCAGTTGTTTTTCCTTGATAAAAAACTCTCCAACAGTGGCTGCCGGGATGGGATGGGATGGGATGGGATGGGATGGGATGGGATGGGATGGGATGGGATGGGATGGGATGGGATGCCCAAAGTGTGCCAAGCCCCATGGTCCCATCTCCAGCCCCCTAAGGTGCTCGTGGCAGCAAGCAGAGGTTGGGCTGAGATGAGAGCTGCTGCTAAGGGACACATTCCTGATACTGAAGAGGGATGTAGGGAATGAGCAGCTGGGAAGCCTGGAAAATACTCTATCAAGGCACTATGTGTTGCTTGCTGAGGGGTACAGCTACACAACATTTGAATCCCTGGCCTCTGCCAAATCAGTGCTGCAAAGCAGTACCAGGAGAGCTGCTGCTGCCCTTCGGGCTCTTGGTCACAGTCAAGGAAAATCTCACCATGAGAACCAGAGAGGAACTTTGCAGTGACATTTAGGATGTTATTTAAAGGAGAAAGTCATGAGTAAGTCTGATGAACTAGATGTTCATTTATAAAGATAAATACTGCATAGTATTCATTTAAATATTTTTAAATATTTTGCCAGCTGCTGATCAAAAATCAAAGTAGCCTTGAAAAATGTACAAGACTTGTGAGAAACTGAGCCTGGAGCCCCAGAGGACACATTTCCATGCGGCGTGCTTCCAGACAGGCACAGTCCTGGGGAAGATGTGATCTGTGCTGGCTGGGCTCCCTACACAATGCCCTGCCCTGGGCTTTCCACTGCCCTAGAGGCTTGCACCTGGCAATGTCCTCTTGCCAGCCGCTGGGGCAGGGCACGGTGTACAGCCCCCGGGGCCATTCCTTCGGTTCACATCAAGGCAAGAATCAATGCAATGATCTGCCTCAGCACCCAGACGTGCCCCCAGGGGTAGAGCCTGGTGCTCCAGCTCCTTGTTCCCGAAAGGCCATGCCAGTGGGCCTGTCTGCCCGTGGGGCTGGCAGTGGGTCCCAGCAGGGCCCTAGCAGGGCCTCCTGGTCCTCTGTGACCTCATGGATGGAAAGGACTGAGCCCACTCTGTGCTATCTCTGGTGCTGGGTGATGTCCACGGTGTTCCATCTCACTGCTGACCACTAGCCCTGCTTCAAAGGCTACAGCACCAGTAGGATATGGGGGCACCACAACAGGGTGCCCCTGCGCCCCATGACAGCAGCAGGACATGGTGGATCTCACAGGCAGCACCCCTGGCTGTGACCCCCTGTTAGGGACAAGGTGTTCCTCCGGAAGGTGCATGTCCTGAAACCTCCTGTCCTGGTGCCTTGGCAACCTTGGCTCTGCTGTTATTTGTTATCTGGGTCCCTTATCTTGGCGCCCCACCTAGCATGATGCTGACCATGGTCACCCTGGTGCCAAGGCCATGGGTGAGTCACAGCCCTGTGCCAGCCCAGGCACCACTGCTCAGGGACAATTGGAGGAAGCCGTGTCCCTTGGCAAACCCTGAGATTTCTTCTGGGAGTGACATGGCTGGGACCATGCTTGTTAACATGGGCATGGGTCACACACACCTCCCAGGGGCACCCAGACAAGCTCACACTGAGGGAGCTGTGTCCATGCACACATGTGTGTGCAGAGAAGGAGGCACAGTGTTGTGTGCACGCAATCTGTGTGTGCTCACACACTGGCACACGGGTGCCCTCGTGCTGTGCAGCCAGGCTGTGTGCTCAGGGGAGGTGCCATGGTGAAGCACCTCAGCAACTTCTGCTGGCACTCAGCTCCTAAGAGCCCTCAAACCTGCCCAGGCTCTTTGCCACCCCTCCACTGCCTCTGAAACCTGGGTGCCACAGGGTTCCTGGGTGCCACCCTGCCTTGCCCCACCTCTGCTCCCTGCAGAGCTGCCTGCTCGGCGCTGCATGTCTGCAGGATGCCTGTGGTGCTTGGAGGAGGCCGGAGCAGTGCAGACGTGCAGGACAAGCTCCTTATAAGGCTGGAGATACGCAGGCGGCCGCTGCTTTCCCAGGCAGCCAGGAGTTCCTAGAAGTTGGCTCCTGGTGCCAGAGACCAAGTCCTGGAGAGCTGCGTGGGCCAGCCTTCCTGGAAGGAGTCGCTGGCTGCGGCAGCGCCCGCCTTGTGCCAGCTCTTGCCCTGCCATGCACTGCCCTGGTGGGGGTGGCTGTGCTCCCTGCTTGTCCCCCTGGGCCATGGCTGCGCATGTGGAAAGCCCTGGCGTGGCCAAGGCTGGCACCCAGCTCTCCATCCCATCCCTGCCCCTGCAGATGCATGGCCAAGAGCCATCGCCATCACCATTGCCATCCCTGTCCCCAGCCCCAGCCCTAAGCCACTGTTGGCCCCATTCCCCAGCCAGGAAAACACCCCAGGCTTGAGCTCAAGTGTGTCCGGTGGCTGATAACATCCACAGCTTGTAGCCATGCAGCTCCTGCTCATGCCTTGCATCCTCCTGTGCTACCAGCAGCACCGTGGGTCCTTCCAGATTCCTTGAATTGGGTAAAGGTGTCTCCTGCTGCTGGCGTCTCCCCACGACTTGAGAGCCGTCCCATTTGCCTTGACACCACCATGTGCTCAGGACACCCAGTGTGCATCCTCCATGTGTCCAGTGGCACCTCCAGTCCCACATGGACACCTGAAAGGTGCCTGTTCCCCATCTCGGGCATCCCTGACACTTACAGACCGCTTCCATCCCCTGACATAGCTCAGTTGCTCTGTGCAGACTGTGTCCCCTCCTCCAAGTGGCCAAGATGTCCCCACTGACAGCATCAGTTCAGCATGTGCCTGGACAGGAGATGGCCATGAGATGATGGGCAGACTCCAGGACCTCAGGGAAGTGTGCGGACACCTGTGCACAGCTCCACCACTGGTCTGTGCGTCCCAGAAGAGGGCATGTGGTGGACAAGCACCAGCACAGAGGTGACAGGTCCCAACCCCAAGCATCCCAGCTCCTTGATCTGAGGATCCTGACTTCTGTGACCCCACAATCCTTTTGACTCTTTGATCCTCGTGACATGGCCACCCATTGTTGCTGGCTTAGGGTGACATCTGCAGAATGCCTTTCTCCTGGGGGCTTCCACCAAAGCCTTATATGACCCACATGATCAGCCCTAAGCACAAAACCTTCCTGCAGTGTCACATCGCGCCCACTTTCCCTTACTCCAGTCCTCAATGCCATTCACCTGTTGCTGTCCTGAGACCTCCTGACCCTTGTGTCCCTCGCTGTGCCTGTTGTTCCCCAGAGATCCAGATGATTTTGACCTAAAACTCTGTTGTGTCTGCTAGCTGCCTGGCCTGCTGCTCCAGCACAGTCTGTCCTCTCCTTTTCCTCTCCCTTATAGCCTAGATGATCCCATGTCACCCGCCTCCTTCTCCAGCCTTCCTAGCAATTACCTTGTCTTAAAAAAAAAAAAAAAAAAGAAAAGAAAAGAGCTTTGTTGATTTTTTTAAAGGTGCCAAGTCAATCTGGTACAGTCTATCCCTGATAAACAGCCCTCCCTCAGGGCCTCTTGGGACCAGAAATAGCACAGGGGCTGGACCCGCTCAGAGCAAACATTCCTCCCCACACACGCATGTCTGCTTCCCCTGGCTGCCGTCCATCCGTCTGTCCATCTGTCTGTCCCCTGAGAGCAGCAGCACCTCGGGGCACCAGTGCCACCATTGCCTCCCGCAGGTCCCAGTGGTGGCAGTGCCCAGGGAGGGACATGAGCTCACTGTTCCTGCAGAGGAAACCCTGTACTAACTAACAAGTGTCACTGAGTCACAGCAATCCCCCGGTGGCAGCCAGCAGTGCCCTGCAGGTCTGGGCAGCCCAGCCCGGTGGTGCTGATGTGGCCCCAGCTGTCACAGCGTGGCTGGAGCACCTCGGGGTGTGCTGCGTGCTGCGGCCACCTCCTGGGGACATGGCTGCTGCGGGACGGTCCTGCTCCTGCAATGGGGACCAGCTGCTCGCTGTGCCCTGTGCCCCTGTACTTGTGGCTGCCCCAAGCTCTCCTGCCTCCATCTCGCTCATCCCTCAAAGCAGTAGACACGGGGCAGGGGCAGTAACGTGACCCTTCTAAGTTGGGTGAAGGGAAGCAAAGCACCGTGTGTGGGTGCCATAAGGCTCACAGAATCCCAGCATGGCTGAGGCAGGCAGGGACCTCTGGGTCCTTCAGAGACAACCCTGCTCCAGCAGGGCCACCCAGAGCAGGGTGCCCAGGACCACCTGCAGGTGGCCTTTGAAGATCCCCAAGGAGGAGACTCCAGCACCTCTCTGGGCAGCCTGTGCCAGTGCTCGGTCACTGCACAGCACACAAGTGCTGCCTGGTGCTCAGAGGGATCCTCCTGTGCCCCTGTTCATGCCCACTGCCTCTGGTCCTAGCACTGGGCACCACCGAAAGGAGCCTGGCTCCGTCCTCTTTGCACCTTCCCGTCAGGTATTTATGGACCTTGATGAGGTCCCCCTGAGCGTGCTCTTCTCCAGGCTGAGCAGTCCCATCTCTCTCAGCCTCTCCTCACAGCAGAGGGCTCCAGGCCCTCCAGCACCTCCGTGTCCCTTTGTTGGACTCCCTCCAGTAGCTCCAGGTCTCTCTCCTACTGGGGAGCCCAGCACTGGACACAGGTCTCCAGGTGTGGCCTCGCCAACGCTGAGTGGAGAGGAAGGATCACCTCCCTCCACCTGCTGGCAGCACTTTGGCTAATGCAGCCCAGGATACCATCAGCCTTCTTTGCCCAAGGGCACGCTGCTGGCTCATGGCCAGCTTGGTGCCCACCAGGACCCCCAGGGCCTTCTCTGCCAGGCTGCTTGCCAGCTGGGTGCCCCAGCCTGTCCTGGGAATTCCCTGGAGCCCAGGAACATCCCTGCCCTCGGAGCAGGGCCACTGCCCTTGCTGGGAGTGATGCCCTGTGCTTTCCTGCTGCTTTCACCAGGAGAGACCAGTCACCAGTCTCCACAGCTCTGGTGCATGAAGAGCCTTTGTGTTTCACGCAACAAGCAATGCTCTCTGAATCTTTGGCCTTCTGGTCCTTCAAAGACACATGTTTTAGAAAGCTGTGAAGAGGAAAAGGATCTGAGGGTATTGGTCGATGCTCACCTAAACATGAGCCTGCAGTATGCCCAGGTGGCCAAAAAGGCCAAGGGCATCCTGGCTTGTGTCAGGAATAGCGCAGCCAGCAGGACCAGGGAGGTGATCGTCCCCCTGTGCTCTGCGCTGGTGAGGCTGCACCTCAAGTGCTGTGTTCAGCTTTGGGCCCCTCAGTACAAGAAGGACATCGAGGCCCTGGAGCATGTCCAGAGAAGGGCTGTGAAGCTGGTGAAGGGCCTGGGACACAAGTCCTGTGAGGAGCATCTGAGGGAACTGGGGATGTTTGGTCTGGAGAAGAGGAGGCTCACAGGGGGGCTTATTGCTCTCTGCAACTGCCTGAAAGGAAATTGTGGGGAGCTGGGGGTTGGCCTCTTCTCGCAGGTAACTAGTGGTAGGACCAGAAGGAATGGCCTCAAGTTGTGCCGGGAGAGGTTTAGGTTGGAAATTAGCAGACATTTATTCTCAGCAAGAGCAGTCAGACATTGAATGGGTTGCCCAGGGAGGTGGTGGAGTCACCGTCCCTGGGGGTGTTTAAGGAAAGGTTGGACCTGGTGCTTAGGGACATGGGTTAGTGGGTGATGGTGGTGGTAGGGGGATGGTTGGACCAGCTGATCTTGGAGGTCTTTCCCAACCCTAATGATTCTATTATTCTATGATTTTCCATGGTGTCTGCCCCCTTTGCCCTGTGTTGGGAGAGTGCTGGGAGCCAGAAGAGGGAGGGACAGCACCTACTGCCCACCCCAGGACCTTGGCTCCCCAGAGCACATCCCACTGCTCCCTGGGGACAGTCCTCTTCTTCTGGAGGGGAAGGGCTCCTGACACAATCAGTGTCCTAAAGCACCACTGATGTGACTGTGAGAATACAGAGATGGAGCACCCAGGCCCTGCCCACCACATCTCTGCACATTGAACAGAGAGGAGGACTCAGAGGCCAGCGCTCCGTTCCTGCTGGCTCAGCGAGTCCCACTGCTGTGTGATTCCTTCTCCACAGACATTAGCAGCTGGGCTCGATGATCCTTGTGGGTCCCTTCCAACTCAGGATACTGCTTGATTCTGTGATTTTTATGGCTCTTCTTGGAGCTTTCATCCAGCCAGCCTCCCCTGTGAAGGCCACATGAAGAAGTGAGCCCAGCGCCCGGTGGGGTCACACCAAAACACCCAGAGCCTTCCTGCTTCTGCTCCAGCCCCTCTGTGTCACTGCACGTTCACGAATTACCTGCCAGGCCCCCAGGCTGCCGCCTGGGATGGAGCCCCCAGCCCTGGGAATGGGCTCAGGGCCCTTGGTCTGTGGATTTGGGACCAGAGCCCCCGGTCCTTGCTCTGCTCCTGCTGGAGTGGCTTCACGCCATAAGGCATCGTAGTTGCTCTCTCCCTCTGCAGCCCATGCCATCTGCCAACAATATTAATTACATTTTTCATCCATTAATCACTAATGACATTAATCATGTTGTCTTCATCCACAGAAGTGTTAAATAGCGGAGGACTGCAGGAACTCACTAAAAACAAACCTCATAAGTGATGGGCCTCTTCACAGCCACTTCTGAGAGCTGACAGTCAGCCAGCTTTTGATTGCTTTTCACGTATGCCATGTGGCTTTTATATTGTTTAGTCTCTGATTGAGATCCGGGGCAGTATTGAATTACCTGTCCTGCAGCTGTGCACTGCATCGGCTGGAACCACACCAGCGAGCTGTCATGTTTGCTGTATGCCGTCCCCCATGCATGCACGTGCAGCGGCTGCTGCGCTGTTGGCTGTCCATCAACATCTCACAAATGCGGTCACTTTGCCTGGCCTGTGGCTGCCCGTGACCAGGGTCAGGCTGGCAGGAGTGTGACCAGCAGCGTGAAACATGGTCCTCAGCTGGGACACTGAGCTCCTGCACCTCCTGGTGGGAGAGGAAGGCGTCCTGGTGTGGAGGCTTTCCCTGCCCCCCCATGGTATGGTGGGATGGGGGCTCTGGAGGCTCTGACTCACGGCAGAACCATCTCCAGCACTAGGCTGGGGGCTGTGACTTTGTCCACCTGAGGCTTGGAAGCCTCTGGAGATGGAGGTCCCCCCTCCCAACTCTTTTGCTTGTTCTTACACTGGGATCATCTCCAAGAGCCAGTATTGTGTCTTCAGCACAAGAATGAACATGCCAAGTCTTAGCCAAAAAATGCAGAGTCTCAACTTTTCTACCAAGAACAAAGAAATCTTTCTCATGGGCTGCAAAGTACTTTCAGTAGGGGATGCTCTCCCTGTTTTCCTTACCACAGTAATGTATAGCTCTCATCATCACATCACGAACATTTATGCGCGTAAGTGATACTTAGCACTGTTTTTCCTCCCCATGGCTGAGGTCTCTGAGCCCATCTGGGATGGAATGCCAGCCCTTCAGCAGGCAGACACGGCAGGCAATGCCTCCTGCCAGGTCCCCACACTGCTCCCCGAGGACTCACACCACTGCACCTGGAGCCCGGTACCAGCATAGTGCTCGCGGTGGGAACAGCAAATGTGGTTTCCCCCCCAAAAACCCCTGACATTTCAAGATTTGGTTTTGTTTGGATTCAGAATGAACCCAAAGCACAGAACTTCTCCCGCCGGTGATTTTTTTTCGGGGATGGGGGGGTTGGCTGCAACGCCCAGGCACAGGGAATTCCTGGGAACGCTGACTTCACGCTACTCCTCTTGCTGCTCTGTCCTCCGGCCAAGGCCCAGGGCAGCCATGGGGGCCGAGGTTCTCATGGAGCGGTGAGCGGAGGCCTGGGGCTTGCAGACTCTCCGGGCTCCTGGGCTGCTGCCCGTGCCCCAGGCAGCTGCTCAGGAGCTGGGGGAGGTGGAGGACGGCCAGGCAGCAGGTCTGGCAGTTTCTTGGCAGAGTTTGACTACAATCAAACCGTCTCCACAAAACATCGCGATGAGCCAGCACATTCCAATGGGGAAATGTCTTGTCTAAGTGTTTCTGACCAACTCTCGTGCGGCGGCTTTCTCACTTTTCCTCCTGGCTGTGTTTCTGAAGGAAAAAGCTCTTCAAGTACACAGCCCTGGCTGGCGATGCTGCAGGTGGGACTGTGCTGTCTCAGCTCCGGGGTCCCACTCCAGGCCCTTCATCTAGGCTCTGACACACCTTGGGAGAACCCTACCAGTGCTGTGCTGGACTGCCCAAGGAGCCCTAAATAGACACGAGGGGAAGAAGGTGTGGGTGCCTCATGGCTTGAGCAGCCCCACCTTGTAGCTGAGCACTGCAAGGAGCAAACCCTGAGAAGCCAACCACACCAGACAGCAGGAGACCCCCAGAAGACCCCCTGAGATCTTCAGCACTGCTACCATGGGGGAACTGGATGGGATGGGGCCAGGAGGAGGTGATGTCTCTGAGCCAGGGCAGGTCTGCTGGGGCTGGTGGGAGGTGGTGAGGTGTGGGGACACAGCATGCACATGTGGGGGGCATCTCTAGTGATGGGAGGGTTTGCCCACTGGCCAACCTGTGGGTTTGTGTTTGGTGTGTGTGTCTGGTGGTGCTTTGTAAATGGGGCATGTGGAGTGATGTGAGAGCTGCTCGTGAAACTGGGCACGTGTTCAGTGGCACGGGGATGCTTGTGTGTGCTACCGCGGGTGTGCACACTCACAGGATGGAGCACACCAGCTGTGTGTCCAGGAGCGATGCTGGGCTGGGGAACCACATTCATGTATTGTTCTCCTTTCAGAGATATTTTTTGGGCTGAAAGTGGATTTCCCCACATGGTTGCATGGAGGATGCTGTGCTTAGGATGGTGGTCCTGTTTCCTGCCCTCGGCAAACTGACCCTGACCGGGATGTGTGAGGGGGGATGCGGCCCCCCATAGCCCTCCGCTGCAGGCAGCTGATGAGGTGTGATGTGCTGGGGGCCAGTGGCAGCACGCAGCCTCTCCCTCTGCAGCGCCCTTCCTGCGCGTGCGGCCCGAGTGAAAACACCTGGAGCCAATTTCCAGCCCCAGAAAATAAATAAAAAAAAAGGCGAGGCATTTGAAGCCTCACTCGGTAAACAAGCACGGCGGTTGGGCTGTTTTCTTTTCCCTGGGAAGGAGGAAAAGGCCATGTGCGGGACAGCCCAGGGACACTTGGAGCGAGATGAAGTGTGCGAGGCTGCAAGCAGGACACCTCCATGCCTGGCCCAGGCAGGGATGCAGGAGGCTTGGACAGAATCGGTCAGTCTGGGACTGGAGCAGCCGGATCACGGCCGGCCTTATAGTGCTTCAGAGAGCAGGAAGCGCTGTCTCCGTGGCGGTAAAGCCTCCTTCCAGCCCTGGCAAAAGTTCAGCCTGAGGGCCGTCCCCAGCTCAGCATACAGGGAGGCTGCGGGGAGGCCAGGCAGTGCTGAGGCTTGGGGAGCAGGGGACAGTAGAGGTGGAGAGCAGTGCCCATGCATGGGGATACAGTGGGGGCTCATGGGGGACAAACGGGTGACCCGTGATCAGGAGCAAACCCTGCATTGGTGGAGCAATCAGGAGACCACCAGTAAGCCCAGGAGAGGGAACAGGGTTATTGCACAATGTGCATCTCCTGCACAAGGTCCTGCACTGAGCACTGGCTTGGAGGAAGGGTGGAGAGTGAAGTTTGCAAGGGGTGGGAGATCCAGCCAAGTGCAGCCCAGCAATGCCAGGGGCAGGCATCAGAAGAGCACAGAAATTGCCTCAAGAACTGATCGCTGCACTTGTGTAAAATCATGAGCAATGGTGAAAGCAGCAGAACGTGGGAGGGAGGCTGATGCAGAGCAGCTACAGGGAAAGCAAAGGATGGAGAAAGAGTCTGGCAGTCTGCATCCCACTTTTATTCCCAGTTAAATAACAGAGCACATCGTACGAGAGAAAGTCATTAAGTGTCAAGCGCCAGATTTCAGCAGAGCTCAGTGCCAGGTTCCCCGGCGCTCAGCACCACAGCCAGGGCCAGACTTTCCAAAAAGCCAGCTCCTCTTGGAGCTACCACCAGGGCCAGGCTTGCAAAAGAGCTCGGCCGCCCAGGGCTCCAGGGGACTTTTCAGGTCTGGCTCATGGGGATCTGAGCACCCTCCTGGCTCTGCCCTGCAGCAAAACGTGACTGTGGTGTCCCCAGGGAACGTGTGGTGTGCTCAATGAGAGGACCCCGCTCCCCTCAGGGGCTGGTGCATGCAGCGTGGCTGGTGCCATCTCAGCCCCTGGCCCGGCTGGCTGGGGCTCCTCAAGCAGAAAAGCAACACATCGTGGGTTGTCGGCTTCCTGCGGGAATTTCTAAATGAATAATCACTGTGAACATCGTGAAAAGCATTTTAATAGTCAGAGAATACCATCTGGATGCGCACAAACAAAGGAGGTATAAATCCACCACTGACAGCAAACTGAACTCACTGCTTTTATAAGCAAAAATACTTGCAAATTGTTTCCCAAATTACTTAAGCAAGTCTTTCCTCTAATGAAATTCAGAAAAGATCCTTACCAGAGGCAAACAGCACAATCTGAGCACAACAGAGACATTACACAGAGGGATTAAAACACAGGCAGAATATAATCAAATTACATCCCCTTCGTATGAATGCAGCTCCATGTTTAGAGATAAGAGGAATCCCAAACACTTCTGTAATGGAAGGAAAAAATTTAGAGATGATCTGGGAATGAGGGGAGAGAACAGGCAATGACTGGAACCAGTTTCTGGGGGCATGAAGGCCTCGCAGGGCTCGTAGGAAAGTGTCTGGGGGGCGATGCTACGGCTGCCTCCAGGATCCTTGCAGAGGGGGCTCGGGGAGGGGCTGGAGGGGCGGGAGGCTGCAGATAAGAAGGGGAGAAGCCGGCCAAGTGTGAGGCTGTTCTGCAGGGAGGAGAGAGGTGCTAACAGTGTGGCTGGGCGCTGGCTCCAAGGTGGAACGTTGCATGCAGTGCTGGAGAGGCGAGGAAGAGGAGTGCTCTCAGAACAAGCTGGGTTGTCTCCAGCAGAAGGGATGGTGCTCAGGCTCAGACTGGATGTGCCTGAGCCAGCAGGAGTTGCCCTGTGGCTGCAGAAAGGGCTGGATGTAGAGGCTGTGGGACCTTCAGCTTGTCCTGGCTGGTGGCATGCACGGGGCTGTTGTTTCCCTGGATAAAGCATCCGAATGCTGGAACAGAGGCAGAAGCGCAGACCCTGACCCCAGTGTCCTCGTGTCCTGCAGCCCACCTCTTGACAGCCCGAAGCTGCCACTGAGACAATGGCTTTGCTCAAAGCGAGGCTCTGCTGAGAAGGAGCTGGAGGTGGAAGCAGTGATCTGGAGCCAGGGGAGGCCATGTCAAGAACGCAGCAACCTTGGGTGCCTGGGAGGTAGAGACATGGCAAAGGGCATGTGGGGACATCGGCAGGGAGGCCACCTCACGGCAGCACCTGGAGGGACGAGTGGTGGCATTGCTTTCCTACTGATGCTAGTCTGAGGACAACAGTGGCTCTGCTACTCCTGCAGTGATCTTGGCGCCCTGACCAGATTTTAGGATCCTGGCAGATGATGCAGAAACATCTGCTCTTGCTGGCTCTTCCAGATCCATCTCTTGCAGCAATGGGGAGGGTCTTCCAGTGGGGGAAAGCCTTGGGCTGGGGATGAAGGGTCCCATAACATCATGTTGGCCTGCAAACATACCCCCGTCTCTCTGCTCACTGGAGAAATTATGGTTCAGTAATGCAACGGATGCCCCACAGCCCACCAGCACTGCGGAGCAGAGGGTGTGCTGCGGTGCAGGAGGACAACGAGCCCCAGCTCCCTGGTTTCACCTGAATTCACCATGCAGAACAGTTGTCTCAGTGACACAAAGGCATATTGATTTATGGTTCTTTCAGGCCAGATTCTGAATGGGAATGGGTACAAGGTTTGTTAGCAAAAAGGTTGGTTGCAAAAGGAAATAGGAAGTACAGTCTGGTCTCTGAACCATCATGAGATGCCTGGCCGACAACAGGACTCCTCCTGACAGCTGGACAACCCTCCACCAGACAAGGCCCAGGCTCCCTCTGTTGGGATCAGCCTTTTCCTTGTGGCAGACACACTGTGCATGTGAAATGCCTGCACAGCTGCAACAGCAGGGACACGTGGGCCTCAAGCAGGAGGGGTATGTGGCACTGGCTCCCCGAGCTCCCCACCTTCATAGCATGTGCCATGATTTGCTGCCATATCCTGAGGCTTGGAGATCTTCACAGGTTTCCCTGTGGTTTGAATTTCTCCTTGGAAACATCAGCTGTACGTGCCTATTGTTCGTCCTGTGGACTGCAGCGTGGTCTCAGAGTTGGACTAAGACCATCCTCAGTCTCTTTGGACACATCAGAAAGATTCCAGATGCAGGAACGAAGTGTTTGCCCAGACGTGCTGCCGAGAGCAGGCTGCTCCGCACCAGACCTGGTGCCAGCCTGGGGGTACTGGTGTCCTCAGCTGGCCCTGAGAGCACCATGCCCGTAGTCAGCAGCATGACCAACAACTGAACTCCTGTGTGGGTAATGGGACAAGGGGTGTCACCAGCAGAGGGGTATCGGAGGAACTGCCTGTTTCCTTGCAGCCACTTTGCTAACATGCCCCTAAGCCTCTCCCAGCCAGAAAAAGCATTAGTCACTGTTACAAAGTCAGGATGAGCAGACAGAAATAACACGTGCATTCGTCTAGAGCACATCCATGCCAGGCAAAATATTGTGGCCGGGACTGTGCTGTACTTGTGCTGGGGAATGGGCAGAGGGAATGGCCTGTCTGACATGGGGCAAGGCTTGCAGTGGGTTGCACTTGTGACCAGCAGAGCTGACTTGGGACTTTCACAGGTCTGCAGAGGTCGACCTGAAAGGGGGGGCTGAAGAAGTGATTTAGCTCCCAGGAACACAATGAGAGGAAGAAAGGTTTGTGGGGGCAGTGCTGTGCCTTTACAAAATCCCAGCATGGCTGAGGCAGGCAGGGACCTCTGGGTCCTTCAGAGACAACCCTGCTCCAGCAGGGCCACCCAGAGCAGGGTGCCCAGGACCACCTGCAGGTGGCCTTTGAAGATCCCCAAGGAGGAGACTCCAGCACCTCTCTGGGCAGCCTGTGCCAGTGCTCGGTCACTGCACAGCACACAAGTGCTGCCTGGTGCTCAGAGGGATCCTCCTGTGCCCCTGTTCATGCCCACTGCCTCTGGTCCTGGTACTGGGCACCACCGAAAGGAGCCTGACTCCGTCCTCTTTGCACCTTCCCGTCAGGTATTTATGGACCTTGATGAGGTCCCCCTGAGCGTGCTCTTCTCCAGGCTGAGCAGTCCCATCTCTCTCAGCCTCTCCTCACAGCAGAGGGCTCCAGGCCCTCCAGCACCTCCGTGTCCCTTTGTTGGACTCCCTCCAGTAGCTCCAGGTCTCTCTCCTACTGGGGAGCCCAGCACCGGACACTGCTCACAATTCCCAGCTGTCAGAGGCTATCCAGGCTGTCTGAACAAGGCCAGCCATGGTGGAGACTTTGGAGGGGACTGCAGCTTCAGTCCTCACCCACCCCATCCCTCATCATCCCTCTCCATGACACCAACAGCCTCCCCCATAACGATGTTCCAAGGGAGGCTCCTGCCCCCTAACACGGCCCGTCCGCCTGCTTCAGCATCACTGCAGAGCAGCAAGGTCTCTGGGAGCGCGATGAGCCAGGGCCTGGATGCCGGCCGATGAGGGGAGAGGATGAAGAGAGATCTGAAGTCGGCGTGCGAAAAAGAAGGGCGAGGATGCGGCCGGGTGCTGATGACGGGGGTGGCTGCAGACAGTATCGCAGCAACGTGCTGGCATGGAGCAAGGGCTAGGCTGAAGTCAAACATAGGGAACATTTCTACCAGACGGGACAATTACACACTGGGGTTGCTTGCCAGTGAGGCCCCATCACGAGTGGAACAGATCCCATAAGATACTTCTAAGTTTAGAGTAAAGGAGCCCTCTCCAATAGCAGAGGATGAGAGACGGAGAGCTAAAGCCCGCACGTCGCCGCCAAACCACACTCCCCGGAGAAACACACACGAACGGCTCTTGCAACACTCGAGTTACGGCTGAGACACACATTCCAGCCGAAACCCCTATTTTCAGTTGTTTATACATCGCTCAAAAAATATCCTTTTGGATTGAATTTGTTCATGCTTGATCTCAGCCCAAAAAAACGAAGAATTATTTGGGGATGGTTTGAACAAAATCCGTTCAGCTGTTTCTGTGTTATGTAAGCATCAGAATAAATATGTTTTCCTTTTTTCAAACATTTTTCTCATCCTTGCTAGCTGTCAGAGAGCTCAAAATCAGCTTCATGATTTGGAAGTGTTGTACTTAGCCCATGCCTGGCTCTCAGTGAGGGACCAGCCCGATCATCAGACAAACGAGACCTCCTTGGGGAGTGAGGGAAGCAGAAGAGACTGCACCTCTTACGTGTGCTGCTCGGCATCTTGAAAGGTGAAGTCCTGGGGAAAGGGAACACAAATCACAGCCAGGCACCTTCTGAGAGTGTTTGTGAAAAGAGGTTGGACAGTGTGAGTGGAGGGTTAAATAAAAAGACATTGAACAAGGGTGTGGAAAAGATCTGTAACCATTCATGCAAGGGAAAGACAAACACAGGGCTGTAGCACAGATCATACAGTAAAACGAGGGCTCTTGAGGCAGTGGTCTACCGGCAGCTGTGCACATCTCACTGCCATCCTAGTAGCTCCATGAGGTTTCTCTGGAGTCGCTCCCTCCTTTTTGGTTCATGATGTGAACGTGATCATTGGGCAGTGAGTTGAGTTTTGAGAGGAGAAATGGGGGAGAAGAGCTCCCAGACTTAAAGACACTGTTAGACCTCAGGAGTGTGTCCAGGTGCAGAAAGGTGACTGACAGCCAGCATTGCAGAAGGAAGCCCAGTCTTATGAGGTGAATAAGACAGGTGGGGGAGACTTTGTGCCAGCATCTTTGGGGTGGGACAGAGCCATTGGAGGCAGATATAAAAATATCCTTGAGATATGGTTCTGCAATTGGAAAGGACCGTTGGTCAAGTTTTCAGAGTTCACATCAAGTTAGCACAGAGGTCATGTCCTTACCCATAATATCCACACTCTAGTGGGGCTTCCTCTTGGATGAGGAGGCAATGTTCACCACCGTGAGCTGCTCCACAGGAGTGAGGGTCTCCGAGATACTTGGGTGCTTGCCCCCCCCCCAGTCTGATGAGGAGTTAAACACCTGAATGCCTGGAGGTGGCCGGGACATTGCTCCCCATCCATCACCTACAGAAACCAAGGGAAGACCGTCCAAGTGCTGATTCTTAACTACGCGGCATTTGTTCAAGGAATGACATTCAAGTAACTACAGACAAAGTGCTATAGCAACGAAAACGGAGCTGCCAGTAAGAGAGACTCCAACATAATGTCAATGTTTTGTGGAGACACTTTGGGAAAAATGAGAAGGATCATTCTGAGCTGGAGAAGGGGAATTTTCAAGAGGAAACTTATAAAAATACCCTAAGCACAAAAGTAATTAAATTAAAATCACCCAGCTGAATGCAGAGGCTGCCTCAGCATCTGTACAATTACTAAGGATTCACAAAAATGGAGTGAAGAAAGGGGACAGGAATAAGCATCATTTTAAGTCTGTTGGGAGGGAAAAGGCTGTAAAACCATGCGCAGGCAAAGAGAAAAAAAATGTATTAGTGGAAATTCAGAACCATCTTCACTTTGTTCCGATATGTAACTGAAGTCCTCAGCCTAGAGGCATGGGGAAAGGCACCAGTAGTCAAGGGGAGACCTCAGAGCCTCCAATGGGGCACCACAAGCCTCCTAGACCTAGCTTGGGCCCGAGATCCCTCCGTGGGGCAGGGCCATCACTTAGGCCAGCAGGAGGGTCGATACCCTCATTTCAGACACTGGAAAATTCCAGCACTTCTAGGCAGGCTGCACTGGTGAGGAACCAGAGACCCCAGGGGCCCGAGACAGGAGGAGCGATTTAACCTGAGAGGGACAGTTGAAGACGTGCCAGGACAGAGATGAAGTCACCATCTCCAGAGGTAGGTGGAATCTGCCTCTGCCTCCTTCCTTGTTCCACTATGGAACCCTGCTGATGGCTTCAGCACTAGCATAGGGCATATGAACATCCCCAGGCTTGCTTTAGGGCAGAAGGGACACTTGGACACACAGGTATTTCTTTGCCAGTGTAGCATTACTTGGGCAACTATGCACTGAGGCTGGTAAAGAGTGCTTCCATGATCCACCCCATGAACAGGCAGAAATACGTTCTTAACCCATCCCAGATGTTTGCAAAGCAGACATATGTCTTAGCACTGAGCTAGCAGACGACAAAGTGCTGGAACAAAATATGTTAAAAAAGAAAAAGCCAGATCCATATGGTAGAGCTGAGAGTGCTCAGGGAGACAAAGAATGTAGCAGCTGCTCTGTCAACTGAAGCAGGCAATTTAACATTAAAGCTACTGCTTTCCAGAAGTCTGGAGTACAGCAAATGGATTGGTCTGCAAAAACAGCAGCAGCAATCATACTGGGAATAGGCCGGCAGCTCTTTGATTCCGTAAAATGCACTAGAAGGAAGCTATCATGGATAATGCAGTCTGAGAGACCTCAGCAAGCTGGATGGATGGGCCATCAGGATCTTCATGAGGTTCAGCAGACTCATATACCATGTGGTGCACCTGGGGACGAACAGCCACGTGTGTCAGGACAGGCAGGGGACAGCTGGCTGGGTGCGTTAGGTCTGCAGCAAAGGGCCTGGGGACCGGCTGGACAAGCTGACCGTGAATCAGCAGTATGACTGTGCAGCCAGAGAGCCAACTGCAGACTACTGTGTTAGCAGACCATCGTCAGCATCTGGGTGGAAGCTGCATGAGCACAGGCTGAGGGAGCTGTGGTCATTCTGCCTGGACAAGAGAGGTCGAAAGGGAAATCTGGTCACATCTTCCCCAATCTCCAGAGGAGCTGTAGAGAAGATGGAGCTAAACTCTTCTCATATATTAATAATAAAGAAAATGGGCAACAAGCAGAAATTACAAGCCTGGAAGGTACCACTGGACACAAGGAAAAAATGGGGACCAGATCAGGTTGCTCACGGACAAGGCCCTGAGCAAACAGATTTGGCTTTGGAGTTAGCCCTGCTCAACAGCTGTACTCAAGAGCTGGAGTGTAGATGTTGGATGTTTATTCCAGACTAAGATATTCTTTGATCCTATGCGTTCCTGATAAAGGAACATCAAGGAAAATCAGCTCATAACATGACCTTGATCAGTCTGGCAAAGCCATGGACAGAGAAGGACTGCTGCTTAATGTGTGGAGCCATGCCCCAGAAGAGGGTGTCAGGGAGGGGCACTGGTATAGGCAAGACTTTCAGGGCACACAGAACAGCTTGCTGAGGAGTTTTGGAGCCAAGCAGTGAAATGGACAATGGCTTTAGTGCTGGTCAGCACTCATAAATGGGTGCTTGTTCTTTGCTCTTTGGGGTGTGCCTGTACTAACATTGGAGCGCACCCAAAACTGCAAGATCCAGAATGTGCAACACATTAGTGTGTGGGATGGAAGTGACCACAAAGAGGAGGTGATGCCACCCTTTAGCATAGAAAGTATGCATGTTTCTGGATGCTGTGGGCACTCCAGTCCTTCTGTTTCAAAAGGAGGGCAGGAGATAAGAAGCAAGAGTATTTGGCACTCAGAGACCTGCATAATGAGAGGCTGAGAGCACAAGGTGCGAGGAGCTGGCTGATGTGTTGTGGTTGGAGAACGACTTCAGTTATGATCGTACTCAGAGACACAGAAAACAAAGACGGGAGTATTTGGGACTGCAGGTGGCTCATCCACAACCTGCTGAAGTGTCTCCACACTGGGTGAGGCCGGGATGGAAGCGGCCAGCTCCCTCTGCAGCGTGACAGGCGGCTGCGTGAGAGGAGCACCAGGACCCCTGGCTCCAGGGTGGCCGGAGCAGTGCTGCCTGCTCGTTTCTCAGTTCCCCCAGCCTGCAGGCTAGAGGCAGTGTTTCTGAAACTCAGCCCCTAGAGGAAGAAGGAAAGATATTCATCATGCTTGCTTTGCTCAGCACTCATTTGATTTATGGACATGGGCTCTGAGAGTGAGCTGACATTGCCTGCAGAGAGTGGAGTGTGCCTGGGCAGCAGGACTGGGGACCAAACCATGAGGAAGCAACCACATGAACAAAGGAAGGAGCTGCCCACAGGTCCTGTACCCACCCTGCTGAAGGACACTCCTGGAAAGCAGTCTGCACAGCACCTCAGCCTGAGCTCTTTCCACAGGTGTGCGCTCCAGCCCTGCTTTGTCCAAGTGCTGCAGTGGGCCCTAAGTAAGTCCCTCTGGAGTCTCCCAGGGGACACCATCAGTCCCTTCCTCTATGCTCAGATTCTCTACTTATCTGAGGCTGCCACACCATCACCTTTCCACTGCAGCCCTGGAGAGGAGTAGATGCCACCCTGAGCACCCATTGCTATACCTGAGCTGCTGGTTGATCAATGCAAGTCATGTTAGCAACATCCTCACTCCCCTTCTGTGTCCTCAAATGGGACAAGATCCCTGCAGACATTTCACATGTTGACTCTTGTCCTTATCTCCAGGATTGAGACCATATTTTTCTCCTCATTCCAGGAAGGACACATTTTAAGAGGCCTAGAATTGGAAACAGCTCCCCTCTATTCCCATGCTTCCCACACATTTTTCACTTGGGGAGTAGCTTCCTGCAGTCATGCAGGCAGAGGAAGAGCACTGGGATGTGAGCAGAGTCGTGGCTGCTGGTGCCATGTGGCTGTCACCACCCTGCCACCCTGCCCTGCACCCTTGCGCTGTGACACTGTACCACACCAGAATGCACGAGTAAGCATTCTGCACGAGGGATGCACGAGCAAGCAGAGGGATAGCACAAAATGTCCTGTGCCCTGGGTTGGAGGGGATGGTTCCCAAGTGAACTGATGTGCTGGGATACATCCCGGGCTCTGGACTGGGAACCCAGTGGTGCTGGCCAAGACGTGGCTGAGCTCCCCTTGGGTGCCAGCTGCAAGCCCAGTGACAGCACAATGTCCCTGCTCCCCTGTGCGGGTCCCGTGCAGAGCAGCACAGGGCATCCAGCACCCCTCTGCACGTGGAGGCCAGGTGAAGGGCTGTGCTGGGCATGGGCAGAGGGAAGCAGCAGGGACATGGTGGCAGGAGCGATCCCTAGGGGTGTCCCCTGCCCATGCTGTGGGTTGGGTAGGGCAGCGTGGGGCATAGCTGGGGCGAGACATGGGGAGGTGCTTGCACAAGGCAGAGCTTCAGCATGCACAGCACTGCACTCCCCTTGCTGCACAGTGAATCTTGCTACCAGGGCCAAAATCACCTCGAGCCTAAACCTGGGAGGCCTGGCAGGAGCTGACTCCCAGGAACTTACTGGGGCATGAGCTTATCCTCCTTGGCAAGCAGGCACTTTGTGGTGACTGAGAATCTGAGCACACTTATGGACCTTGCTGCCCCAGTCAGTCCCATCCGGGCACTATACCCACCCCTCACCATGGCCCAGAAGCCCTATTTTGGCTCATTTGTGATCCTTCCATCCTTGTTTGGGCCATGATGTTGGTGTGTTTGTGTCCTTGTTGTGTCTGCTGGATGGACCCTGGCCTTGTGCAAGGTAACTTGTCTCGTAGATGGACCTTAGCACAGTGCTGTAGGTTTCCTCCCTGCTGTGCCCTGACAGAGGAGCTTTGACCACGGAGCAATGATGTTGCTTATTCCTGGAGGAGGAAGAGGCTGAAGTGTGGTGATCTACAGTTTCCTGATGCCTGCAGTTCTCTGATGCTGGAGCTCACACCAAATTCTTGCCTGCAGTGTTTGGACTAAAAGCAAGGGATTTGTGTCTGGGCTGCAGATAAATCATGTTCCCACCATGCTGGGGGAGCACTGACTGTTCATGGGATGTTCTCCTGTTTTCACCAGGAGGGTGTGAAACCAAGTAGGAGTGAGAGCCCGGAGGGTGATAACACTGTGCCTCTGGGAGAGGCACAGGTGGTCCCAAATTACACTGAAGAAGATCTGGCAGATACAAGAGTGTTAATGCCACCACACCAGACCCTGACACCTCAGTAGAGCAGGGCACATCCTCGTTTAGGATACGCAGAGATGACGGTGTAGGAGGAGGCTGCTGGGCTGAGAACTGGTGCAGAGACTGTGTGAGCAATGGAAAGCAGAGCTCAGTTTCTGCAGCCCGGTGAGCCTCAGGTGGGGAGGCTATGATGCTGTGACCGCATGAGGTCAGGCTGGTCCTGATGGAGATGTAGAGACAAAAAGGCCAAATTCACCTCAGAGGAGAAGAGAATAAAAAAAGAAGCAATGGACACAAGATACAACTTAAAATGCTCCTACTGGGCAGGGCCAGCTTGCCCTTGGCACACTGTGCACCTCTGATCACAGCCAGTACAGTTCCACATTCATGGGACCATAGGACTGGAGAGGCCCTGAGCCCCATGCCCCTCAGCAGCCTTTGCCAGTGCCACATGCTCTTGCCTGGGTGCTTTCCCCAAGGAAAAGCTCCAGGATAGCAGAGAATGGTGGACTTCCTTTCCCGCTTTCATGGCCAGTTAACATTAATTTCTCTCTGTGTCAAGACCAGCCATGTGCTCAGGCAGATTTTATCCACAGCCACCTTCTGGCCCCCTAAACCAGGCCAGCTCTCCCTGGCTGTCACTATCATCAACTGCCTCTTCCACCTGCATGCACGTGGTTCCTGTCCCAGTCCAGAGGTGGCATGACAGTGTCCCACCATGGAGGTCCAGTGTCCCAGCTGTGGAGAGGACATCATCCCTTGGGACATATTTCCCACCCACATAAAACCCAGGATCAAATCCCATCTCAGCTTTGGGGAGCTCCACAGACTGAGCAGTCTGCAGCTCAGATAATTTCCCTTCAGGCACCCACTGCTGGTGCGGTGTGTGCGGTGTGTGCAGCTCTCCCCCAGGCAGCCCAGCATCGCTCCCACTGCCTCCATCCTGCCCAAGCAGCCCTATTTCCATGCCCACAAATGGCATTCAACCTCCCTGGTGGTGCTGGGTCTTCACGTGGTAACGTGTCTGAAGTCCTGCTTCTGCAGTGCCCCCCTGACAGCCTGAAGCACCCCCTCCCACCAGGGGCCAGGTTTCTCCAAAGCCCTGAGCGTGGTGGTCACTGGCTCCAGCTGTTGTTGGGGCAGGACCAGGGGCACCCTCACAATTTCCAGAGCTGGACGTTGCCTTCCCGTCCTCCACATGGAGCTGGCCAACGAGCTCAGCTGGAGGGATGCCCCTGCGGTGCTCTTTGCCTGTGGTTGTCTGGTTTTATGGGCCGCATCTGCATAGCCAGCATCTCCTTGTGGAGCTGGAAGCAGTTGCTGACAGGTGCTGGTCTGCTGCAGAGCCTCGGTGGCCACGGTGTGGCTGCTCCCTCGCTGCCAGGACATGGGGAGGTGACATGTCCTGTGTCAGTGCACGGTTTCCTGAGGGACATCTCTGACTGCACAAGCTTCTGCACCTTTCCTATGGTGGGCAATGCTCCCAGCTCGCTGCTGAGGGTTCACCATCAGCCTGTGAGCTTTTGGAGGGGCTCTTGACTTCCTGAGAAGTTGAAGGAGGCAGGTGGGGACACTGGCAGTCAAAAGATCCACAGCGGTGGGGTGGTGCTTCTGGAGCAGATGATGATCCCATGAGTGATGACCCCATGACCATTCCTTGCCTCCCTGAGTCTGGCAGGGACCAGGAGAAGGGGTGACCCTAACCTACGGGTCTCACGTCCCCTGTCCTGTGCTGGGGAGTCGAGCAGGGGTTGGAGGACGCTTGAGAAAGGGCCAGAGCTTTTGGCAGCCCTTCTGCAGCCAGAACAATGGCTGACATCATGTTTTATTTAAGAGGGAAAAGGAAAAAAATTGTGACCAGAAGGACCGGGGCCCTGTAGGCCTGGGAGAGATGGAGTTTATTTTTCTTGCCTTCTGGTTCCTCTCGCGCTCCCCCCGGCCCTGGCCGTGGCACAGCACATTCCTTTGCTGTGATCTCCTCCCTCCCATGCAACAGCACATTCCTCCTGCTCTGGCTGCTCCCTTCTGCCGTGACTGCGTCCGGGCCCTGCGCTGGCCACCCTGGCACAGACGGAGTGGAGGGGACAGAGGCCACTTCTCCTGGGTGGCTGTGAGCCCCTGTCCAGCCCTGCTGGAGCCATAGCACCTGTGACCAGGCATGGTCCTGCTCCACCCTGCATGCAGGTGTTGGTCCCTGTGCTGACCTCTCCATCCCTGCAGAGATCAGTGTCCTGGGCATTGGGTTGAGCCCTGCCACGTGCTGTGGACCATGGTCCCTGTCCCTGTGGCAGGCACACTGGTCTGCGGGGGACCCGGGGGGACAGCCCCCGGGTCAGGATCCCCATGGGTGGCAGGCAGCACAGGGTGCCGGGCACTGCTCACTGCCTCTCCATGCTGGGTGGAGCAAGACCAGCCCAGGGTTGGGGTCATCCCTTTGGATCCCAAACAGGCAACAGCATGTGCCAAGTCACGCGAGCAGCAGGGAGATGAGCTAACGCCTTGTGGGGCTGAGTTCACCGGGCTGTCAGCAGCTCCCGGGGCAAAGTGCAGGGGCCACCCCCGGCAGGGCAGGTCACCCACCAGCGTCCAGCCAGGCTTGGGTCCCGCCACAGACCACGCCAGGGACATGGCCCTCTCCTGGCCAGCGCCAGCATGGGGTCAGGAGGGCCAGGCTGTGGGTGCTGGTGCCTTGTGCATCCAGAGCACCCGCCTTGTGCTCCCGCTGGCCTCCCTGGGACTTGCTGGCAGTACACAGCAGAGTCCCTGTCCCCTCCCGATGCACTGCTGGGAGCCCAGACAAGCCTGGCTGCTTGTCTATAGTATTTTCTAGATGCAGTCAGGCAAAATGAGATGCCTTGTCCAAGGACACGGTCCTTGCTCACCCTAAAGCCCCATTCCAGGACACGCCTCTGATCCCAACCCAACCAGCGATGTGTCCCTGCAGCTCACTGGGATGACCAAGAGGTGGGAAAATCTCTAACTCCTGTTTTTTTTTTTTTTTCACCTATGCCAGCTCTGCCTTGCTCCTACTGATGCTGAGGAATGGACAGGAGAGAGCTGAGGGGTTTGGAGCAGGGGTCTGGGGGGCATCGCAGGGCTGAGGGCTCTGGACTGGACCACGAGAAACTGAATGGGGCCACACGTGTCCCGTCTCCTGCCAGGCTGGGCTAACCCAGGGTTAACCAGAGGGATGGCTGGGAGCTGCCACATGCCAAGAATGTTTCCAGGCTGGGGAAGGGCTGGACATGAATCACCCGCTGCCTCTGCCAGACGCCGCGTGCAGCCAGGGCTGCGCACCGCCACGTCCTGCAGCCAGCCGGGGACACCCGCACAGGCTGGGGGACCCTCGCTCCTGCCCCATCACCATCATCTGCCCAGGTGGCTCCATCCCAGTTCTGTGTCTCCTGGGGAGTCCCAGCTGGATCCAGGACCCAGTGCCCACTTCTGCTTTGGGCGCTGCTCGTGGGGAAGCCCATGTACATATGTATTTTGCAGCCCTGTGTCAGGCCGGCTGCGGGACGCACTCCTCCCATGTTGGCTCAGCTCTTTGCCTTTATACTCCTGAGTCTGCATTTTCAGGAGCTGTAAATCAGCCTCCAGAGATCTCCCACTTTCTCCAGTTGGTACCGTGGCCCTGTTCAACCCAACCTCTTGCTCCTCCTCTTGTTGCCTGCCCCAACCCCATCAGCATGGGGATGCTCTCCCTTCACCTCTGACCTACACCAGCCTCATCCTGGAGTGACTCCAGGGAATCCCAGCAGCTCAGAGATGGGCTCCTGGTGCGTGTCATGATGGGGAAGGTGGCCTGCTGGCCTGTGCTGCAGGTGGCTCTGCACAGAGGGGTACTGCTGATCCAACCCCAGGCTTCAAAGATGCCCAGGGTCCCATACTTACTGCACATCCAAATAGTGCTGTATCTTCAAGAATTCAGTCCTGTGCCTGCCACAAGTCCTCTTGACAGTGTTGGCAGAGCCAGGCTCTCCCCACCACCTCTGCTCTGAGCCCTACTCAGCTGCAGATGGAGCTTCTCCACCTATGCCCTTTTGACTTCCCGAGGCTGCAGGAGGGCAGGTAGAGCTTGTTCTGCAGTGGGCACCTGGTGCCAGCCCAGCTTTGGCAGGAGGGGTGTTGTACATGCAGGTGAGGACCAGGGCAGAGGACAAAGAGGACAGATGCAGCGTTTCTGGGGGGCTTGCCTGAGCCATAGCCCCCCCACAAGGGTTTGTGCTACAGAGCCGCGGCACGCCAGAAGGTTTTGCGTTAGGAGTGGAGAGAGCTGGCCAACATGGGCCTCTGCGAGCTGCTGCCCTTGAGAGCCTTCAGGGAGCTAATCTGTGGGATGATTCATGTTCCCTGTGGTTTGGAAGCAGTGGTGATGCAGGTTGGAAAATTTCACACTTGTGGCTTGCGTGCGATGCAGCCTTGGCCCTGCATGTCCCTCATCCATGTGTTTTGCTCCCCAGGGAGGGGGGGTCTCTCCTTCCCACAGGTAGGCTCAGGTCTCCTGTTGCATCCACCCACCACCCATCGGTTCACCATCACTGGCCCAGAGGTGATGCCCCTGCTCCCCACCCCCAGCTGTTCCCATGTGGCTTACTGATGTGGCTGCTGGTGCATGGAGAGCTGTGGACCTCCTGGACTTCCCCTGTAGGCTTCATGGCAAGAGCAGGAGAGGATTTGCAGAAAGAATAAGGCTACCTTGGGCTTCTTGGAAAGCAGAAGTCCCCCACCACAGTTTCTGTGGCTCCTGGTGCACAGATGTCCCTAATCTGCCACAGTAGGAGCGCTGAGCCTGCCTGCCACGCAGCTGGGGGTGCACAGCTCTGAGCACCAGACCCGCCGCCTTCCCACGAGGCAGCGGCTGGATGAATGGAGCAGGATGAGCGTGGGAGGAAGGGCTGCTGCTGCCCAACCCCAAGGTCTGTCCTCGCCAACAGGCTGAACCGCTTAGGGCTAATTTCATGCTAACTCCTTTAATTCGGAACATCTCCATCGCCATTAGGAAGAACAGAGGCTCTTGCATTTGCTGCAGCTGTGTTGAGGCTCGCTGGAAGCTCCGTCCCCATAGGCAGCGGTGAGGAGTGGGTCCCTGCTGGGGACAGGGCGATGCTTCCCAGCCCATGGCATCCCTTCCTTTGGGGTGCTGCAGAGAGCAGAACCTCGCCGCATCACCGTGGCAGGCCAGCGCTCAGAGCACAGTGCACACACAGCCACCAGCCCCGTGTGCTGTGCCTGGTGAGCTCACTGCTGGGCTGCTGGCGAAGGATCGCATCTCTTCCACAGTATTTTTCCCTTGCTTTCCTAACACTTTCCAAACAAGCTCATCTGAAAGTATTGACTCAAGGGTTTCGCGAAGCTGTGCCGAGCACAAAGACATGCGTCCAGAGACTGGTGCCTGAGGACTCGTCGGCTCAAGAAGTAAACAATGAACGAAGCAGACCTCTAAACATCTGGCGGGAAGCAGGAGCATGTTCCACAATCTGAGTGTCTGCAGGATAAATGGGGCTGGAGTGAGTAACAGCTCCTTTCTTGTCTGCGTTGCTCGGTAAATGGGGCAAGCCTGATATTTATGGGCTTCAGTGATGCTGTGACTACAGCCTCTTGGCATTCCTCTTTCACTGGCTTCTAGGGGAATAACGACACATGTGCGAAAAACATGCTGCTGGGGCACAACATCCCGTGTCCAAATGGCAGCTGAGGCAGGGAGGGAGAAGCTCTGGGGACAAGCTGAGCTTTTGCCCAGAGGCGTGATCGGGCAAGGCGCTCTGTGATGGGGAGATGGAGGGGAACTGCGAGACTTGGAGAGCTCAGCCACTGGGAGAAGATAGAAACCAGGCGAAAAGTAGTCCTGTAAGCAGGTTGGCTCGCTTGCCTTGTGCTGTGGCTGGGGGAGACCCCCCTAGAGGAGGGTATTGTATGTGGCCAGACCAGGAACAAACACAGGAAGATGCAGCAAGCTTCTCAGTACTCAGCACCTTCCCTGTCTTCATTGGTCTCACCGATAAAATAAAAAATAAAAAATTAAAAAATTAAAAAATCAGGGCTTTGAGGGTTGTCTAGCCAAGGAGCAGGACTTGGAGTCTGGCATGGAAATACATCAGCCCATGGGCCTGGTGAACCCTGCCTCAGAGTCAAGTGCATGAGTGGCCCCATTGATTTCACTTAGGGAGGAGTGTGCACTTAAGTGCTTTGCTGGATGAAGGCCTAGGAGATGGGAGGGCTGAACTCCAAGTGGAGCTAGGCAGGAAAGAGCTTTACGCACTTTGCAGCACTGGTTGGGATTTCCAGCCTGGTGCAGCCAGCAGGGCAGGCAGAGCATGGAAACTCTGCCCCAGAGCCCTGTGTAGGGCAGGGGCCAGGGCCAGCATCTGGGGCAGCCCAGCCCCTGGTTCCCGGCATGCCTGGGTTGGGCTGGGGGCTCTGCGGGGCTGAGCTGACACTCAGGAGGCACAAGTATGGGCAGGCAGGTCAGGCATTGACCCATCCTGAGCAATTTCTTGTACCAGAAGCCGTAGCAAAAGTGGTGTAGGAAGCTGGTGGTGGATGAATTCTCCTCTGAAAAGCTGTAGATGAGGACAGCGGAGTGATGCAGAGACTGCCTGCCTGTGGAAGAGCAGGGACAGCCCTGTTGAGAGTATGACCCAGGAGAACCAGGACACTGGGAAAGACTCCAGTGAGAGGACTGATGGCCTTGGCATGGGGCTGTGCCTGGGTCTGCAGCTCACTCTGTGAGTACCTGTCACTGTGCGGTGAGGAAGCCGTGGTGCCCTTGTATTTTGGCCACAGTGCTCATGTGTGGTCACCTGGAGATGCTCACCCACGCCCAGCAGCGATCATCACCAGGTGGCCATGGTCTTGAGTTGGGCCTGGTGAGACATACAGGCGGAAAGGAGGAGGAGGCACCACTGGCCTGGGGAAGGGACGATGTGGAATGGGGAAAGGTGAAATGGGAAGGCCTGGTGTTTGCTGAGGTGAGGCCAGGCCATCCTTAGGAGCTTTGGAGGCTACTAGAGCACTCCTGGGGGCTTCAGAGATATTCCTGAAGCAACACCACTTGCTTATAGTCCTCGGCTGGGGAAGGGCAGGACATGCAGCTTGCCCACTTGTGGCCAGCAGCATTGCTGTACTCAGCTGTGCATGTGCAGGGCAGGGGTGGTCAGGGTCCACACCTGAGACCATGGAGAGCTCCTTCAGCAGAGGTCAGCAAGCTCCTGAGGCCACCTCAGAGGGGACGCTGCCCCTGGGGGCCTGGCTGACAGCTCCACCACCCCATCCGCCTGCGCTGGGGCTGCTGCTCCCCGGCTGCGGCGAGGGATGCTCGCGCATGCGGAGGGAGGGAACCTCTTCCTTGCAGCTGGGACTTGGCAGAAGTGCAATCTCACGCATGGTGATGATGCTCAGATATCATCTCTGGTGATTTACGGCAGGAGCACGCAAGGGCTGGTTTGGGAAGATCCTCATAAATAGCTCCGGCGTGACAGCGGGCCTGCTGGATAATGGAAAATCAAGGGATCAACCCTTGCCACGGCTCTGAGCAGTGCTGGGCAGTTAACCCTGCAGTGACAGCTGAGAGGGGCACAAAGCTCCCAAAAAATTCCTGCTTGCAGGAGCCCTTTGGGCTCCCCCAGGTCCAGGCCACGGGTTCCCCCACAGACCATGGGGTTCACTGCTGTGCCAGGCAGCACAGTGTGGGTCAGGCTCCACCACACTGGGCTCTGCTCGTTGTGTTGTGCTTTCTGTACTGCTCTGCTTGTGTGCCTCCAAATCCTCCCTCCCTTTCCATCTCTCTCCCACGTGGATTTTGCTGCATCACCATGGAGCAGTTTCTGTGTGGAGGCTCTGCCACCTGCTAGCAGAAAAGCTTTAAACCCACACCTTTCCGTTTAAAGTCAGACCTTACATTTACCCCATTATGTCCTTCACAGCTTTCTGCTCCAAAGCTTGCCTCCTGCTCCCTCCGTCCTGCCACTGGGGAGGTCTTTTCCTTTGCAGGACTCAAGGTCCTTGGGAGCTCCTCCCAAACCCTGCACACTTGCAGCAGGGCTGCCTGCCCCGCTTGGTCCCATCTCTGCACACTCCACCAGCACCCACCTGGGTGTTCAGGACCATCACGCAGGCATGGGGCTGTCACCCACATCCCACTGGTGATGGGCTCTGTAGGGATGGTTCCGTGGCTAATCCAGAGCCCCCTGCACAGAAGTGGGATGCTCCCAGGCATGTCCCCTCCTTCCAGGGCTGGGAAGAGGAGGCATGTGGAGGGGACACACGGCAGGTCTCAGTGACAAAGGGTACACAAATGCCCAGGCAGTGGGTCTGGGCTTGGCGGAGGAACTGGACACCAGGAATCCATTAGCAGAGATTATTTAACTATCTCCAGAGGGATCTGTCACTAGCCATTGAACTCAAAGAAGCACGTGTAATGAGGGCTTAAACCCTGTCATCTCAGCAATGAGGCTGGCACTGCTCAGCACAGCTGGAGCCACACAAGGACAGGGGTGTGCATGGGGAGCCTCCTCGGACCCGGGGTCCTGACTTGTCTTGTCCAGTCCCCGTGACGAGCACCTCCTCTGCCACACAGCCCAGGTGACAACAGCCCTTTGGGATGGGGGACATCAGGTCTGGATGTGCTCCCCAGCCCTGGTCACCATGGTTCCTCCCCTCCAGCATCACCCAGAGACCAGGGAGACACTGATGAGCTGTGGGTCTCCATCCTCAAAAAGGGAGGACTCCCCCCTTCCTTCCCTATTGCCACCCCAGCAAATGAACCACCTCTGCTTGGTGTGTGGAGGCTGCTGCAGCCAGGAAAGGCAGCTGGCTCCAACTCCTTGACATGCACAGTGCCATTTCACAACACCTCGAGCTCAGCAGGGTGGCTGGAGCCAGAGCCGGGGCAGCACAGCAGCACTCCAGGCCCTTGCAGCACCAGTGCATCCTCACCAGATCCCTGCAGCCGCCATCCTGTGGTCCCGTGGGGTGCTGGGGCATGATGCGGGAGGGGAGGGCATGGGGACTTGGAGGCACCTCATGGGTGAGGACAATTCTATTGTGGTGGCAGGCTGAGGTGAAGGGTGCACCGGGTTGATTTGTGGTTGCCTGAGCCCATCAAGGGGATGCTCAGCCCAGTGCCGGTATTGGTGTGTAAATAAAAGCTCCCATTCTGCTCCCCAGCACCATGAACCTCCAGCAGCAAGCTTCCCAGGACGACTTGCCTGCCTCTGCTAGCCCCTCTCCCCAGCAAATCTGTCCTGCTCCTGGTCACTCACTGTAGCTACTTCACTCCCCTTTGGAGCAGAATTGGCCCATGAATCCTGCTTTGCTGGCTCGACCTATGGAAAGTATCTTTTGGAGGAAAACTGTTTTGAGGATTTTTGGAGGAAAACTGTTAGCCTGTTTAAGGGCTAAATTTTGCTTCTCTGCCTTCTTACAGCATACCCCACGCTCCGTGAACACCATACTTCAGAGGGAGGTCTCCTCTGGTGGCGAGGGGTCACCACTCAGGTCCTTCCCTGGGGAGCCAGGGGCGCAGGCAGTCCCAGGGGATGGAGAAGGCAGATCATTCCCTGGGCTCTGCAGAGGGGCAGGGATGTGCTCAGTAACAATTGCCTGCACTGATTCTTAGAGAAGTCTTTAATCTAGCCACAGCTAACAAGTGTTAGAAGGAACAAGCTGGGAGGGGTTAGGATGGAGATCCACTGTGCCACCAGGACCACTTCCAACAGGCGATGTGTCCTTGGAGCCAGGATGTTGCAGGAGCTGGTGCCTGCTGACCGTCCTTTTCCTGGGGTGCAGCACAAAATGCGGGGCTGCTCAGCCCCTGAGGACCACAGACCTGCTGCTGCCAGCCCGCATCCCCCAGGTGTCACGGGGAGCCCTCTCTGCATGTCCTTCCCCAGTGCTTCCTGAGCGCGGGGGCTGCAGATGTCTCCTACCACAGCATGCCTTCTGCTGGCTGTTGCTGTGGTGTTTGCAAGGCTCTGCAGGTTACAGCCATGGTGGCTTGTAACTAGATCATCTGTTCCTCAGCCTCTGTGGATGAGGGCTGCAGTTTCAAGGCAGCTCTCCAGGAATTTAGCAACAGTGAATGGGATCCGGATGGGACGGCTCAGGTATCCGAAGGTATGTCAAGCCTTCACTCAACCATTTGACAGTGTTTTCCATGACCTCATTAGGCTGAGGATCATTAGCCTGATCTCTACAGAAACTTGAACTCCTAGCAGGGAATTACGGTTCATTATTTGTCGCCAGCACAGTAGGTATGTCATGTCTAGCAAGTACAGCTTTTATGTGTGCCATTACATGTCTGGGCGTTGTAGTCTCTAATAATACTATTTCTGGATTGCAGTAATGATAATTGAGAACTAGTGTGTCATTAATTATACAAATGAATTTATGCCAGCACTGGATTGTGGCTCTAATTTCTGGAATTGCTATCCTCATTTGTTTTGTTTGACAGCTTCTAACATTTGACGTCTCACATTATTTGATGCTTTATTCTACATCCACAGTGAACCCAGGCCAGAGCAATGCATGTCCCTGTGCATGCCTGTCCTGCTCAAGTCTCATCCTGCTTCCGAGAAAAGGCAGCCTGAGGTTTCTGGGTAAACTGCTGCCTGTAGCTGCTCCATGTGTCTGGGCTTAGCCTGCATTCAGTGACTTTTTCTCATAGGTTATTTATTAAACCTGCAGCATTTTCCTATTGTAAGTCCCTCCCAGACCTTTTCAGGACTCTGGTTCTGCTCTTCTGCCATTTTTTTTCTAGTATAATACAATCCCTGTGAACTCCAGTGCCTTCAGTATCTCAAATATTTGCAGTATCTTCTTGAGAAATACTTTGGATGAACAGCATAGCCCCAGGGAGCCCTGGAAAGTACCTCCCCGATAAGGCACGAGAAGCGCACATGCAGGAAGGCTTGGGCTCCATCCAGGGAACCGGTGAGGATCCAGATGAAACATCCTACAGGAAAACATCTCACCCCTGCCACTTGCTCCAAACCCTCTCCCCTGCCAGCTGCAGGAGATCATGCCATTTTCACACCAAATTTAATCGTGAAGGGCTGCTTCTCTTTCCATCTCGGACAGACCCATCCTGCAGTGCTTCGCTCTGCAGTGCCTCTCTCCTGCCAGTCGGTTCCTCTGCTGGACCTGCTGGAGTGCCAGTGGGGCATTTTTAGCTGTCTGTCTGAAAGGACAATGTTGTTTTCTAAAATTATTATTATGGGTTATTTCTTAGCTCCTACAGCCCTCTTCTCCTGAAGAACACCCTGAGGAGAGGACTCGCAGAGCCCAGCTGTACCCACCTGAAGGCCGGGGCAGTCCCACACAGCCCAGTGTTCCCCAGAGCAGATCCAGCCCCTCCCCCCTTCACACCTGGGATGTGGTTGTGCTCCACGTGATGTTTTTTTTTTCCTAAGAGCTCCTTTCTGCAGCTTAACAAAACTTGCACACCAGGATCTGGCTTAGGGCAGTTCATCGGTGACCAAAGGGCTTCCAGTCCCTACATGTACTATCGCCTGATGGTGCCCACAATGAATCCAGATTTATCTCTCTCCAAGGAGTCCTCATTTGTTCCACACACACCCCACCTCCTCTTTTATCTTTCCATTGTTCAGCCTTGAGAAGTGTCTCTGTTTCCTGCAAGCAGAGCAGCTCTGGCCAAGAACAGGGCAGTGCACTTAGGTTTGTGCTCTGTTGTCGTGGTAAAACAGGGTCATGTTTTACAAATGTCTGGCAGTGCAGACCAGATGTGTTCTCCAGGCTGGCAAAATCAGGTTGTTTTTGTAAGCATAAGCCAGGATTCCCTATCCATCTCTCCCAGCTTTGGTTTTCTGTTCCTCATTAATTTCTGGTCTCAGTCAGAGAACCGGACATCCTCCAATGCTCCCTACATCAATCAACACCCTCCAACTTGCTGTGCATATCTCAAAAGCTTCATCCCCTCGGGATGGCTCCTCTCTCCCTCCTGGCACTGCCGTGGCTCTGTCCCAGCCTCTTTGCTCTTCCCATCCAACCAGAGGCAGCCACACGGCTCCATGTGTCTGTCTCAGCATGGTTACTGTGGCAGAGGGACCTTGTGCATGGACCATCCATCCTAGGAGGTCTGCAGCATCAGGGGCATCTTTCTGGGAAGGGACAGATGCAAGTGAGGATCTTCAGCCTCTTCTGGAAAGCACATCTGGATACCAGCAGGATCTGGAGGGGTACTTCTGTGCTCTCACTCACAGATTAGTAAAATCTTGCAAAGTCCAGCTTGAAGATCAGTGTGAAGGTCACCCATGCTGGAGGCTTCTGTCCACCAGAGGAGTTTCAGAGTCCAAATATCATGAGCACATCGGTCTTGCTGAAAAAACTTAAGGCCATGGCTGAAGACAGTGGTGGAGCTGAACAAGGTGTTCAGAGCTTTGAGGCTCTCTCTGTTGGCTGTCTCCTTAGAGGCAATGTCACTTCAGGATCAGGGGCTCTTGGCAGACAGCTCTAAGTGCCATGATATTTAGTGACAACTCAATGGGAATCCTGAAAAAGCAAGGCTGGGGAGAGTAGTGGTTCTGTAATATTCTCGAGAGATATAGACTGTGAACAAGAAATAACCATGCTGATCCTTAGCCAGTTGCATTTTGGGTGGTTCAGGACTTTGGTGGCTAGTGATCTCCTCAGAAGCTTGTCTTGTGTCTGTATGTCAGGTGGATGATCCCAAAGGTAACCTCTGCACCCTTCTGTAGGTGATATATAACTCAGCCAGTTTTGCTGTGAAGTGTTTTCTGTTACTTTGCTGACACATGTGCCTGGCTTTATCAGCACAGCCTGCATGGACTTGGGGCAGTATAACTCAAAATCCTTAGTCTGAAACATCTGCATGCTGTCTCAGTGGGACACCCGGAGTCCAACAGCATTAAATTCTGGGCTAGCCATATCAAGACCACCACAGTTTTGAAACAAGTTTGTGCAACATCTGTCCAGAATAGTTTGCGATTGCGTTGAAATGCTCTCAGGGGCCCTATGGCTGAAGCTTAGGCAGGGATACTGTGTGCATACCTGTGATGTAAGATGAAAGAAAAAACACTTCTACGGAGGGGAGGTGTGTAATTGCGGAGACGTGAACAAGATCTGGTTTTATTCCCACTGCACAGATTGAACACTGTCAAGTGCAATTTCTAATCTCAGTCCTGCTCTGCTGTGTTGGAGTATGGCTGAAGGTGTTTTTCAAGTGTTTAGGAGCCTTTCCAAAGACAACAGTATCATCTGGATAACATCAGCCTCCAGGCTGGTTACTGCGAATGGGACGCTCTTTGAAAAGCCCTCAGTGCTGATGCAAGCCCATATGGCGCATGTTTAACCTGGGACAAGTCCATCTGTGACACATGCCATGAGGTTCCTGTGGCTCTCACGCCCTGGCTCGACCACATTCAGCCTGTAAGTGCAGCACAGAAGTCCTGTTCCCTCTCCGACGTCCCACAAATCTTCTCTGGCCTATGGCAGTGCTGAGATGGGTTGCAGAGGGCTCCTGTGGCAGCCCTCCAGGCACACCCAAGCCCCACCAGGTCTCCCCAGCTCTGGGAGAGCACCCCAGTTCTAGCCTGGGCTGGATCTTCTCCATCCCCATGCAACTCCCCTGCAGCAGCCAGCATTGGTCCCTCTTGCAGCAGCCCTGGTGGTGCTGTGCCAGCCGCAGTGGAGGGTGACCTCCCTGCTGCAGGACATCCCACCCGTGCTAGATGGCCCTGCCTGAGCAGGGGTGGGAGCAGATGGACCGGGAAGTCCCTGCCTCATCTGTTCTGTGATCTTGTGGTCCCGTCTGGCTGCATACAGCTGGGAATTTGCACCATGGGATGGGGTCAGCAGCCACCCCTCCATCCTCCAGAATCCAGTGGCTAGGTGGCACCAACGTGGTGCACCATGACTCCTGCCACCTCAAGGGCACAGGGGGATCAGTGCTGTGGGGCTTTATCTGGCAGCGAGTCAGAGCCATGCAGCTGATTCTCACTGGGAAGAGTATCTGCTTCTCTCTAAACAACTTTAAAGGAGCTTTTTCCTCTGTCCCACTGACACTTCGAACGTCCTCACAGCTGGCACAACTGCGCCGTGGTGTGTTCTTGGGTTTCAGTTTTCATTTTGCTGCTTCTGTAGCCCTTCCAGAGGTGAAGAGGTTTGGAAAAGCTGCGGGTGGAAATGGAAAAGTGCAATGAATACAGAGCCTAGACACTCTTGAATTTTATGGCCACGAGCAGTGAAGGGGGAGAAAAGAAAAGTGGGTGTACATTCCTGGCTGGAAACTTCCAAGCTGCAAGTAACAAGAAGATGTTTGAGAAGATCAGGAAAACCACCACAGTGGTTTTCAAATTTGTTTTCTGACTTGTTTTAGTGCACAGCCTGTCGCTCAGACCCTGGGTCTAGCCAAGAGTGGAGGGGAACAGCTATACAATGCCTGGCACTCACCATGGAGGATCAGAGTTTTGCTTTCCAACCAAGTATGAGGGTTTGAAGCACGGCGTGCCGAGGGAGGTATTGGGAAGGGCTTAGATCAAACACTCAGCCTTCCCTGTACTGCCTTGGGCTAGCTGGATATTGGCACAACTGCATCAGCCTGCTGAGATGCCAGCAATGCTTGGCGGCAGCACAACACGCCTCCAGCCAGGATTAACCTTGTGTCATCAGAATGTCAACCTGCATTTAGGTACCCAAAATAAATCACATCCCTGTAGAGAAGCCGGCCGAGAGACAGATCCTTGCAGACTTTCCTCATGTTTACATATGTTCTGGTGTCTCTCCCTCCCCTGCGATTGTTTGATTCATGGTTCCAGAGGGGAGGACAAGCCCCGGAGGCACACATATGGGCAGCAAATGCTGCAGCTGCGCAATGGATGGTCCAGCTCCTGTGGAAGGAGATTTCAAGACGGGGGTGTGAGCCCTGCCATCCCAACGAAAAGGTAAAAAGAGGATGCTCCAGAGCCTCTGCCTTCTCTGCTGTAGCCATGCTTTTCTACCCCTTCAGCTCCCTCTTCCCACAGCAGGGTCTTGGTGTATCCAAACCAAGGGCGTGCAGCAGTGGCTGGCAGAGGAGCTGGATGTGAGGATGAGGCAGATGCCACAGAGAATGGTAGAATCTGGGTTGTCCTCGTGCTGGCAGCTCTGCAGCCTCTGATCAGTTGTTTGGGGACAGCCTGAAACAAGCAGATTCTGTTTTGGGAGAAATCAAAGTCTGACAGCATTTCTTTGGGGGTCTGAACTCTCCTCATCTTCTTCTTTAATTTAATACCTTAATAAAAATGAATTCAATTTATGAGCAAAGAGCTTATATTGAACTGATAAAGGTGTTGTATCTTTTAACAAACAAATGAATTCAGGAAAGCAAGTCAGTGCTTTTCCCCATCGAAGCTCATGCAGGCTCTGCCTGATGCAGACCCTGTCCCTACCACCACACCCTGCAGCCAGCTGCCACCCATGCAATGCTGCTGCTGCCTCCACTGTGTCCCTTCTGCTCCAGGCCACCCAGAGCTGGCTTACATGGGGAGCAGGGGTAGAAACGAAGTGTGAAGTGGTGCCACCTCCACCAGTGCCCACCGCAGCCTCTCCGTGATGGTACCCAGGTGCTGCTCGCATGGTTGGTGACCCATGGCTCGGTCTCGGTGGGCTGGCTCCTTACATTGCACACAAGGGTGGTGTCTTTGCTCATTTCTCTTCCAGGACATGGTGCTGAGAGCTACATTTTTTTTTTCTTTTCCCTTTCAGCACAGGACCTCTGTTTGCTGTGTTTGAGTGTCCAGCTCACAGATTAACCCACTTCCAGTAGGTGATGTTGCACCTGCATGCCCATCTCACCAAGGGTCCAGGACCAGCCAGTGGTGGTAGGCTGGGTTGTTCACAAGCAAGTTTGGCATCAGGTGGCTGCCGAGATACTTCCAGGGACAGATAAGCTCTGCTGGCAGCCTCCACATCCCCACCAACTGGCTCACCCTGTCCCATTGCCGCTCGAGCTGCCTATGGGGCACAAGTTGCCAGGAAATGGAGAATCTGCGAAGGGGGATCAAAGGCAAATCATGGCCAGAGAGAAAGGATGGCAAAAACACAAGAGAAAAATCTCCCCTACTGTGGTTGTTCCTTGTAACGAAGAGCAGGGCTTTGCCCAGGCTGGAGGGCACAAGGCAGGGCTGAGCCAAGCTCAGCGGTGGACGCGCTCTTGTATGGTTCCCACGCGGCTGCGTGCTCTGGGAGGGGGCAAGCCAAGAGTTTTGGTGAGCCCCTCAGGGAAAGACCTGATGGGAGGCTGCTGGATTTCCCTAGAAAGCAGATGTGGATGGGTGCTGTCCTAGGAAAGATGGTGGGGTCTCCAGCTGGGGCAGAGGGACATGTGCCAGCCTGGCGGGTCCTGGTGGGTCTCGCTGTCCTTTGAGGTCCATGCTGCTGCCCTCAGCCAACACTTGGGCTCTTCAGAAAGTATTTCTGGATGGTTCCCAGCCATCGTTCCTATTCTGTTCTGTTTAAAATTTTCCTCCAAGACAATTTCACTCATAATTGTTCTCAGATTTAGGAAACTGGCTCTTCTTGAGACCTAGAAAGCAGCATTGCTCACTGGGACAGTGTTCCACTTGCTGTCAGACTGTGCGTGCCTGTGCCCGCTGCAGTCTCAGGCCAGGAAGCAGCCTTATTCCTGCTGCCATTGCGAGGTCCACCCCAGCACCACCCATTCTGGGCAGGAGCATTTTACATTCAGCAATCAGTTCTGGCTTTTGGAGAGCAGGAGTTGTTCTGTGGTGGCAGGGAGAGCCTTGGGTACACTCCTGAGCAGCTGCAGCACGTGTGCTCCACAAATGCTCTGGGGCAGCTGTCCGTGTACCTGGGCTGTTTGCAAAGAGATCTTTGCCTTGTGGCATCCCTGTTAGCATGGTGATGCTGCAGCATGCAATGCCCTGAGCCTTCAGGAGCCCTCAGCTGAGCTTCCAAGTCTGTGGTTACATTAGGAGCACCTTACTTTTAAATACACATGGTGCCAATTCAGGGCTCTGTGCTAGTCTGGAGCAGCTGATAAATGTACTGCCCAAGCCCTGAGGGCCCTTCAGCTCCTCTGCACCACGCTAACCTAGCCCTTCTCCCTACCTCTCCTCCCTTAGTGGGGCCTGTGCTCCAGGACCTGGACTGCTACAAAGGGGAGCTTGGACCAGAGGCACCACGTTCCTTCCAGCCAGCATCTGCCAGTGTGTACCAGGAATCTCTTCTCCTCAGTAACTGGGAGATAAACCTCTCTGATCAGCCCAACTCGCAGACAGGGAGCTGCCCACTCTTCCTGTGAACCTCTGGGATGCAGGAGGCTGCTCACGCTCACGCTTGTTGCATCTGACTGGGGATGCTGTCAGGGTTTGCCCACCCACCCTTCCTTTGTCAAAGCACATGAGAAACAGATGCGGGGAAATAGGGTGGAAAGGTGAGGAAATGGGGAAAGAGGTTGGGTGGTCAAATCAGGAGGAACTGAGCAAGGGGCGGGCAGCAGGAGGGTGTGATGGAAAATGAGATACAGCTCCAGGGCAGGTGCTATGGCGATGCCGCAGGGCCTGGCCCTGGGTCTATGGCCCTGCTAACAACTCTTGCTGTAGGGCCAAGATGGGAAAGCATCATAGACACAGACAAGGAGCAGCATGACCTTCTTTCTGGAAAAGCTGGGCTGGGAGAAGCATTAGGGTAAGGTCTAGGGTCTGCACAGCACCCCAAAGGTGCCAATGAATACTGAAACTGAAAGAGAAGGGCAATCAGGATCCACCACCGTAGCCTCAGAGGGGACAGGCATGGCTGGCAGGGTGCATGCAGCAGGGACCAGCTTGTACCCATGCCATCAAAAGGATGCTGCCAGTGCCCTGCCCCGTGGAGATGAAGGGCTCGGCTTGGGAAGAGGTGGGACAGCGTGTGGAAGGAGCCTGGCTTTAAGAGGAGCCTGAAGCACTTGGCTTGTTTAGTCTAGGAAAATGAAGGCTGGGAGAGAGTTGATCTATAAATACATCTGGGAGTAAACAGCAGGAGGGAGAAGAGCTATTTAGGCTAGAGGACAGTGCTGGCAGAGAAGCAGATGGCTATCAGCTGGCCGTGAACACCGTTACGCTGCGAGTGAGAGCAGCGATCCCAACCCTGCAAAAGGCGATCCTCCAGCTGCCTCTCCTGGGCTGAAGAACCCAGCCGGGCAGCAGCCCTCAGCCCAGCAGCCATGCCAGAAATCGTGTGGCTTCCGCATGGCCCCAGATGTCCCCATGCCATGGGGGTGGCAGTCACAGGAGAGCCCCTGGATGCCCAGGGGGTGCCTGGCAGGGTCACCCTGGGGACATGTCCCAGGGCCACCACCACCCTGGGAGATGCTCGGAGGCTCTCGGTGCCACAGAGGTCGAGGTGCCACCATGTTCATCGCTGGTGCGAACCGTGGAGCCGGCAGGCACAGCGATTCACCGAGCAGCTGTGGGGCTGGGAAGCTTGCGGCTCACCGGAAACTTCCAAAAAATGCTGGTTGGGATCCAGTTTGGCCTTGGCCCAGATTAAAAAAACAAACAAACACGACATTTCTGGTGAACTAGAGACCCTGGCACCCAGCCAGCTCTGCAAATAGACCGACGGGCTTCAAGATGGAGCTTGAAAAATTTATGAGGAGGATTACCCGAGCGGTTGCCTGTGGTAGCAGGGGATGGGAATGGTTCCCTCAGGAGAGCTTCCTGGGCCGGCATCCGACCCGTGGCCACAGCACGGCACACGAGGCTGCGGACACCCTCTCCAGAAGCTGATCCCCAGCCATCAGCTCTCACCTCTGACCAGAGCATCATCCCCTTGCTGCCTGAGAATGAGGAGCTGGCTAAGCCAGGCAGGTGGGTGAGCATTAAGAGAGGGATCGGAGGAGCCTGCAAAGCTGAGGCCATGCTCCCAAGCTCCTGGGGTGCTTTTCCCACAGGAGAAACAAGGAGATGATACAGCAATGATGGGCTGGCCATCGCTCGTGGGGCCATTCCCAGATCAGTCGCTCAGGAGGGGCTCAGGGCTGGTCTCTGCACAGCCACGCAAGGACAATGCTCAGGGGCACACAGCATGGTGCTCCCAGCCCCCTGGGTCCCATTCTGTCCTCCTGCTGTTACCACTGTGCTGGAGCAGAGCTTCTGCTATCTCTTCCCATGCAGCCTGGATCTCCTCTCCCATCACCAGCACTGACTTGGGGTCTCCCCCAAGTATTTCACCCCCTCTCATCCCCTTGCCATGGGGCTTCATGCCTGCACACTGGGGTGCACAGAACTGCCCCACCCCTTGCCCCCCTCTGAGTCCCCCTCCCACATGCTCCTGTCCTCTCCTCCCACTGCAGCCACATCCTGGTGGGTAGAAGCCCCACTGCCCCCATGCACGGCTGCCTCATGCCATTCCCTTTCTTCGGCACGGTTCAGGGGCAATGCTGCCAGTGAGTTTCTGGTTAGGACTCCACAGACCCGGGCACCCATTTGTCCCTAAGGGCATCATTACCAGCACCAGTGTGTTTCTCAGCCAGCATCAGTGATGCAGAAGTGCAGTGAGAGCCATGTGTGCTGGCAGACCCTGTGCCTGATCCTTGCCCTGCCTGTGCAGGGTAAGGCTCATGGAGCCATCACTCATGTTTTCTGGGCCATAATTGCCTCTCTCACAGATTTTTGGTGTTACACAGGCTTCCTGTAGAACACCTTCCACATTGGAAGTGCTCCCCATGCACTGGGAATTTCCACCCATAGAGAGACCTGAGAAATTCCTCTTTACTCCCAGCTTTGCCACTCGCAGCTTTATCTGTGTGACCCTGATTGCTCCACATTTCTTATCAGTTTCCTCTTCCTTTCCAGCTGATTTGGGCGCTTTGTTTTATTTTAACGCCTTGCTGGTTCCCCTTCCCTGGTAGCCCAGGGGAAACGTGAGCGAGCTCCACTGACGTTCGCGGTCAGGCAGAGGCAATGTGAAGTGCTTTAAAAGAGATTTGAAGGATCCTTCACATTCAGGGGGCTCGGGGCCTCCCTCCAGCTGGTTGGGCTTAAAGCAGGTTACAGCTCTGGGAAAATGAGCCGTTTTAGAGCATCAAACCCTCAGCTCTTTGGCGTTTCCAGAGCACAGGAGATGTAAACCTGTTCCTCGAGTGCAACACCCCCTGTCCCCATAACGTCATCGCTTTAGGTCCCCCTGGGGACCCCTCTTTAGGACGGGCTCTGCCTGCCTTGCATTTGCTGCTCTGCAGAGTTCCCAGGCACAATTACACAAGGAAATTTTATCTCCTGTGTGGAAAAACTGCTGGTGCTCAAGGTGTGATTACGCCCTCCCTTCCCCACGTGAGCTCCGGCCAGCCTTGCCCTGTGCCTGTGAGCTGATGCCCAGCCCAGGAGGGGAGAGCAGGGGTGGGGAGCAGCACAGCTGGGATTTTGGTAACCAGCCCCTTGCACCTTGACCTGTGGTCATCTCTGCCAGCCCTGGCAGGGTGCAGAAGTCCCAGTCCTCCATGTAGGGGACTCCCAGCACCTCAGTGCTCTGCCCTAGCTGTCTGCCACTGCTGGGGCAGCCCCAGCTTTACAGCCCAGCTTCAAGGCTGCAAGCAGCACACTGCACCGCAGGGCTATGGAGATGCCAGCATCCACAGGGGGCACCTTGCCTGCACCCCAAATCCCCAAGCCCCTGCACACCCAAGGGCACCCTGGACATTGTGGACTCAGCACTTGTCCCAGCACACAGGGATGTCCCCTCCTGCCTGGCCATGGGGCTGTGTCTCCATGCAGGGCTGGGTGACATCTGCTCCCACCCCAGGGTGCTGGCCCATCTCCCCAGGTGCTGGGACAGTTGTGTCTGCTCAGCCCCGCGCTCTGAGTCACTGCTGTGTTTTGTCTGTCCAAGCAGCTCTGCTGGATTCAATTAGGGGCTGTGCTGCATCTCGCCTGCTTGTGAAAGCAACTGGGGCTTTGTCCACTTGGTTCCTCCTGCCTTGCCTCCATTATTTGCTTCCAGGATTTCTGCACCATGTCTGTGCAAGGTGCCTCAAACCAGCCTCAGAGTTGTTCAGCACTGCAACCACACCGAACACTGGGCAGGGCACTGCCAGGGGAAGCTCGCGGCGCTGTGACCAGGCTGGTGGGACTGGGCTGGTTTGAGGTCAGGTGCTGGATCCAGGTGTGCTGCGGGAGATGGCCACCTGGGGTGGTGACCAGGGACAGCCCTGCCCATTACCACCTCTCCCTCCTCCAACAGGAGCCTTCTGCCTTGCTGCAGGGTCAAGACCCCCGCACACACCCCAAGCAGGTTGTCCTGCTGCCATGTGGTTGGGTCTGGCCACCCCCGCCACCGCAGCCACAGCTGTCCCCCGGGGCAAGGCAGGGCCCTGCCTCTGAGCCCACCAGTGCCCAGGCTGTGTGCACAACACCTCTGTACTCGGGGAAATCACCTCGGTGCCAAACCCCTTTTGTTATGTGCTAAGATGCAAAATATTTTAATCCACAGTCCTCTTTTGCGTTTCTTTTCTTTCCCATGCTAGATTCCTAGAAGACAGGGAATTTATGGTGTGACTCCGCTCCAGCCGCAGAGAAAGCCCAGCCAAGGTCAACACCACGAGACAGGCAGCTCCTGCCAAGGGGGGAAAGAACGATTGCTTAGTGCTTGGCGGAGAAGGAAATCAAACCAAAATCCTTCCAAACAAATCTAGATATAAAACACCCCCCGCCCCAAAACCCTCTCATGGAACAAGACCAAAATCCATCCAGCCTGTGCCTGCCTGGCCCCAGCATGCCCCTGCTCTGCCCCAGCCTCAGCCACCCCCACTGGCACCTTGCTGGGATGTCACCGAGTGGGGACACAGCTGGTGGCACGCAGTGCCTTCACCACACATCTCCTTCGTTTGCCCAGAGGAGTACAGTCAGGTGAGACCCAGCTGCCGACACCCCATTTCCACACTGCCTTGTTGCTGGGGGCTATCCCTGCATCCCTGTTGGCTTCGGCACCACTCCCTGGGATCTCCATGGTGCCCTCCGTGGTGTCTCTCCTGGCACCACAGGACACCCTCTGAGACCTGTTGTGCACACAGGTGCCAAAGATTTTGGTATCTTGTGGCATGCACGCCCCCAGCCCGACTGCAGCCAGCCTGGCCTGGCAGCCTCAAGGAATTCATCCTTTTAATGACACACTGGGGGTGTTCACCAGCGCATGCCCTCTGTGCCCTTCCCGGTGTGTCTGAGCACCCGTGCCAGGCTCCATGGCACGGCAAGGAGAGGACAGTTCTGGAGAGTGGGATGGGGCTTGCACAGCCTAGGCAAGGGCAGACGTGCTGGTCCTCTCCAAGACATAAAACAGCTACAGAGGGGAAGGGAACAGTCTGTTCTCCCGGATCGTGGCAGACAGGATATCAAATGGGCTTAAGTTATAGCAGGGGAAAGTCAGGTTAAACACTGGGAAAAGCTATTGGAGCAAAGCAGGGGTAGGACGGGCTGGCAGAGCACAGAAACCCTGTACCACCCCTCTGGATCCCTGGGTGCTGGTGTGGGCACCGTACTCTGCTCTCTCCCAGCCCAGCTCCTCCTGGGGCTGTCCCCATCCCCCAGCCCTGCGATCTGGGATGGGGACCCCGCTGTGGAAGGTGTCTGGAGGATGGCACTGTCCGTGACAGGTAGTGGGGCTGGGGAGACAGAAAGGTCTCACGTCAGATGAGGGGTGGCTGATCCCATGTGGTGAGGCTCGAGATGTTGGATCTCCGCAATGCTCCCTCTGCCTGCCTGTATCCCTTTCCTGGCGTGGAAGCCAGGATCTTGTCCTCCATCCCAGTCTGGGCAGACATTTTCGGAGGCCTGAGGCCACACTCCAGCTCGTGGGAGCTGTTTGGGCAGGGGAAGCCTCGCTGAGGCAGGGCTGGCCCCAGCTCAGCCCTGTGCTGCTGTGGCAGCCTGGGACACTCCTGTGCCTCTTGCGTCTGCTCACTCATGGTCTTTGCCACCACTAGGAGGGACTTGGTCAGGTGGTGCCCACAGTTTGCTGCTCCTCTGCATGTCCCCAGCCCTTGGAGGAGGCTCCTGCCAGAGGGGCTGAAGAGCCAGCCCTGTTGGACAAGTGTGCCCTGCCTTTCTTTCCACATCAATGCTCCTGAGACATCAGCTCCATCATGTCACAGGACATCATGTCACAGAAGACACCATCCTTTCTTTAGCTCTGCTGGGTCATCACCATACTCTTTTCATCTGCCCCAGCCAGGCCCCAGGAGCACACACGGGAGCCCTGTGCTGCCCAGCCTCCTGCCGTGCAAGCTATGCGGGGCCAGTGGTCAGTGCTGGAAGTGTCCACTGGCCATAGGTCTGCTGGGGGCACGGGGGTGCTGCAGGGGGGTCTGTGAACACCCAAGCAGATGAAGTTGTAGCAGATGAGCCGCATGAAACCATGGTGTGGGCTAGAGCTCAGGCTGCCAGTAGTGTACATCTGTAGGGTGTTGCAGGATCTCTATTACCTTGCGTGTGGCTGGGGGTTATGGCTCAGAGCACACACATGCCCCCTGTGCATGCTAAGCCCTGGCAGGAAGCCAACCAGCTACAATATCGTCCTTCCCCTGTGGGCAGCTGAGCAGCCATAGAGCTGGGCACTGGGTGGCTTTGGTGAGGGGTCCCATGGTGCAGGGGACCCCCTAGCCTCTAGTGTAGCCCACCGGGAGAGATGGACAAAACTCTGCCACCTCCTCCGTCCAGCTCCACCCTGCGCCCAGCAGCACGCGGTTCACCCTGTGCCCGTGGGCTGGTGCCAGCGTGTCCTGCACCTTATCCAGGGGAAGCGGCGCTTCCTGCGGCTGTCCTGCCCAGCGGCTGCAGGGTGACTCATGCAGCTGGTTTCCTCTCCCAGCCCCTCGCTCCTCCTGGCCTCTCCTGCTCGCTCCCACCCTTCCTTGGCAGGGAAGGGTGTGAAATACCCAAGTTATCGGGGCCCCGCTCCCCAGCGATCGCAGAGCTCTCGTGTGCAGGCACCTCCCTGCCCCGCACGCCCAGGCCGAGCAGAGCCGAGGGGGCTGAGGACCAGGATGGGGGTGTTGAGGCTGGGCCTCCGGCATGGCCACAGTCCTCCAGCTGTCCCAGATGGGCCCCTGAGCACAGCCTCCAGAGGACGGCCAGGCAGTGGGATCCTGGAACGTCCTCCAACCTGGAGTGCCCCATGTCCTTGGAGAAATGCCCCTGGCACAGCCCCATGCCTGTAGGGTGAGGATGGACACTGACATCCAGCTCTGCTGGCTATGGGGAAGGTCTGGTGGGGGCCACCTCTCTGAACAAGCACGGTGACTTGAGGCAGCAGCTACCGTCCGTGTCTCACAGTGACAGCTTGTCCCATGCCCTGGGGAGCTAAAGAGGGGAAGAAAGAAATTTCCAGCAGCAACATTCATGTGGTCTCCACACAATCCATTATGGGAAGAAAGAAGGGGTTTGTGGTTAGGAGTTTGGTCTCTATGACACTGGCTTCTGTTCTCTGACACTCTTTGGTCCCGGGTGAGTCCTGCACCTCCTGGCTGCTCCATCCTCCCTGTCACGGGGCCATGAGCCCCTGGCACCCACCCTGCAGCAGCCAGCGCAACCCAAGCCCTTGGGCTGTTTGGGGTGGTGATGTGCCCCTGTGTTTGTCCTGGATCACGGCAGGGACCGTTGCCTGCGTATGCTCCGTTCAACTTCTGAGGCTGACGGATGTCTCCCTGCGCGAGGCCCCCTCAGCTCGGCTCCATTTAAGGGGCTTAGGAAGAATTGAACATTGCTGGAATTCTTCTCTAGCTAACTTTAAACATTCATTACTTTAAATGCTAATCCCCTGGGATTATCCCATTGGAGAAAGCAATGTAAAGCAACGGGGGAGAGAACAGCATGTTTTCTCACCATCGTGCACCAGTCGATGGCTCTTTTGGGGAGGGAAGTGTGAAAATGCCAATACGATCTTCTCCAAACCTGGCTTGATTTTTACACCTCAGTGTGGACCCTCAAACAAGCCAAGTTTGAAGTCTCTTGCTCCAGCTGGTTTTGAGTCGTACATGTCCAAAGTGTCTCCGTGGAGTATGAGGGGGAAATGTGTATTTTTCCATGTGTGTGACTCAGAAATGACTGAACCCAGTCAGTTCCAATTTCTTGAAAAATCCACTTTTGGCTTGGGCCCAAGAATGGAAACTTTCAACCAAAAAAGAGTCGATCTGAGCTCTCAATAACATAAAAAAAGGCTTAGAAGGGAAACTGGATTTCAACCATTATTATGGCAACCACTTCTCATGGCCCTCTGACAGCAGCAGCGGAGCGAGTAGTGAAAGTAATTCCCAAGGAAAACTCACTTGGATCCCGTGGCAGACCGGGATGCGGCTGTAGACGCTTTGTACCGGCTGGTCATGAGCATGAGAGCGATCAGCCCTTGGAACAGTGAAGGAACAGGCACGCTGTGCTCCAAAACTCATGGAGGATGGAGGTCAGCCCCAGGCCTTGGCACTGCTTGAGACCAGGGCAAGTGCCTTCGGACTGAGACACGGCCCTGCCCAGGGAGAGCTCCTCTCCCTCTGCACTGGGCCTTCTCTGAAATGTGCCCCGCTCAGTCAGGGAAGATTTATTCCCCGAGAAAAGCCTGAATAATTTCAAGCCACAATTAATTAAAGGCTGCTGCAAAGTGCTTGCAAACAGGAAGCAAGTCAGAGAAAAAGACACAATCTCTAGAAACCCAGCTTGTAGTGAATTAGCTCTAATCAGGCTAACAATGATGGATGCACTCCCCCAGTGGCTTTCATCCGAAAGCTTGTTACACTGATCATCGTGAAGGCCCTGCGCTGGACGAGGATGAGATGGACCAGCTGATAGACTGGGTTTCTCCTGCATTTCGAGGATGCTGGATCTCCACACGGAGAAGCTGTCCAACTTGGCCGAAATCACACCAGTAAATCAGTGGCCGTCTATAACCAGCAATATGGCTCCCTGGCTCTGAGGACAGGCCGGCAGATTTTCCTGAAAAGAGCAGACTGTTTACATTTGGGGAAAAGAAGCTCCATTAATTGGAATGAAAGCTGAGACCATGTGTTGCTCACCAAAGTATGTGGGACATCGTAGCATTTCGCAGGGCTGCAGGCTGGAAGGGAGCGCTGGTGCCTCTCATCCAACCTCCTCCTCCGAGCAGGGCGAGCTCCAATTGGGGACCAAGTGGCTTTGCACCTTCTCCAGGCCAGTTCTGAACATCTCCAAGGAGGATTTTCACCCTTGCTGTGAAAACATTTTTCCTTCACCTCCTGCTGTATTTTCCCTTGCCACAACTTGTGCCGGTTGCCTCTGGATCCTCCTCCGGATGTGCACCTCTGAGAAGAGACTGGCTCTGCCTTTGTAACTCATTAGGCAGTTGAAGACTGCAATTAGTCCCTTAGCTGATCAATCTCCCTCAGCATCTCCTTGTACATCCCATGCTCCAGCCTCCTTACAATCTTGGTGAGCACTGGGCTCACCCCAGCATCTCCCTGTTGTAGAGTTTGATGCAGCCACCCCAGCTCACACACAGCACCCCGTCCCATCAGGAAGGAATTAAAGGTGCAATCTGTCTTTACTGTGCCCTGCTGGTGTCACCAGCTGATGCCCGTGAGTTTCTGCTCACAGCAAATGCAGTGAACCAAGCACCCAGAGGACGAGAGGCTGGGCAGGCACTCTGGGAAGGGGAGGACTATGTCTCCTCGCAGGATAGCGGGTTGGTGCCAGCCCATCAGGGGACATGTGGGGGCTGAGGAGCACGGGATGACCCTCGTGATTGGGATCACCATGCAGAAACATCATTGTGGGTATGCCAGAAACCTGGTCAGGATGAAAGGGCTTTTTGAGGGTAGATGTGGTAGAGCTCTGACTGACTTTGGTTGCAGGCTCTGGTTTGGAGAAGGAGAAATATCTCCAGGATCATACTGGGAAACAAGCACCTCCAGAGCACCAATGCATTCTGTGCTGGAGCTTCTGCAGTCACCACAGAGGGAATGTGGTGGGTGGGAGGGGGTCTGGGAGGGGGTCCCTTATCTCTGTCTCCCGGGACTGGGGCAGGGGCCCCGTGGAGGAATGTGCTGGCTGAGCCTCACTTCTCCTGACACAGCCCATGGAGCAGGAGCTTTGGGGGGGGGGGTGTATTTCTGTTGGTTGTGCTCAAGTCCTTTTTAGGCACCAGAGCAGGCAGCCTGGATATGTCCCTTAATAATGACTGCCCATAAATCTTGCTGTCATAGTGGGGGCCTTTCACTTCCAGATATAGATTGGAGAGTAAATGCTACCGACTATTCTGGGAAGTGGCAGCTAATAAATGGCTCCAGAATTTGCTATTTTAGACTTGGTCTTTGCTCTTGAGGAGAAATGATAGCAAAGTTGGTTGCAGAATGCACTTCAACTGCAGAGTTTTCATTTAAGATAAATTGAAGAGTAACCTCTGCCAGATCAGCACCTCAGGTGGGATATTTCTCCTTCCTGTATTGGGAGAAGTTTGGGAACCAGCCACTGAAGTCAGCTGAAGTGAAAAGCTCAGAGACTGAATGTGCAAGGGGATGAAAGAGCTTTCAAGGCAAAGATACAAACCTATTTGGTGCCTTTTGCAAGAAGAGTGACCTGCTCACCTCCAGGCACATGTAGATAAATCCACCAAAAACAACACTGAGAATTAACAGGGCTCAGAGAGACTGGGCAGGTCTGCAGGGAAAAGTGGGTCTGAGGATCTGGAAGTGTCCAGAGAAAATGAGAATTGCCAGAAGTCAAGCTGAGCTGGACCTTTGAAAGGAAGTTCAAACAAATAGCAAAAGACTCTCTATCTAAATCAATAAAGAGAAGGGGTTGGTATGCGGGTCAAAGAGTGGAGATTAAAGTTAATCTCAGATGGCCCCCATCCTAAATACATTACATTTCTTGTGAGGTCAATGGTGTACCCACCACATGGTATCTCATGGTGATGTCCCCAGGAAACCAACACCAGTGGTGGGCTAACCCCAGGGAACCAGCCTATCCCTGTCCTACAGGACACATTGGCTCCAGCTCAATACAGCACCCATGGGAATAGGCTCTGGGGAGGGCCAGCAAGGACAGGGGTCTCAGCACCCACCCCCGGTCCTGAGGCTGGTCCCTGTGGAGCCCTGAGAGCCTCCCATCACTGCCCTTGAGAAGAGGGGTCCTCACGACAGCAGCTTCTGGAGGTGGGGTGACATTTTTTGGCGCAAAGGACAAGATCCTGCACCATGGGACTAGCGGGAGGGTGTGAAATACAGAAGGATAATTTTTCTTTTGTAAAATGCAGCTTGGGGAAAGGTGCAGGAGCAGCGGATAGAGGCTGGGTAATTGCACATGACGGTGAGGCAGCACGGATGGAGCCAGCAGGACCAGGAGAGGGATCACTCCTATCCAAAGTGGTTGGGCTCTGCAGCAGGTGAAGGACACTGCTGGAAGGGGTACAGAAGAGTTCAGCTGGATGACAGCTCTCTCAGGGCTAGGAGAAGGTAAGGGCAGGAACAGGACTTCCATGAGAGCGGTGGGAATGGGGAGGACCTAAAGATGGAGCATTCTGGGTGTATGAGCTACCAATGCTGCTGGGAGGCAGCAAGGTCTGGCCCGTGAGATCACGGTCTTTGTAGGTTTTAGCAGTGTGGATTTTCCCTACAGAGGCTGTGGAGGACATGGAAAGATTGACTTTGAGGAGCCATTCTGAAGGAGCCAGCTGGTAATGAATTTTAACTGTTAAGGCAATAAACAGGGATACTTGCACATCCCTGGGAAATTTAGGCACTGACAGGAGCGAGTACTTTGTAGATGCTGGGAGGAGGAAATCTCTTTTCAGTGTGTAGCAGGAGTCTAAGTCCTCACTACAGTGAAGGAGGGCCAGGAGGTGCGCTCTGCCCTCTCTCCCCTTGGACCAGGCTCAGCTTCACTCTTTCCCTGATGCTCATCCCTTCCAACATCCCAGCAGGGCTTTTAAGCTCAGCGAAACCCTCATCCCTCTCCCACCATAGCTCTGCCGTGGGACCTGTCCCTGCAGCCTCCACCCCTTCACAAAGCAGAGCTTGCACCGGGGCTCAGGCTTGGTCCCATGTGGCCCCCATGCACATGCACATCGCCTCCAAGGAATGTGCTTTCTGGGTGGAAACTGTGTCATTGGAGAAATATTTCATATTTTCGTTTGCTTGCATTCCCCGAAAGAAAAATGAATCGTGAATTCTCATAAATAAGAGGCCGAGTTTCTCATTTACATATTTTTGTGGTTGTTGGAGCGGGGGCAGTGGTGGCCCTGCCAACCATGTCCTAAGCGCTCCCCTTGTGCACCTTCCCTGCCGCTGGCAGCCCCTGCTCTCCCTGGAACACGCTGCCCCGAAGAGCGATGGGCTCCGTGTTGCTTAGGTCACCCTCTGTCCTGCCAAGCGATCCGTGTGGTGACAGGCTGCTGGCACGAGCGTGGTGGGGAAAGCAATGCAGAAGAGGTAACGGAGAGCCTCGGAGAAATCCCAGCCCTAAGGTTCTGGGATTCAAAGAGGGGCCGCGTGTGGGTTTGTGCAGATGTGTTGGAGAAATCCCGTGATGTGCTCCAGGCCTTGTGTTGGAGGAAGGACTGGCGGCAGCTGGGGATGGGGCAGTAGAGCAGCACATGAGTGATGGAGCAAGTGGAACAGATGAGGTCAGGGCACCACAGGTGAAGATGTGGCAGGTGAAGGGCAGGGCAATGGAAGGAGCGGTAAAAGCAGGTGACCACGGGCCCCTTGGGACTCTGCTTTCTCACAGGAGAGGTGCAATTGTCCCATGGCTCCTTCCTTTGGCTGCTCTGTCCTCGCTCACCACGGACCAGCAGCATCAACATTCTGCTGCACCAACCTTCTCCCCTGGCATCACGGCCAGGGTTGCTTTGCAATTTGTGCTCTGTCCTGTTCTGCCTTTCCAGTGGGGATGCTGCACCCTCGGGGTTGCACTGCTGCCACATGCATCTTCTGAGATCCATCTCTCGACATGGGTAGGACAGAGAGAAGCATGTCCTCCAAGCATCACCAACAAGCTTGTAGGCCATGCGTAATAGAACCACTGTGCTATCTGGGGCAGATGTTTTCCTCCTGGTCACCTTTCCTCCAAGGAGGTCTATCAGTCTGCCAGGGTTCCCAGCTTGTGCAGGGCAGCAGGGTCACCTTCTGGGTGACACTGAGGCCGTTTCATGGCACACAGGGCTGGGAGCCCTTCTGAGCTGGAAGTTTCATCTCCACTTTGGGATGCTGCATCCTGACCCCAAGCCACACATGACCCAAATGTGTCCTGGTGCAAGGCTAGGTTCAGGCCCAGGGCCTGGCAGGTGGAAGTGCTGCAGGGATTTCGGCCATGGCCATAGCTCTCCTCTGGACCATCTCCCCACCAGGCTGTGGTTCAGGTTTGGGGCTGGCCACGTTCTCTTGGCACTACCAGCTGAGGTCAGTTTGTGTCACCCAAGGGTTAATGGCTCTAAACCATGCTGCTAAAGCCATCTTCTGGTTTCAATTTAACTTCACATTTGCGTGTGGATTAGACTCAAGGATGTTCATACTCACTTAATAATCTCCCTTCTTAGGCACTGCTGAGATTAGTGCCGGCTGCCAGAGCCAGGGAAGGAAGGGGAACATTTAACACTTGTCTCCCTGAGAAATGACCCCACTTTCCCAGGTCCCAGCAGGCAAGGAGAGCTGGAAACCTGGCTGAGAAGCCATAATGATGTTCTGGGGCAGATGTGTGCTCAGCAGGGTCTCCGCATCCAGCAGATTTGGACCCCGGCACTACCCTAATCTTGTGAGTGTGTCAAGAGCAGGGACACGGGGCACCAAGGTCTGTAGGTTCTCCTGCAGAGCTCCATGCAGCAGGTCACGACTGGAAGCCCCAAGTCCTGGTGATGCAGCGTGTGAGATGGAGGTCATCCACACAAACCCACCAAGAGACTCAAGCTGACCTCCCAAGCCCAGGGAAGCCCAACATCACCACTGGCCCCGGCACGCAGCCCTCAGAGGTTCACCTTGGCCTTCCCCTGCCCTTCCCTCATCAGACTTGAACATCGTGCAGCAAAAAAAATATTTTTGGAGTACAAGCAAATGTGTCCTGCAAAGTAGTCTAAACATAGCATGAGGAAACAGAAACATGGGGCCAGTCTCTGAGAACAGCAAAAATAACGTGGGGCTCCCCTCTCACAGCCCAGCCCCTTGCCTTCTCTGCAGCACGGCCCTGGGGACACGGGGCTGGCATTAGGCTGGCAGGCCATGCCAGGGCTGTCCCTAGCCCAGGAGCAAGCCGGGTGCCCAGCCAGTCAGGGGCACACAGCTTCTCCACCATGCTGGGGGATGGAAGACACCATGGAGACTAAGAACTCTGTTTCAGACAGGGTTGTGTTGGTACCTCTAGTCTGATGGGGCTCCTCATGGCCCCGTGCAGGCTCTCTGCAGGACTACTGCTGTCCCCAGAGGAGGACAAGGAGGTGAGCACCTCCCTTCCCAGAGTTCTGCCCAGCAGACCAGTGCTGGGGACATTCCTCCAGACACTGGTCGTGGTCTTGGTGCCACAGCAAAGGGAAGGCATGCTGCCTCGGGCTTGCAGGCAAGGAAAGGTGCTGTGAGCCTCACGCAGGACCAGGAGGATCAGCTATGCCAGAGGACGTTGTGTGGAGAAGAGCAATGAAGCTGGTGAAGAGACTGGAAAAACAGGAGTTATGAGGAGCAGGTCGTGGAATGGGGCCGTTTAGTCTGGAGAAAGGGAGGCTGAGGGGACACCTCATTGCAACTCTCTGCAACTGCCCAGAAGGAGGCTGCAGTGAGGAAGGTGTCAGTTGCTTTTCTGAGTTGACAAGCAATAGGACATGAGGAAATGGTCTTAGGTTGCACCAGGGGAGGTTTAGATTGGACATTAGGAAGAATTTCTTCCCAGAGAGGGTGGCTGACTTTGGAACATGCTGCCTAAAGAAGTGGTGCAGTCCCCATCCCTGGTGGTATTTAAGAGACATGTGAATGTGACACTAAGGGACATGGGTTAGAGATGGGACTTGGTAGGTTGGGTTGGTGTCTGAACTTGTTGATCTTGAAGGTCTTTTCTGATCCAGATGATTCAATGTTTTAATGACTCTATCTTAGCAATGTGACTTAGACGTGGTCCAAGTTATAGGCTTGGTCCAATGGATGTGGTCCATGGGCAACCTGCTCCAGGTGGGTCTGCATGAGCAGGAGGATCAGACAGGATGACCTCTGGAGGTATCTTCCAATCTCAGCCCTTCTGTGATTCTGTGACTTTCCCTCTCTTCAACCACCAAACCTGCTCTTCTCAGCACCATTTCCCTCCTCCAAGTCCCGGTCCCTAGTGAATGCAGCAGCAGGTGGTTCCTCTCTTCCCATCCTTCAGTGCTTGCTCAGAGGACACAGGGACTGCATAGCTTGTGGTGGACCCTTGCCAAAGTGGCCCTGACATTCAGCTTAGAGCTGCTGGGCTCGCACACACATTTCCTAGGGGAGCAGCAGGCTCAGACCTCTGTGAAGGTCCCTGTCCTTGGGCCACAGAGCCTCACAGTACTGGTGGCTCTCCATGGCTCTGGGCTTCTTGGGGCAGCCACTGTGGCTTGCAGGATGCTGCAGGATCTCCATCTGTGGCTTCAGAGCTCTCCTGCTCATCAGACATGCGCAGCCCCCATGGCTCTTCACCTAGGACCACACTCTTTCATTTCATGTCCAGGTTTTGGGCTCCCGGCAGCCTGGATAGTCCTTGTGCCGAAAGGAATGTGATCACATTAGGCGGTCCTCACCAGAGCAGACAGGGTCCTCACCTCCCTGGCTCAGACTCCTGCAGAGATTTGAAGGAAGTGGAAAGGAGAAAAAGGGAGCTTTTAACATAAAACATCTGGCATGTTATTCTGCCTTGGACGCTATAGAATGGGAGAGAAACATATCCTCTGGGCAGAGGGGAGGAAAGGGGAGATTTCTGGATGTAGCTAGTGAGGGGCACAAGACATGCTGGGCAGGGTCTCCATGTGGCCCGTGCTCCTGTGTCCCCACTGGGCATGAAGGGACACAGCCCTGAGGGGACGTGCTCAGAGCCATGCCTGGGGGGTGCCCTGCACCTTCTGTTGTCTGAAGGTCATCTGGCTGTCCCCAAACCTTAGGACAGAGCAGCCCACAGCCCACGAGCAAGGTCCCGTGTTTCATTTGGGAGGAGGAAACTTGGCACCCGGAGCAGGGGGGAGCTGGGAGGGTGAAGCAGGGTCCAGCAGGCTGCAGGGGGTGTCAGGGAACAGACCGTGCCCGGGATAGAGCTGTGAAATACTTGGTAGGCTCTCAAGCTGGCAGCAAAACGAGCTCAGATGGACTCAAACATCGTTTCCACCTGGTCTGAGAGCCATCCAGAAGAGGCAGTGCGCTGAGCAGAGCTGAGATCAGAGCCTTGCAGTGACCCAGGCTAATGCTCCCTTTTATCACCCGGCTTTAAACACACGCTTTTATGATGTGCGAGAAAGGGGCATATGGTTCTCTAATTAACTCAAGAGTGCTGAGTTGTGAAGTGCTGCGAGGAAAAGCAGCTACAGCAGAGAAGGCAGGGGCGATGTCAGAGCAGCCCTGTCCTCTGCCAAGCGTCCCGGGGGGGAGACGTCTTCAGCAAGGGCACTGCACATCTGGGGGAGCTTGGACAGCTCTTCTCTGCGAAGTATTTGCCCTTGAAAGATTTGAGGGAATCCACCCAAAACCTGACAAATACTGTGTTCACATAGTGGATGCTCTCATGCAGCAGTTCCCGGGGAAGCTCGCAGCGGGGTTGGTTGTGCTTTATTCTCGTTTTGCCGGTGCTCTGCTCTTTGTGTGTGCATTCACATGTCCGTGCTGCCTGCATCCAGCTGGACCAAAGGCGTTTCTGAACGCTTCCCACCTGCCTGTACTGTGATGCCCACAGCCAGTCTGGGGACCCCCGGGATGGTGAGACACCTTCAGCATTTCCCACATCTCCCCACAGCCAGGTGTTGTGCTGTTTTACCTGGAAACAGAATTCCTGTGTTTTCTAGCCTTGAAAGCAAGACTAACTCTTGAGTCATTTGGTATAAGAGGGAAATGCTTCTTTTGTTCTGAAACATGGTGGCTAGTTGGGCTGTTTTTGTTTAGCTTTAAGATATAACTGGTTCCATGCTAGATTGAAAAATTCTGGGAATTTCACTTTGAAAAGTGAAATATTATGTTAATTTTTATTTATTTATTTATTTATTTATTTATTTTGTCTGAAGCTTCTTTACCCTGAGGCAATGTTCTACAGTTTAATAAAATAATAATAATAATAATAAAGGTATTAAGTTGAAATATTAGCCACATGCTAGCTACAAATGACATCCTGATTCTTAATTGGCTCAGTTCAGCTGATGCATTACTGTGGGCAATGGGAAATGGGATCTGGTGGCAGAGCAGAGATGAATTTGAAAGTCATAGGACAGCTTCAGCCATGCACACTCTTGAGGACATCAGTCGCTGGTTTTGGCAAGTGGCTGATGCTGGGTTGCTCCTACCATGGGGACCGGGTGTCTCAAGCCTAAAAACTTACCATGTGCACAAGCAGGTGGCAGGAGGGACAGTCCTTGTTCTGGCCTTGTTCCTGGGACAACATGAGACAGCGACAGTGAGTGTCGTGTCACTGGGAATAGAGCACTCGAGGGATGGAGATGCCATTGCTCCAGGGAATGGGTGAAACTCTGAAAGAGCCAGGAGATGAACTCAGTGATGGCTGTGACCCTGCACAGGGGGGAGACTGTGGAGTTAAGGTGGGGTTTTAACTTAAAGTGAGGAATTTCTGGCCCTACAGAAATGCCCAAGCACCAGGGGCTGCGGGTGGACAGTGGGGAAGGACTAGAGACAGCCCAGGCCCTGAGGAGGAGGCGAGGAGCAGGACCACCAGCCTTGGCCCCTCCACCTGCACTGGGGGGCACTGGCAGCACCCACCCGCCTGCCCCTGCCCTGTGCCCTCGCGGCCCCGCTCTCCCCCGACGTCTCCCTGCTCTCCCGGCTCCTCTTGTGTCCTCATCTGACTCCTGCTGGCCAGCCTGCCGGGAGGAAACAGCGTGCATTGGTGTCGGGCCAGGGCTCCGCTTGTGCTGCAGCTCGCTGCCAGACTGCAGGGCTAGCGGCCGGTCCCGCCCCGGCGCTCTCCCCTCCAGGGGGCTGCGCTTTGGGGCTTGCTGCTCTGCCCAGACAGGCTGGTGGGAACCTAAGGGCTTCAAGACCTGCCAGGTCTGGGCAGCAGCTCCCAGGGCTCCTCGGGAGGGCAGCTAAACCCGACAGGCAGACAGAGCCCGTTGAAAGCCAAGAGCTGTGACAGGCTTGATGGAAGCAATGTGGTCAAACAGCCCCAAAAAGTGCATGGTGTCCAAGGCCAGCTTGCTTGTCTCCCCCAACCAGGGCTCAAGCAGTGTAACAGTATCTATCACCTCCTTCTCACTGGAGAAAAAAGCAAGGTGCTTCTGATCCCTCTGCCCTAACGAGGTGCAGCTCTGGAGCCCTGGGGTCTGCAGGCTGGGTGAAGCACCCCCTTCCCATCCCACAGAGCAGCCACCCAGAGGGAAACGTGGGCTGGAGACTTGTTGGGAAGGATGTTTCCAGCATGGTTGCTAGCTGGAGGAGTGGGACCACTGTTGGCCAACTGTCCCAGAGGAAGAGGGAAAGGCTGTGCTGTACAGAGCCCAGCAGGCAGGATGAGACCAGCAGGGCACAGCCTGTGAGGGGGTCTGGTCGCTGCTCTGGTAGGAGGCGAAGAGCAGCACCGGCTTGGGAAGAGTGGGCTGGAGAGGGCCAGGAGGACACTGGAAGAGCCTTGCAGGGAGGATGCTCTGGTGGAGCTTCAGGAGGTGTGAGTTGATCCTGGCTGGTGCTGGGGTGAAATGTGCCCCTGATCCCACCAGCTCAGATCCCCGCACCTCCTGTGCCTGCACTGCTCCCATCCCTGGTGTTTCTAACGCCAGCCCAGGAACTTCTGGGCCTGCTTCTGTCCAGCTCCTCTGCTTTGGTGTCACCACCCCGGGATGCTGGCATCTCCTCGTGGCCACTGCTCTGCAGCACCAACCCCTCTCTCCTCATCTATCCATGGAGCTCTCTTTTCCCCCAGTTCCCTGATTTTTACACCAGGTTCCCAACCCTCCTCACTCCTCCAGCTCTCCTTGTGCTAGTTCAGTCACCTCCTTGGCCCAGCCCTGGTCCCCTCTGCCTTCCCCTCCTGCCCCAAGACTGCAGAGCATTGTGATGGAAGCCCCCAACATGGCTGGACTACCGATCCATGACACCCACCACTTCTCTGGGTTCCTCACCACACCATCAGAGTCACCATCCCCATGCTCACTTTTCCAGCAGCTTGGGCAGAGCCACCAGCTCACACACCTGCAGCCAGCTGCAGCCCTGCTGGAAAGGGCATTTTAGGGAGATTTCTGTAATTCCCCAGCAAGTACACCATGAAATACTGGATTTAATCACACATGTGGTGCTCCTTTGGGAGTCAGACAGCAGGGCTGCAGATTGCTCTGAACCAACCTCCTTTGATAGGTGTTTTGGCTCAGGGCACTCAGCTCAAGGTGACCCCACAGCTAGGCAGATCCCTCCCAGCCCCCAGGTTCCCTTGAAAGGGGAAGGGACGTGTCTTGGAGACCTTGCGGGGAGTTCCCATTCCTTGCAAGGGCACTCTTTGGCTATGGACATCTCTGAGATGCTGCTGCTCCAGGCCTTGTCAACATCAGCAAATACATCACTCCTCTCACAGGGTTTTTCAATCCCCTTTCCTGGCATCACGTGGCTGGGGGAGACTCAGATTTCACTCTTCTGAAAGGAAAATGCTAAGTCCTTCTGGGTGCACAGAAATGCTGCAGGCATAAACCTTACAACTTAAAAAGCAGAAAAGCAGAACACAAGAAACCATACCAGTATGTGCTTTTTTTTTTTTTTTTTTTTTTTTTTCTTCTTAATAAGTCTTAATTTGAAGCTCTGCTCGTGATTCTTGGGCTCTGACTCATGCTCAGGATTATCAGTGCTCTGGGAGCCATCGCCTGGCATTTGCAGGGTGCGCTGGAGGGAGGGAGGCAGCCCAGCCCTGCCTGCTATATGTTTCCCCTCAACACCACAAGGATCTGGCTGCAAGATAATCGAGCTCCACCGCCTTTTCCTTAGGGCCCCTCTGTGCTACAGACACAAACTGGAGCGCAGGCAGTGTCTAAAGTTCATGTTCTGGCTGAGCGTTACCAGTTACATCGCTGTGCTCGGTTGCCCACAGCTCGCTTCAGTTCTCCCCTTCTGCATTGAGATTTTCCAGCCTCGGTCTGTGCACAAAGGCCATTTGAAGGAAAGTCTCTTTGAACACGCTTTGGCCATTTCAGAGTATAATGGCAGGGAAAAGCAACATCTCCATAATAAACATACCCATTTTTCTTTCAAGGATACAAAACAATCTTCCAATTTTTAAGTGGCTCTACTGCTGAAACTGCTGGGGGTCAGAGCTGACATCTGGCAGGGAATCAGTCCCGACCGAGAACAACTGTGGAGCCTTCCAGTAAACACTGCATTTCAGTTGCTGAAAGTTATATCCACCCAGGCACAGCATGCATTGCAGTGATGGTACCTTTTAATCAACGCTTGGAAAGCTCACAAGCAGCCTGAGGAAGGACAAAAACAGCCTCTTGCACGATCTGACCAAATATCCCCGGCACAAAGAGGTTTCAGCGAGCGGGGTGCGCGCGGCCTGGCGTTACCTATCAGCAGCAGATGTTTAGCTGTCCTTGAGAAGGACAATGTGAATGAGATGTATGGAGCCAGGACCACTAAATCCCTCCTTGGCCAGCTTTAGATTATAACAGCTCAATGATACATCACCGAAGACTTCCCAGAACTACATAAATACCAAAGAGAATTCGATATAAATCATAGAAGGATTTAGGTTGGGAGGGACGTCTGGAGGTCTCCGGCCCAGCCCCTGCGCAAGCAGGGCTAGCTCCAAAGCCAGGTCAGGGCGCTCAGCGCCTTGTCCAGGCAAGTTCTGAATATGGCCAAGGATGGAGATCCCACCAACTCTGCAGCTCATGTCCCAGGGCAACACAACCCAAGCATCACAGGTGCTGTATGCCCAAGTGCCTTAGTGCAAGGAGAGCTAGTCACCTGCAGGGAATGGAGGAGAAGATGTGAAAGAGAAGTGAGGCCTGCAGAGAAGGCACCTTCACAGGCATCCTGTGGTTGTTTGTGAATGTCCAAAAACGGTGCTGGGGTAGGTGTCCAGCCTGGGCAATGAGGGTGTTGTCTCCCCTTCACCTCTCTCCCCAAGGCAGACCCCAGTGCTGCAGCCAGGTGTTGATAAATGTTCCCGAGAGACCTCAGGGTCCCTTCGAGGCCATGGGTGACTGATGCTGTTTCTTGCGGTCATGCCAAGGCTGAGCACCCCACCACTGCATGTGGCTGCAGCTCCAGCCTCAAACCCACGGAGAAAGACCCCGTGTTGGCAAAACCTTACATTGGCAAGACCTCTTTCCATGACGACTGCAGGAAGTGACTGAGGGAGAGAAATGAGCTAATGGAAAGCTGAGACTGGGTGGGGTATGGCTGGTCTCGTGTGGACCCATTAGTTACTCGATCAAATGCTGCACACACACACGTTGGGACCTTCCAGTGGCCGGCAGGGAGCCTGAGCCTGAGCCCCGGCACCCTCGGGCAGGGCCAGTCGTGCTTTTCATGCTTTGAGAAATGTCTGTGCACCAAAAAGCATGGGGCATAGCTGGGAGCATGGCAATCCTACCCACAGTGTGCCCCAAAATGTGGCTTTGCTGAAACGTGTCTCATACTGCTCCAGGATGAGGATGGAGATGGAGATCTCCTCCCCGGGCCATGCTTAGAACAGCCAGTGATGCTCTAGAAGGATGCTGGTGTTTTAACAGCAGCCAGGGCTCGATTTGCAGATTTTGTGAAGGGCCAGTGGGCTCCTGGAGGGCTGGAGCAAGCAGCAGGTACAGCACCCCAAGCACACGCTGCACCCCAGCATCCCGCTGGTGGATTTCACATGAAAATAGTGAAAATAGCTCTGAACAAGGAATTTGACAAGTCTGAAGGTTTTGATTACCAAAAATTAGACTGAGCAGAGAGTTGGTTTAATTCCCAGGTACTACAGAGCCCTGTCCAGCCTCACAACCTGCCTCCTCCTGCCCCATGCCTTGAGATGCATGCCTCTGGGATGCTGCAGCAGGCAGACTTACAGAGGTCTGTATTTCAGACTGTTTGGGGTGATAACTCATTAGCTAGCAAGTAACAGATGGTAAACCAAGGCACAAAAACATAAGGGTGCTTGCCCATGGGCAGAGGTGATGTCTCTGTCCGTTGCTGCTTGATTTCAAGACTGTAACACCAGTCTGGAAGATGTGATGGACAAACACTAGGCACTTGCTCAGCAGAGGGATGGGGAGGTGAAATTAAAATTTTAGCCTATACAATGCCAGGCAGGACCAAGCAGATGTACCAGCCTCAGCTTCCCAAGACAGCGACAGACCCTGCTCAAGGTGATGCTGTTTGGACCCAAGCATCAGGGCAGGGCAGCAGCAAGGACCTCCGTATCCCCAGTCTCTCCCTGCTCCATGACCTCTGGGAGCACGCTGAGGCAAACCCAGTTTTCCAGACCCAACTTCAGAGCAGATATGGTGGAAAATTGTGCTCGTCGTCACTCCTCACAGACCATGGCCATCCTCCACGGGGGAGAGCAGCCCTCTGTCCCCCAGGTAGCCCTCGCTGGACTGGCATCCAAACGCAGAGCTCTGGGCTCCTCCACCACCACCAGGTCTCCTCTCCCTCTAGCTGATGCAGTGCAGACCTTCCCGTGGGTGCTGCCCTGGGCAATGGGGGATATCCCCCGCTGCAAACACATCTAAGGTTTGGATAGAGGAAAATCCCCTGACCCAGGAAGGACAGATCTCCATCCCCACAGGGTCTGCAGCATCAGCTGGACAATGTTGGGTTTGTGCTGGGGTTGGACACATCTGGGGGCCCCTTCCCCTGAGGGCATGATCTGCCCTTCACACATAGCTTTCCTTTGAGCTATGCATCCCCTGCGCTCCGCACAGGCACCGTAAAGCTGTGTCACGCCCGCCAGCATCCCGGAGCGAGCAGCGTTTCCTATGACAACGCCGTAAACACACGCGGTGCCGGATGCTGTCCCCCCCGGGGCAGGTGTGGGGCTCCTCCGTAGCTATGGCGAAGGTGTGTTTACGGCGGTGTTTGGCCTGTTGGTGCTACCCCCGGGACAACCGGGGTGCCTGGGCGTGCAACAGCTGGGCAAGGCTGTTCGGGGTGTTAATGGGAACAGCGTGTGGCCCACGCCTGCTGGCTGTGGTGAGGAGACCCGCAGCGGGGACAGTGCGCTCAAGGCACCCCTGGGGCGACCACCTCTTGGTCCACCACACGCTGCCACGCGGCCCTGGATGCAGTCCCAGGCACTCTTGCTCCAGGCAGGTTTTCTCACCCAGATATTGCGCTATGCAGCAAACAGCATCTTTTCCACTTGGGCCCCTTGCTTTCTGCCTTCTCCCCTGCTTATAGGAGTGTGCCCATAACTGTGCCTTCCTGGTGCTGGCCAAATTGCACAGCTTTTCCCCGACACTTTGCAAACTCCAGTGAAAGCTCCCAGCCCTTCCCCGCGGGCAGCTCATGGATGGCTTGGCTCTGCCGTGGCCAAATTGCAAAGGGCTTGGATCCCAGTCCCAGGCGTGAGTGCCAGGGGCGGGGAAAGCTTGCCTTGCCTCTATTCTTTCTAGGTACAAAACATGCTTTCAAAAGTCAGAGCCATTTCACTGGCAAGGGGTGGAAGCTGCTAGAGACGTCCAGCTGCCCCAGTTACAATTTCCAGCAAGGCCACATTCCCAGTCCTGCTCTCTGCATGTTTTGCAGGTACATGTATTGGGGATGTGTTCTCTGGAGCATGGCCAGTGCCACCAGGGTCTGCATGCCCACGGGTCATGCTGCTGCAAAGCTGCTCTGCACTGTTCTGTCTGTTCCTGGGCTGCTGCCCTTGCTGGAGCACAAAGAGCTTGTGTTTAACAACCGTGTGTCTCCTTCTTTGAGCACTACATCAATCAGCAGTGAGCATTCAGCTCAGCCAGCCCGGCTGTGCACGCTGCATTGTGGGGTGCTCCTTCACAACTCCCCTCCCATCCCCGAAACTGCAGCCCAGAGCCTTTTGTGGGGCTGCAGGTGAGCACAAGATGGGTGCCTGTGCAGAGTCCCAGCAGCTCCTGCATGGCCCCCTGCACCTCAGTGTGTTCCAGCACTGGGTGTGGATGACAATGTTTTTCAGCTTTCACCCCCTGGATTTCTGGGGGCTGCAGCCATCAGCACTTTCTCTAAAATAAAGTGGGAGCTGAGATAATGCAAGTGGCCGGGCCAGGAAGGGGAGCAAGGATTCAGCTCACGTCTTCAAGTGGGCATCCAGGCTGGGGACCTCGCACCTCTCGCAGGGAGATGGGTGGATTTGCAGATTATTTGTGCTCCCAAAAGTTTCTAAAGCCATGGAGGGAGTGCATGGAGCTGAGGGGCACAGGCCCACGAGGGAGGGGGGGGTGCAGATGGGGCATTTCCCTGCACCTGCTCCCTGTCCCCGAGCTCGTCGTGAACACCTCGAGGTGCCCTGTGCTGCGTCTGGGTTTGCGCACTGGGGTCAGAGCCGGGTCCAGCACAGCCAGGGCTGCACCCGGGGTGGGGGGATCGGCCTGGAAGGGGGGGACACACGCGGTTTTGCCCCGGAGCAGCCACGCTCGGCTGCACGCTGGCCAAGAACCCCCGCGCCGGGGCCTGGGGGCCGCGGTGTCTGTCTGCGGCCGGGCCTCGGGGTGAGCGCCGTGTCCCCAGGACACCCCGTCCGGGGAGGGGGCCGGGCCGCGCTGTGCCCCCCCGGCCGGACAGCCCCGGGCGCAGACGGCTCGTTTTTCCGCGAATTCCCCGTCCTGCCCTCCTGGCGGACACCCCACGGCTGCCACCTAACGGCCACCACGGGCCGAGCGGCGGGGACACGGCGGGCGGTGGCCGCGGCGGCGGGGCCGAGCCGAGCGCACGGCGGCTGCGGCCCGAACCCGCGGGTCCCCGCAGCCTCCCCGAGCCCCAGCACGGGCCCTGTCGGGGCCGGGACCCCTCGGGGAAGAGCAGGGGAAGCGGGGCCGGTCCCTGTCCCCGTCCCTGTCCCCGTCCCGGTCCCGGTCCCGGTCCCTGTCGCCACCCCTGTCCCCATCCCCATCCCCGTCCGCTGCAGGTATCGGGGGGCTGGGGACAAACAAGCGGGGACCGAGCTGGGAGAAACCCCAACGCCACAACCGCGGCACTTCTCGGCCGCCCCCCGTCAGCTCGTTTCTAATGCCGCTCAGTCCCCCCGCCTGCCGCCCCTCCGTCCCCCTGCTGCCGGCGGGTCCTCACCTGGCACCCGAGCACGCTCCGGGGGACGCTCCGGGCCCCCGCCGTGCCAGGGCAGCCCCCACCCCTGCACCCCGCCGCTGGCCTGGTGCCACCCGGGGTGTGCCACCCCCGTGCCACCCCGGCCCGGCCCCTCCGCTCCCCTCCGCGCCCCTCCGCTCCCCTCCCGCCGGAGGCTGCCTTGGCAGCTCCCCTGCAATTTTGGCAGAGCCGCACCAGAATTGGAGAGAGCGGCGAGGGAGAGAAATTACAAAAAAAAAAAAAAAAAAAAAAAAAAAAAAAAAAAAAAAAAAGGGAAAGAAAAAGGAAAAAAAAATACAGCCCAATAGCCTGGAGAGGCTTGTGTGTTTGCCCTTTCGTCATGACGTAGTGTCCTGTGCCTCTCTCCCCCCTTCTCTCGTTCCTTTTCCCCTCCCTCCTTCCAACCCCCACACCCCCCCTTCCCCTCACATCCTTGGAAGCAACAATTAAGCAGCTCTGGGATAAAACACACTGACTGCGAGAGCACGGGGGCATTGCTTCAAGAGATGGCAAAGCAGGCAGCTGCACCCCTCCTTCCCGGAGTCCTCCTCCTCTTCTCCATCCTCCCGGCTTCCCAGCAAGGAGGTAAGGAAAGAAAAGGCTCCTTCCCCTTAGCACGGGGAGGCTCTGCCCGGACCTCCCCATCCTGCCCCGGCTGAGGAGGGACGAGCAGCCCCTGCCCTGCCTTGGGGACAACCGGGGGCGGCAGGGCAGCCCGCCTGGGTGCCACCTCCCTGGAGGGCTCCTTGCTCCCCGCATGCCATGCCCAGGCAGGGTGGGATGGCACCCGGGGGGACGCACAGCTCTCCAGGGCAGCACTGCCAAGCACTTTCCGGGGGGGCTCCCAGGCACCGCATCTGGGCACTGGGGATGTGCAGGCAGGGTGGGCACTGCAAGTGCCAGGGGCCGGGGGGCTGACCCCCATCGCTCTCCCGGTGTATATCCCGGTGTGGGCTGGGGGTGTGTGTGTGTGTGTGTGCATCCCGCAGCCCATGCGTGCAAGCTGCTGCGTGGTGGCCGTGGCAAAGCCCGCAGTTGGGCACCGCTGCAGAGCACCATGGCCCAGGACTACGGTGCCTGGTCTGGCCCCTGCGCCGTCCTCTTGTGCTTGTGTCACCGGTGTCGGGGTGGCTGTGTGTGTCCCCAGTGCCACCCAGACCCCGGCTGGGCAGCACTGGCCGCAGCAGCTGCGTGGCACCTCTGGCACACACACATGCAAGTGCATGTGCCAGGGCAGGGGACAAAAGCCACCGTGTGCCAGGGAGCCCCCCGTGTCCCGCTGCACTGCGGGAGGGAGCCGGAGCAGCTCACGCAGCAGGTGCCTGCCCGCGGGACAGCTCGTGTTTCGTGGCGGGGCTGTGAGCACGCACCGGGGAGAGCTGCTCCCAGCACAGACTTGGAGCTGCCCACAAGGGCAAAACTGGGCAAAGGGCCGCGAGGTGGGGACGGCATGCTTCGGGGTGGGACAGGCACCTCTGCTGGGGCTGGGTTGAAGGGGGACAGTGCCTGTCTGCCTGCCCGGGGAAAATGCAATGGCTAAAGGGGCAGAGGCAGCAGCAGTGATGGGGACCGTGCCAGAGCCATTGCATGGGGCCAGCAGAGTGGGGACAAGGCAGGATCCCATGGGCAGGGGAGGGCAGTGCCAGTGCTGAGCCACCCAAGGCAGAACCCTCGGGGCTGCTGTCGGCAGCCAGCAGCTCCGTCCACCAGCGCCCTGCTCTGCTCCCAGGACCCTGGCCCCCGGCTGGCCTGTCCCCTGCCATGTGCACAGGGTCACCCCCAGCAGTGCCGAGCCAGCACCCATGGAGCCGAGCTGCTGTCAGTGCCTGATCCTGAGTAGCTTGGGACCCAGGAGCCATCCCTGATGGGATGCAGCTCAGTCCTGGCCACTCTCCGTGCCTGGCAGTGATGCTCTGTGCTGGCTTTGCTTAACCACGGTGGCTTTGCTCACCAGCTCTCACGACGTTGCCATTTGGGGCAGTCTCAGTGACTTTGGCCCCAGGGTCAGATCCCACAGCGCCTGGGGCTGCTGGCCCCCACTCCAGACTCTGGCTGCAGGGGTGGTTGCTGCTTTGGGAAGCAGCTCCCTGAGGAGTGGGTATTGGAGGTGGTCCCAGGGCTGCCGGGGACACTGGAGAACATTTCCCCGTGGAGGAGTGACCGATGTCCTGCAGCCTGGAGTGCTGCTTTGCACCGGACAGGCTCAGCTCTGCTCAACCAGCCTTGGGGGCCGAGCTGGGACAGGGGCATGGCCAGTGGCACCCACAAGGGTGGTGGGGGTGCACCCACCCGGAGGGAGCTCAGTCAAGGGGGTGAGTTGGTGGCATTTGGGAGGCTCCCAGCAGTGGATTGGGCTCAGCCCCTGCTGCTCTGCACCCCTCTGGGCTGCAGGGTTGTTCATGGGGGCATGCATGGCCCATGGGCCGGATTCAGGCTGCTGCACGGGGAAGCTGCTGTAAGAGGTGCCAAGTGTGGCGTTTGGAGGGGGGCACCCATCCTTCAGTGCTTCCTGGGGAGTGACACCCCAGGGATGACAGAGGCACATGGGGGTCCCAGCCCTGCAGGCTCAGGGGCACAGGAGCAGCTGGGCTGGGCAAAGAGGTGCTGGCAATGGGTACAAAAGTCATCCCGTGGTACCTTCATCTCCACCAGGCCTGGCCCAGGCAAGGCCACCAGGAGGGTTTGTCAGATCCCAGTCTGTGTCACCGTGTGTGCTGGGGACCGTCCCAGATGCGATGGCATCTCCCCTCCCCGCCGCCGCAGCAGCCTGGCGGGGCTGCTCCCTTTGCAGGAGCCACAGGGTGCAGGCTGTCCGCAGCCACCCGGAGATGAAAGCTATGAAAGCTGAGGCTCGGGGGCTGGATGGGAGCCAGGCTCTGGAGGCTGCCTCCCGCTCTCCCGTTAGCTCTCGCTCCCGCCTGGCCTCCCGAGCTGCTACCAGTGGGCTCGGGACACAGCACGACTTCAAAGTTGCCTGGAGACTGCGTGTTTCCAAAACCCATTCTCCCAGAAAAGCACACAGCAAGAGGGAAACGTCTGCCTCAGTTGAGCGCTGAGCCTCCCGCGGGAAGAGGACGGGGGGGTCTATGGAGGCGCGGGGCTGAGGACACGGGGCAAGGGGCTGAGCTGCAGTGGAGCCCAGGCTGTGCATGTCCGTCCTGCTGTGGGTCCTCAGCCCGCTCTTGGATGTGGGAGGAAATAAGCTGTAGAATACAGAAACCATCTGCATTTCTCACTTGGACTGGAATCTGCAAGTAACGCTGCAGGTAGTGGAAATGGAATAATAGAAGTAGTGGTCAGGCTGAAATAGTGCAGCTGTAGTAGTGACCAAACAGTACAGAAATATGGAAGAAAAAGCCTATTTTCTATAAACAACGCCCCACTCCAGGTTCTGAAGCACCTCCATGAGTGCTGCAGCCAGGGCTGTACATTCAGATGCAAATTCTTGGAAAGCGTTGGAAATAGAGCCCTGGGGTGCAGGGCCCAGTCAAGCCCTAGCCCTGTGGGGAAAAAAGAGGATGTGGGAGAAACCCTCCCTTCCCAGCCTGCCAGCAGCCTCTGAGCAGGAGCAAACACAGGGCAGGGACCTTCAGCCCCAGCAGGGCTGTGACTCAGTTTCCCCATCCCTGATGTGCCAAGGAGAGGGCAGAGGACCCCCATGCCAGGATCTGACCCTGAGCCAGGTGATGGGCAGCACTTGCCTCCTCCCTGCAGGGTATGGGACAAGTGCAGCTGTGGTGGCACAGCCCTGGAGCCATCCCCGTAGCCCTGGTGCAGCATCTCAGGGTGTGTGGGTCTGGCCGGAGTGTGGAGCTGACCGAGTTTGGTGTCAGAACTGGCTGGGAGCAGCATCCTGCAGAGCTCCTGAGCAACAGCCTCATCTCCCCCAGATCCACACAGCCATCCTGGCTCGTGTCAAGGCAGGTGGTCCCCATCCACCTCCTGACCTGACCTGGAGGGGGCTGGTGAACCCCCGAAAACAAGCACCTCCTCTTTAACCCTCCAGAACACGCATGGCCATGAGGCGCTAGGACTGTGTGGAGCTGAGATGGGAGAGGCATGCAGGGCTGAGCACGGCCTCTGCAAGCCCCCTGGGGAGTCCCAGGGCAGGTGTCCCATGGGCCTTTATGTCCCCGCACACCCTGTGAGGACTGTGAGCTGCACAGCCTCCTCCCGGCTTCTCTGGGGGGCTCCTCCAGGCAGCAATGGGGCAGGGGGCCGGGGGCTCCCCAGGGTGCCCAGCATTCCCCCTGCCGGCAGCAGGGTGCAGCCTGGCCATGGGGACTGCTCCTGGGGACGCTGCGCAGAGTGTCCACCCAGCTGGCTGTGGCCATCCCCTCCCGGCAAGGCGGGCCAGGGAGGCTGGGCGATGTGCGGATGATGTTTGGGAACAGGCAAAGGAGCTGGGCTTTGTTTTTCCAAGCTGGTGGGGGGGGAGGGGACAGGCGGGGGAATGTGCCGGGAAAGGGAGCTGCTCCGTAAGCCCTGGCCGGCTGCCACCCGGCTGGGCTGGGCTGGGGCGGCGGGGCAAGCCGGCCGGTCAGCGGGGAGAGCAATGACCGAGCGCGGCCGCTGCGCTCCGGGGAGGCCAGCTGCGACGGGAACGGGCTCGTGCCCCGAGCCCATGGTTTGGGGATGCGCGAGGCCAAATCCCGCTGCTTGGCAACACTGGGGCACATCGGCTGGGCAACACGCCGTGTGTGTGTGTGTGTGTGTGTGTGTGTGTGTGTGTGTGTGTGTGTGTGTGTGCCCATGGGGGTGCTGCTGGGGGAGGCTCTGAGCCCGACGTGTCCCCTGATGTGCGTGGGGACAGTGGCACGTGTCCTCCTCGTGTGTGTCCTGACATTTGTCCTTCGCCTGTGCGTGCATCCTGATGGGGGTGCGCGTGTCCCGATGCCTCACCTGTGCCTGTGTGCCCCCCCAGATGAGCACCTGTCCCCGTGAGGCAGGGAGGGGGCTCTGTCTCTGGTGCTCCGTGTGGTGGAGGGCACTCATGAGCAGGGTGCAGGGGACGCCCTTGTCCCTGCCATGCAGGGTGCTCCATGTGCAGCACTGGGTGCCCCCCCTGCTGGGTGCCAGCTCTGCCACCCAGCTGCCACCTGTCCCAGGGCTGTGCCACTGCCTGCACCCAGCTTCGGGGGGTGCCGGGTGCCCTCCAGCCACTGTAACCTTCAGAAACCCCCAAATCCTCCTGCCAGCTCCATTAAGAGTCCCCTGCAGCCCTGCCAGCCCCACCACAAATCCCTTTGCAAGCCCCCCAGTGCCAGAAAGCCCTGCCAGAAGCAAAGTATCCCCTGCACTGCATCCTTGTTCCCCAAACCCTGTCTCCACCCCTTCCATTGACACGATGGAGCAGGGACCATTGATCTGCCGCACGCTGTCCTGCAGGAGACAGAGCAGGGGCTAAGCCAAGCACCCCAAAAAGCATCACTGCAGTGTTTGAGCACCACTGCTGCCTGCCCTGGAAAGCAGAGGGGCCTGGGAGCTTCTCACTGCACAGGGGCGGACAGAGGGACACAGAGCTGCCAGGAGGTGGTTCTGGAGACGGCACTGGCTGGGCGATGGGATGGGGTTTGGGCAGCAGAGCTGGATCCCCCCCACTCTCCCCCCATGGTGTAGGGCCAAATCCTGCTGCCACCCCGTCAGACCCTGGGGCAGCTCCAGACCCCATCACCACCGTATTGCTGGAGAAATTGAGGTGTGCAAGGAAAGGCAGGGAGCTGCCCTCGGCTCTTGCCCTGGGGCTGTGCATCCTGCCTCATCTGGACAGAGCTGCACCCATCCCAGGGGGTGCCCCCCCAGTCCAGCTGGACACACAAATCCTTGTGGGGGTTTTAGCGAGGGTCTCTTCTCTTGCAGGGGTTCCTGGTGCTATCCCGGGAGGGGGAGTCCCAGGAGGAGGCTTTTTCCCAGGTAAGGGGACCTGGGCAGTGTGGGGGCATCACAGGGATGGGCAGGCCCTTGGGTGGGCACCCAGGGCACCTCTGAGCCCAGCAGAGCAGGACCAGGGTGCTGGGACACCCTGCCCTGGGCAGCTGAAGCACCACAGCATAGGGACAGGGCTGTATCAGCCCTGGGGTCCCCAGCCCAGGGCTGGCATCTCCACAGCCCTGGCCACAAGGGGCAAAGGCCCAGGGTGACAGCCTGTCCCTAGTGCTCTGGCTAAAGTCCTGGGGACACCACAGAGGACACCCCATCTGCTTGTGTCCCCAGACCCTCAGCGTGGGCAGGGCTGGGTGGGAGCTTGCAGGGGTGGGTGCTAAGCCTGTGTCATTGCTTGCAGGTGCTGGGGTTGGAGGTTTGGGAGCAGGTAAGTGCCGGGGACCCTTCTCTGGGGCGGGGAGGGGGTGGCAGGGCAGAGGCTCAGCCCGTCCCACCCGGTGTCCCCATCCCGGGATGCCTGCAGAGGGGACACGCTGCAGGGAGGGGCACATCTGACCACCCTCCCTCACTCTCCCCCAGGGCTCGGGGCTGGAGGAAAACCTCTCAAACCAGGTAAGAAACCTTTCCTTCCTCTCTCGCCGACTGTGCCAGCAGCCAGGGTGCAGGAAGAGGCCGTGGGGACAGGATGTTCCCTGGCAGCTGCCCGCGCTTTCTGCGCTGCTCTGCTGTGCTCACCAAGCTCTCAACAGCCCCAAGGGCTCCGTGCGCCTTCATCCTTGTCCCCAGCTTCAGCGTGCTGCCACCTCCTCCACAACTGTTCCCAAGCCCTGGTCTTCAGGTGTCCCCTGCCTGCCTGCACTCATGGCTGGGCAGCTTTTGCTGGGGTTCGTCTGGCCCAGAGAGGAGGGGACAGGCAGGGCCACCACTAGGACTGGGAGGGGATGCAGGCAGAAGGACGCACAGCACTGGGCCTTTTGGGGGACTCCAATCCTGGGGCAGGTCACGGACTGCCAGGCACAGCTGGGAGGTGCTAGGGCAGCACAGACTGCTTGGTTTGGTGCTGGTGGAGACGTCCAGAGCCCCGTAGCCCAGGGGGAGATGCTCTCAGATGGGGACCGCTGTGCCTGGGGCAGGGTGCGCCGGCCTCCTCGGCCCAGCTCCGCGCCGCAGGAGCGCCAGCCCCAGGCGGGGGCCTGCAACCTCCGTTTACTCAGATTTCAGCTCGTGGAAAGAAAAACAAGGCCCTTTATTTCGGCGTAATTAAAACCAAACGCGGTGCAGCCGCGAAGCCCCAGCCGGAGCGGTGTCCGCGCCGTGAGCCAAAGGCAGTGGAATTTGCGCCTGGAGGGAGCGAGCACTGATTAGCCCCAGATGTTGGAAGGCAGCGCTGGCCCAGCCGGAGGGACTCATTCCTCAGCCTGAAACATTTCGGCTCCGTCCCCTCATGGCCTGGCGGGGTGGGGGGCGGGCGAGGCGGAGCGAAGTGGGAAAGGACAGCAGCAGTGATCGGATGGGGACACGTGCCCCATGCCACCGTGGCCGGGTCCTGTCCCCATCCCCCATGCCCTTCCCTGGGGCTGTGGTGGGCTGGGAGCACCAGCAAGCGAGGCGAGACCAGGAGCAATCTGTCCTGCCAGGATGGTGCAAATGGGGACCCCCCACTCAGCTTTTCCTGGTGGGGAACCATCCTGTGCACATCCCCATGCAGCACGATGGCCGGGTCCTGTCCTCCCTGCTTTGCACAGGGAGCAAGCATTGGGGTGGCTGGCAGAGGAAGCTCACAGCTGGATGCTGGAGCTGCGTGGGACTGGGATGGGCAAGGACGGCAGCACCCCAGCCCCTTCCCTGTCCCTGTGTGGGTGCTTCTGCACCCCCCAGCCTCCCTCAGCCCGCTTCTCTTTCCAGGGGTCGGTGGCCTCGGGGGACTTGGCCCTCTTGGCCTCCAGCCAGGTGAGCATGGACAAGAACTGTCCCCAGTGCAGTGTCCCCAGAGAACCTCCCCATGGACTGCGGGTGGCCCATCCCCTTCAGCTGTAGGGCAATGAGGTGGCTCCTCCACCACTTCCTCCCACGTGGCCAGGCTGGGCAGCCCCATGAAGCAACAGGGGAGAGGGCCCTGTGTCCCCACGGGGTTGGCAGCAGGGTGGCAGTGCCCCTGCGTGGCACACACAGCCGTCCAAGACACCACGGGGTGCCTGGGTGGCAGGGGAGCAGAGGGGAGCAGGTTTTGGAGGGGATGTAGGGAGAAGTGCAGGGCACAAGCCAGGCTGGCACCGCAGAGCTGTCCCCACGCAGATGTCACCTAACCCTGCCTTGCACTGCCTCATGCCAGCTCGCCACCCCTCACCGCCACCGCAGCCTGGGGGTGCAGGCACCTTCTTGCTCCCCGGGCTCACCCTGCCCCTTCTCCCCTCGCAGGTGCTGCAGGTCTGCTCCCAGGAGGTGGCTTCCCCGGGGGCGTCTTCCCAGGTGCTGCATCCGCAGCCGCTCTTAAGGCTGCTGCGAAAGCTGGTGAGTGCTCAGGGTGCCTGCTGTGATGCTGGGGGGCAACACTGGGCTTGGGCATCCTCAGGGCTCTGGGGGCCCCCTCTATGCCCAGCCTTTCCTGAGGATGGGGGGCTGCAAGCAGGAGATGTTGCTCTCTCTGCCAGCCCCACCTGGCGCCTGTTCTTGTGCTGAGAAAGGGGCTTTGGTCAAGCTGGAGCCACCAGGAGCATGAAGCCCCCTGTCCTGGGACTGGGTCCCTTGTCCAAACCTGGGGGACACATCTCCAGTGCTCCTTGGGGTGTCCCCTGGGGCCATCCCTTCCTTTGGCACCTCTCCAACCACCCGCAGCCCAAAGGTGGCATCTCACTCTGTGCCCTTCTTTTTCCCAATGTCCCCAGGTGCTGGTCTTGGTGGCGTGGGTGGAGTTGGTGTTCCTGGAGGCCTCGGGGTCTCCGCAGGTAGGAAACGCCCTGTCCCTGTACCCCTAGCCCGTGGCAGTGCTGAGTGGGTTCTCAGGGCTCTCTGCCACCGGCAGGTGCTGTAGTGCCCCCAGGAGGGGTACAACCTGGGGTCGGCGCGGCAGGGAAGCCCCCCAAAGTACCAGGTGGGTGCACGGCCCAGGAGGGGCTGGTGGTGGTTGGGGAACGACTCTGGCTGGGGGCTCACCGCTGCCTTTCTCATCCTGCAGGTGCTGGCATCCCTGGAGCCTTCCCAGGTGGTGGCGTGCTCCCTGGTGCAGGTGAGCTGGGGTCCCCATCCTGCAGCAGCATCCTGATCTCCGAGGGGGTCCTTATCCCACGGGAACACCCATGGGAACATCATCTGAGTGGGTCCCCATCAAATGACAGTAACCCAGCCTGCAAGGGTGGCCCCATCCCTTTGTATCATCCCTACATCCGATGGGGTCCACATCCTGTGGCAACACTCCAGCTTTCAAGGGAAGCCCCATGCAACAGCAGCACCCATCCCTTGAGGGGGTTCCCATCCCACGGTGGCACCCCAGCCTGCAAGGCAAAGCCCACCCAAACGTGGCACCCCAACCTCTTGGGGTTTTCCTATCCCACAGCAGCACCCCAGCTTCCAAGGGGGTCCACATCTAATAACATTGCCCAAACCTTTGAGGGTGTCCCCATCCCATCGCAACACCCCAGCCTCTGAGGGGATCCCCACCTACCAGCAGCACCCCAATCTCCAAGGGGGTCCCCATCCCAAGGCAACACCCCAGTGCCCGACCCTCCTAGCTGGCATCGGTGCTCTCATGGCCAGCTGTGCCCTGGCCCCATGTCCCTGTCCTGGTGTGCTCAGTCCCACTGGGACACCACTATCAGCCTGCCCGGCTGTCACTTTTCCTAAAGTGACATCTTTACGGTGCCAGAGGCAGGGGCCTGTGGCAGCAAGGGGCACCAGCATGGGACACAGAGCGGAGCTGGCGTGGGCCACGCGGGGGCAGCTCGCCTGGCCAAGGGCTGTGGAGGGAGGAGACGGGTGGCGGGGGCAGGAATTCCTCACTGCAAAGCAATCTGGGGAGGAAAACTTGTGAAAACAAGATGTTTCGACATTGTCAGAATGGGAAGTGTGTTGTTGCTGGTCAGGAATGTCTTTCCATGTCTGAAAATGTGTGAGTTATAATGAAAGACATTTGTAAAAGGGGGGGGGGGGGGGGGGGGGGGGGGGGGGGGCTGGAGAGAAAAATACAAACAAGCAAAAACGAAGCAGCTCAGTTTTTCCGTTTTTTTCCCTGGTTGCCTCTGGAGGGTGAGGGCTGGGGGGGGCAGGACCCCACCTCCAGCCTGGGGGGGGCTCGGGTGCCCCCCGGCTGGGTCTGGCTGCGGGGAGCACGTCCTCTCTGGCTGTGCCAGTGCTGGGTGCAGGGTGCTGAGCCAGGCAGGCTGGCAAGGATTTGGGTGGTGGGGGCGGTTGGGTCATGGCAGGAGCAAGGTCTGGAGGGTTTTTCCCTTGCACCCAGCCAGAGATCGTGGGTCTGGGGTGCCAGTAACACCAAGAGGCCCCACCACGCTCACCCGTCCCCTCTGCTCCATCCCAGGTGTCCGCTTCCCTGGCGTAGGGGTGCTGCCTGGCGTTCCCACCGGCACCGGCGTCAAGGCGAAAGGTCCAGGTACGTCCCTGCTCCTCCGCGCACGGCAGGGTCCAGGGCTGTCCGCGGGCCACCCCCCAGGCTGACCAGGCAGGATGTCACGGGCTGTTGTGGAGCCCTGGGGACCGGCCCCATGACTCACGGGGACATTTGTGTTTCTCCCCAGGAGCAGGAGCCTTCGCAGGAATCCCTGGTGAGTGTCCCCTCTTTCCCGCCTGTCCTTCTCTTCCTTTCCAAGCTTCTCCATCACTGCTGTGGCCTCCTCACACCAAAAGGTGCCTCAGGGGCTTCCCAAGCCGTGGCCGGGGACCCGGGGTGCCACGGGCACCCCCCTCTCGCAAGGTCTGGTGGCAGCCTGGGCAAGGGCTCCAGGTGAGCGTCTGCTGTTGGCTTTGCAGGACTGGGAGGCTTTGGAGGCCAGCAGCCCGGAGTCCCTCTGGGGTATCCCATCAAAGCTCCCAAGCTCCCAGGTAAGCGGCCACAGCCAGCAGGGGTGCGGGTGAGGGCCCCGAGCAGTGCCAGGGGGACCCCATGTCCTCACTGCACCGGGCTGAGCCCCGGTGGCCCTGGGTCCCCCGGACCCGGCAGTGCTGGCGCTGGTAGGGGACAGCAGGACGGAGCCGGGCACTGCTGGGCAGGCGATTCCAGCTGCTGCCCACAGCCCCCAGGGCAGATCCTGCCCAGGGCTGCCGCTGCTCCTGCTCCCGGCCCCAGGGTGATGCTGTGCCTTCCGCTGGCTGCCAGGTGTGCCGGGGACAAGCAGGCGTGCTCTGGGGATGTGCGCTGGGCAAGGCCATCCCAGGCTGGCTCCACAGCCCCCTCCTGGCACCAGGCACATCTTTCCAGGAATCCTCTGCTTCCTGTGGCTCCTGGGGGCCAGGGGATGTGCTGGGCATCACCAGACGCTCACCCAGGCTGAACGTCCCCTCTTGGGGACCGCTAACCAAGGCCACCACCAGCAGGCTGGCAGTGGGGACGGAGCACAAGGCAGGTCTCCCTCCTCACTGCCTGCAGAGACGATGCTCAGCCCCAGCCCAGGGGTGCTCAGCACCCCTTTCCCAGCCTGTGCTGCTCCAGTGGCATCTGTCACCTGTCCCCGCGCTGGGTGCCAGACATGCCTGTCCCCAGCCAGCTGTACCCAGCTGGCACAGCAGCAGGATGGCAGTGCCAGGCGGCAGGGATGAGGTGACACAGCCTGTCCGGGGACGCCAGCAGCTGACAGGCCCACCCCAGTGACATCCAGGGCAGGAAGAGGAGAGCCAGATCTGGCCAGGGATCCACATCCCTGGGGTGCCAGAGTGAGAGTAGGTCCACGGGCTTTATGGGCTTTATCCTGGGGTGGAGCCCACTCTGGGGCACGCATCCCTCCCCACCACGGGCGCCAGACCCAGCAGCTCTGCCGGCTTCCCCCGCCAGGGCCCACGGCCGCGAGCGGCAGCAGAAATACTTGGCCAGCGCCCGCTTCCTCCCACAGAGGCTCGTTACGCTCGTTAGGGCGACCCAGCCCCGCGGAGATCGGATGCCGTCTGGCCGCCCGGCCCCAGACTGCCTTTCATGGGGTGCCTGGTGTGGGCACCTGGCCACGTCCCGGCGGCCCTGCCAGTGGCCTGCAGCCCAGACGGGGCTGACCCACTTTCTGGGGAGCCGCCGTGCCTAAATCGGAGGAGGGAGCCCCACCAGCAGCGAGTGGCTGCGTCACCCCTCTCCCTCTCTGGGGACCCCTGTCCCTGTGGCTGCAAGGCCGGCAGTGGCGGTGGTGGTGCCACCCCTTGTAGGGTGCAGTAGGATAGCGGTGCTGTCCCCCAGCCCGGTTTCAGGTGCTGTCTCCCCCAGGATCCCACCTTGTTAGTCCCCAGCAGCTTGGGGACACACTGGGCCGGCTGTCACAGCTCTTGGTTTGAGCAGGGCAATGCTGCAGGTGGGCTTGGGAGCTGCTGGAAGATGTGTGACACGTCCCTGTGTCCCCCGTGTCCCCTGCACTGCATGCCGGAGCTGGCGAGCACAGGGCAAGAGGGGATGAGGGGCGAGCACTGAAAATGACGTGTTCAGAGGAAAGTCTCCTTTCTGGAGGGATTGCTGAAAATGCCCCAGGCAGCTCCCGCTCTGGCCTGCTCTGACTCAGGAGGGGTCCCCAAGGCCACCCCACTTTCTGGGGGTGCAGGCTGATGCTGTGGCTGAAATCAGGGTCCCACCTGGTGTCGTAGAGAAGGGAATGGTGCCCCAGTGCCCAGCCACACCAAGGTGGTCTCAGGGCTGGGAAAATCGGTTCCCATGCCAGCTGCTGCGTCCATTGGCATTGGTGATGCTGGTGGCTGTCCTCGTGCTGGTGCCAAGGGGGTGAGCACCATCCGGGTGGGTGGCAGTGGCTCTGCGGAGCTGGGGTTGGACCAGCAAAACCCCTGGAGCTCCAAGGGCTTGGACCTTTGGTGCCACCTCCACGGGTGTCACCCAGTCAGTGCCAGGCGGCTCTGGGGCAAGTGAGGCGCTGGTGGCACTGGGTGCCCCTGGGGACCCCGGACACAGCTGCCGGATGCGGAACCCATCCAGTCTTGTGTGGCACCCGGTGGAAAGGGCTGCCGGGGGTGTGGGGGGAAATGTGGTGCGCACATGTGTCTGTGGGAGGGGATGCCTGGAGGGATGCCTTCTCACGAGCATCCTGGCCACAGGCGCCGGCCCTGCCCGTGGCTGGGGAGCTGGGTGTCCGCGGGGCACCCCTGCCGTGTGCGGCCCCAGCTGCCACCAGAAGGGACACAGCAGCTTGTCCCTGCTCCTCAGGCTGTGGCCACCGCCATGCAGAGAGGCGGGGATCCCCGCGCTGTCCCACGCATGGGACGCCGCTCTTTCACGAGGAGCCATCTCCCCGGCCGCGATGTTCCTTCTCGTAATCCCCCGCCGTCCCTTCTTGCCGACCTCCTAATGAGGTCACGTTTCAGCGGAGGCTCCCAAGCCCTGATTCCAATTAAAGCCTCGCGTTTGGAGCCGGCCTTGGCGCAGCCAGCTGGGTACAGCTCTCGCCGCGGGGCTCCTGGGGGGCCCCCTGCCGAAACAGGGTCACGGGAGGCTCTGGCAAACACACGCTCATGTTGGAAACCAGCTCTGCGTGCTGCAGCCCTCAGCATGGGGCTCACTTCTGGAGCTGCTGTGGAGAGGGGCACCTCCGGGAGGTCCCGTCACGAGGTGGGGGCGCACCCCAAAAAAGATTTTCCTGACTTGTAAGGAGCCCCGGTGCTGAGGGCTCGCGTTGCACAGCCAGCTGGCAAAGAGGGGCTACACTGCGGGGCAGGGGGGGCACAGCCACCAGCAGCCAGGTGCTAACCAGCCGCCTTCTCTCCTCTCCAGGTGGCTATGGATTGCCCTACAGCACTGGTAAGCTGCCCTATGGTGAGTGCTCATAGCCCTTGCTCCACGGTCGTAGCTGCTCACAGAGTCTGGGCTGTGTGAGGAGCACCCTGATCCGGGGCAAAGCGACCCACGCTGGGTGGGGACGCGGGCAGGGCAGAAGGACAGGGATGGGGTGGTGCCCACGGGCACCCCCCATGCTGGGCATCCCGTGCCATGGGGCCAGCAGCTCTTGGCTCATGCTGGCTAGGATATATCGTGTGCTGCAGCCAGCTCTGCTCAGGGAGGTTTGAGGTGGCATCTCCAGCCTGGGGCTGGCTCGGATGTCCCCAGCATGTCCCCAGATGTGGGGCTGGAGCTGCTGTCTGCCTCGCCCCCCCTCTTGAGGGCCAGATCCTGACCTTGCTGTGTTTTCTCTTTGTGTTTGCAGGTCTCGGACCTGGTGGGATAGGAGCAGGACTTGGTGCTGGAAAGGCTGGGTACCCCACTGGGACAGGTACGGCCCCTTCCCCAGCAGTCCTGTGGGGTGGCAGGGACCCGCAGAGTATGGCAGGGAGAGCAAGCACCCCCTTAGCTTCAGCGGTCACTGGACGGGATACGCAGCATTGTCTGGTGGCCCCAGGGTGGCCAGAGGGGGGCTAGGAACAGCCTGGGGTGGGCTGTGTCACCTTGCTAAGGAGAGGGGGCAGCTGCTGGTGGGAGGCACCAGTCCCCAGGACTGGGGAGGCTGTGCTGGGATGGCCACAGGCCCTCAGCATCTCCTCATGTCCTTCCCCAGGAGTTGGAGCACAGGCAGCAGCAGCGAAAGCGGCAGCTAAGTACGGTGAGTACCCTGTACACCTAGTACACTGTTGTGCTCCGTGGGCACAGACAACGCCTGTGTCCCCGCCCGGGTGGCTGCTGTCCCCCTCCCAGGCTGAGGGAGGCCGGTGGTGTCCCCTTCCCACGCTGACATCCTCTTTTCCCCCCTCAGGAGCTGGTGTCCTGCCCGGGGCTGGTGGCATCCCAGGGGTCGGCGGCATCCCAGGGGTTGGCGGCGTGGTGCCGGGCGTCGGCGTTGTCCCAGGAGCTGGAGGTGAGGCTGGGCTCAGCCCCGGGGTGCGGATGCCGATGTCCCCCCCCCGTCCCACACCCCTGACTCTATTCTGCTACCCCGGCAGTCGGAGGGCCGGCAGCTGCAGCGGCAGCAGCGAAGGCAGCAGCAAAGGCAGGAGCCTACGGTGAGTCCCTGCTCTCGGCAGGGCTGAGCAGTGCTGGCGTGGCTTCACAGGGTGCTGCCCTCTGGGATGCTCGCCCAGCCCAGGCTCCCGCATGGCTCCAGCATCTGCGTGCCCATGCTTGGGGCGAGTTGATCCCTTCTGCTGAGCCATTGCGGGCTGCAACACCCCCGTAAGGCTGCAGGGGGGCTTTCCCCCTTCTTGCAGCAGCTTGGCATTGCAAAGCCTCCGCTGCCTGCGCTGGAGGACGTGGGGACGTGGCAGGTCCAGGCTGTGACAGTTCCTGCAGTCCCGCTGGGAGGGCGTCTGCAGCGAGGCATGGCTCATGAGCAGAGGGACAAGCTGGGCTCTGCAGATCGCATGCTCGCTGCTCCCCTTGTTGGCAGAGGGAGCCGGTTTCGCAGGAGCAAGCACGCGCTCATTGGAGCATCCAGAGGAAATGCGTCAGCCCCGGGAGCAGCTGGGATTTACGAGCCCGTCCTTGGGGGACCTCGGGGTCCCGCCAGCTGCCACCAGCTCCCGAGCGGCCATGTGGGCTCCCAGGCTGGGAGCTGGGAATCCCCTGCCCGGGTGCGTGCGAGCGGCGGGGCCATCGCACACCCAGGAGTGGAAGCATCCCAGGGCTCAGTGGAGAGCAGCACAGCAGCCAGAGAACATCTGCTGCCAGGGGGATTTGCTGTTCCTGGAAGCCCACCCCATGCCCGTGCCTGCTGGGCAAGTGGGAGCCCCAGCTTGGGCACCCCAGCCCTGGAGGATGCACATGTGGGCACTGGTCCCTTAGCAGACATTCTGGGAGGTGCTGAGCCCGCTGATGCTCCAGCTTCTGGCTTTGCTTGAGGGGTCCATAGCCACATGCTCTGGGGCCGGCAGCATGGGGCATTTTGGGGTGCTCTGACTGCTCTGCTTCCCTCCAGGTGCAGGGGTGCTGCCTGGTGTCGGCGGTGTGCCAGGCCTCGTGCCCGGTGTTGGTGGTGTGCCTGGTGGTGTCCCCAGCTTGGTGCCCGGTGTCGGAGGTGTCCCCGGGGTGGCAGGTGACTGTTTCTGTGAGTGTTGTCCCCACGGCGGGTGGCACGGGGGCAGGTGGCTCAGGGTCCCTCTCTCTCCTGTCCTCAGGAGTTGGAACGCCAGCAGCAGCAGCAGCAGCAGCAAAGGCAGCTAAGTATGGTAAGTACCGTAGGGGGCAAGGAGACCCCCATCCACTCCATTATCCTGGGGATGCCTCTGTGGGACTTGGGGTGCCACCAGGCAGGTGGCTTTGCCCTGGAGATCACTCCTGGTGGATCTTTATGGGGAAGCATCCAGGCGCTGGATGTGCCCAGCCTGGCTTCCCAGCTGCTCTGCCTGGGCTCGCCTTTGTCCCCTGCCTCTGTCCCTCCCCAGGTTTCTGCAGGCCGTGATGCTACTGGTGTTTCATGGGGGTGAATGGATGAGAACAAACTGACTTTGTTTGGTTCTCGTCTGAAATTTTTGGTTTCGTTCCAAAAAAACAGTGGGATCCGGCAAGCACACCTGATTTGGTCTAGCAGGACTGCGGGTCCCAGCAGGGGCTGACACCCCAGCACCTTGCACAGCAGTGAAGCTGGGAGGCTGGGCTCAGAGAGCAGGCACAGTGGAGGGCTAGACCATTGCTGGCCATTTCTTTCATTTGTTTTCTGCATCATGAAGGATGAAAAAAAAAAAAAAAAAAAAAAGCAATAAGTGGATAGGATTTAGGGAGAAAATTGGCAATCTTCTTGGCCCCTGCTCTCACACACCAGTGAGCTTTTCATTGCTGAGTTTCTCCCTGAATCCCAGCACTTCCAGGTGGCTACTGGGGGCCACCAGCCACTTCTCTGTGCCCTTTTGGGCCGAAAGGCTCCATCTCCTCATGCCGAGGATCATCTGGAGCCCCCCGTGGCATCGTTCCCTGTGCTGGTGAATTCCTAGCTTCTTGGGTGACCCAGCACCAGGCGCGTGTCCCAGCCGCCTGCAGGGATGAGGCACGGGGTGCTTCCCCCCATGGCATGATGGCAAGGGCAGACCTCCCTCCTTGTCCCATGGCTCAGCCACTCCAAATTCTCTCCTCTTGCTGCCTGCAGGAGCCGGCGTTGGTGTTCCTGGTGTTGGTGTTCCTGGCATCGGCGGCGTGCCCGGTGTGCCTGGCGTTGCTGGTGTCCCCGGCGTGGCTGGTGTCCCTGGTGTGGTGCCTGGTGTCGGAGGTGAGCGAAGGGGCTGGGGACACAAGGGGACAGCGTGGTGCTGGCCTCTCTGCTCCCCCTGACACCCTTCCTTCTGTCCCCACAGTGGGTGGCCCAGCAGCTGCTGCCGCAGCGAAGGCTGCAGCGAAAGCGGCCGCATTTGGTGAGAGACCTTCGTCCTTTGTGCTGGGATGGAAGGAGGGAGAGGTGTTACAAATGGCTGGGGCGTGGGGCTCGGACGCATCCCTGGTCCTCTCTGCAGGAGCAGGGCACCTGCCCGGGGCTGGTGTGCTGAGGGTTGGTGTAACGAGAGTTGGTGTAACAGGAGCTGGTGTGCCTGGAGCCGGTGTTCCCGGAGTTGGAGTACCTGGAGTCGGCATTCCTGGAGTCGGCGTTCCCGGCGTTGGCGTTCCTGGAGTTGGTGTTCCCGGCGTTGGTGTTCCTGGAGTCGGTGTGCCTGGTCTGGTACCCGGTGAGATGCTCTCTAAGGGATGCTCAGGGATGCCTGCAGTGCTGCTGGCCAGTAGGCACTGGCGTGGCCACTGCAGGCCGTCACTGCCCCTCACTCTTCCCCTCTCCCCCAGGAGCTGGCCCTGCTGCCGCCGCTGCTGCCAAAGCGGCCGCCAAAGCAGCCAAGTATGGTAAGACGGGCTCACTCCGGGGTTACCCCACACGCCCTGCCTCCTGCCACCTCCCCGCTCCAGGCTGCTTCCCCAGCTGGGGCTGAGGCACTGCATGGGGTCCCCATGAGTCGGGGTGAGGGGTGAGAACTCTGCGCGTGGGATGAGGTCCTGGCTGCGTCAGGGGATGCTCTTCAGAGAGCTGGTCTGCATGGAGGCTCCTAGGTCCATCATCCATGTGCCTTCTCATACATTCATCCATCCATCCTACATTCTACTCACACATCCGCACCACTGTCCCCTCATCCCCTCATCCATCCACCCACACCTCACCTCCATCCACCCACCCATGCACATCTCATTCCCTCCATTCACCTCACCACACATCCATCCATCCACTACCCACTCCATCCATCCATCCATCCATCCATCCATCCATCCATCCATCCATCCATCCATCCATCCACCCACCTACCCATCCATCCATCCATCCATCCACCCACCCACCCACCCATCCATCCACTACCCACTCCTCCATCCATCCACCTTCCTTCCCACCACCTCTCCCACCGCCCTCCCACCTGCACCTCCGTCCATCCCAGCCCTCTCGCAGCCCCCGTCTCTCTTCCTGAGCTGGAGCCCCAGTCCTTCTCCTTCTTCTTGCAGGGGCAGGTGGCCTGGCTCCTGGCGTGGGTGGCCTGGCTCCTGGCATAGGTGGCCTGGCTCCTGGTGTGGGTGGCCTGGCTCCAGGTGTAGGTGGCTTGGTTCCTGGTGTGGGTGGCCTGGCCCCCGGCGTTGGAGGTGTCCCAGGTAAGGCAGGTGGTGGTGGCAGCTGGGCTGGCACTGGGACAGGGCTGGGGCAGGATGGACACCTCGGACTCCCTCGGTGGTCTCCATCAGCTCGGGGCCATCTGTTGGTGGATGCCAAGGTGGCAGAGATGGGCTTTGCCCAGCACTGCTGGGGAGGCTCCCCCCAGGGATGCTGACCCTTGTCTCGCTGTCCCAGGAGTCGGAGGTCCGGCGGCAGCAGCAAAAGCAGCAGCCAAGGCAGCCAAGTACGGTGAGTACATCTCCACGCAGGGCTAGCGTATGCCGGCACGGCATTGCCCAGCCCCATGCAGCCCTGGGCTGTGTCCTCACCCCCTCTCCTGCAGGTGCCGGTGTCGGAGGGGTACCAGGCGCGGTGCCCGGTGGTCCCGGTGTGCCAGGAGTGACACCCGGCGTTGGCGGCGTCCCTGGGTTGGTGCCGGGCGTGGGGGTACCCGGTGCCGGCGTTCTCCCCGGGGCAGGTGAGGGCAGCACTGCACCCAGATGTGGGGGGTGGCTGGGATGGGGGGCACGGGGGTGCCTGTCCTAAACGCGGTGCCCTTTTTTGCTTTGCAGGCATCCCCCAAGTAGGGGTGCAGCCAGGTGCTAAGCCTCCCAAGTTCGGTACGTATCGCTGCCACCCGTCCCCAGCCTGCTCCCCCTTGGGCACCCCGTGTTGATATCGGGGTGCTGGCCCCTCTTCATGTCCCCACATGCCCTGCACAGCCCTGGGCATGGGGGGGAGGCACGCTGTCACCCCTGGGTGCAGAGTGCCACCCGGTACGGTGGCTTCTTCCCACCCCAGTCACCCCGGGGACATTTTCCTCCCGCTCTGCACTGCCTGCAGCAAGGCACCAAGCAGAAGGCCTCCAGGTCTTTCTGTGCTGGGGGAGGTGGGACGGGTGCCAGGGCCACCCCTGGGTGTTCACTGCCTCCCCTGAGCTCCCTGTGCAGGCTGTGGGGACGTGGTCTCACTGCCTCTCTCCGACAGGCGTTCCCGGAGCTGGAGTCCCAGGGGTTGGTGGCATCCCAGGTAGGTGCTGTGCGGGCAGGGGGTGCTCCCCCAGGGCATGGGGCTGCATCAGGAAGGTCTGGGCTTGTGTGGGGCTGGGTGAGCAGCAAGTTGGACCCTGGGCTGGTGCTGGAGCTGCGATGCTCCCTGCAAATCCCCCCACCATGTGAGCCAGGAATGATGGCAAAGCCAGTGCTGCCGTGCCCGGTGTCCCTGGTCCCCACCTCCCACCCCAGGCCAAATCCCTGGGCACAGACCCCACAGCCCCACGCTGCGTCCCCACGGTCCCCTGGGAGTGCTCACCCAGGCTCCTCACCACAGGTGGCCTCGGAGTTGGTGGCCTCGGAGTTGGTGGCCTTGGTGCTGGTGGCCTTGGTGCTGGTGAGTGGTGCTGGTGGGCTCGGCACTGAGGGTCCCACAGAGGGGTCTGTGCAGGGTGCTGAGAAGGAAGGGGCATCAGGGGAATGCAGGAGATTCAGGGCCACTTCTGTCCCCTCCTGGCCGTGACCCCATGGGCTGGGATTTGGGGGAGCAGTGCCCAGCTGGGTGCTGTCCCACCCTGAGGGAGCCGGGGCCACTCTGCGGTCCCACAGCGTGTCCCCTCCCCGCTGTCACCGTGCCCCGTCTGTGCCTGCTGCCTGCCAGGGGTACAATGGGAGGGGACGGCCCCCACTGAGCAGCTACCAAGGGCCCCAGCCCCAGCGTGTCCCAGGCTGTGGGGACAGGAGATGGTACAGCAGTGTCCCCAATACGTGGAGACAACCGGGGACCCTCTGGGCTGGTGGGGGGCTGCACTGACACCCACCTTTGCTGCTGCAGGGCTCTTGTATCCAGGAGCTGCTGGAAAACCACCCAAGCCAGGTAAGGAGCGGGGACAGCCCTGGCCAGCGGGGTGACATCCCTGTCCCCACGGCCGCCACCCTCACCAGGGCTCTCCCTTCCCGCAGGTTTTGGTGCTGGGGGGCTGCCAGGTGAGTGCCGGGGCCGGGGGCCAGGGTGGGACCCTGTCACCGACCGCACTGCCCCACTCGCTGTCCCCACCCCGCCGGGCACGCCACAGCCTCGCGGGGTGCACTGAAGCGGGGTGGGCACCCGGGGGTGCTGCTGGGCTCGGGGGCTCTTGGGGCAGCTCACGCCCAGCTTGCTGCAGGCTTGGGGACACTGCGGCCACGCAGGGCTGGGGTGGCAGCGCTGTCACCGGCTGTCACTTTTTCCCCAGGGCCCGGAGTTCCCGGCTTTGGCGTGTCACCGATATTTCCAGGTACCTTCCCCTGCGTGCCCTGCCCGTGGGGACACACGCAGCCGCAGGGCACGAGGACACGGCCACGGGGAGTGGGGCTGGGCTGGGCTGGGGGGCACGGGGCCGGGCATCACTGAGGCTTTGCTGTGCTTTCAGGTGGGGTCGGCGGCCAGCTGGGATTTGGCGGTGAGTGCGCCCCAGCCGGGCAGGTTGGGGACAGCGGGCGGGGGGTCACCTCCCCAGGGGGCACCCGTGGAGCCCCCCACCCCGTTCACCCTCTCCGTCTTGTCCCCGCAGGGAAGCCCCCCAAGACCTTCGGAGGAGCCCTCGGGGCCCTGGGCTTTAGAGGTGAGCGCCGCCGGGTCCCCCGCCACCCCTGCCCGGCTTCCAAGCCCCCTGCCGGGGCCCGGGGGGGCTGACCCGGTGTCCCCCCCCCCAACCCAGGTGGAGTCGGCTGCGCACAAGGGAAATACTGCGGGAGGAAGCGGAAGTAACCGCCCGCCCCACCGATAACCTCATGAACTTTGGTGCTACTGCATGGTCCAGAATGTAAATCCCCAGCCCAGCTGAGACCCCCCTGGCCCCCCGGCCCCACACTCCCGGGAGGGACCCCACGGTGCGGCAGCAGCGCCGGGGCCTGCCCCCACCCCGGGAATTCTCCCCCCGACCCCCCCAGGGAGCGCGGAATAAACTGCGGGGAGCAGCTGTCCCCCTTGGTGCTATCGCTCCCTGCGGGGGGGCCTGGGACCCCCCGACACCCCCTGCCCCGGTGCTGCCCCCCGGGGTGGGTGGCGAGAGCTGACCCGGGGGGGGGGCAGGCTGGGGGGGGGCACGAGGGGCACCGGGGGGGGAAGGAGGGAGGGAGGGAGGGGGTCCCGACGGCAGGGGACAACGTGGGGGGGCTTGTCCCCGCCGCCCTGCGACCCCCCCGGCTCCCTTCATGTTACTCACTTTGATATAACTGGGTGGGACGCCCTACGCAGGGGGAATCGCTGCCAACAGACTAATAAAGGACAAGTTTTTAAAGGATTCTGCCTCCGTCCTGCTTCTGCGTCCCCCTGACACCCTCCGTGGTGACACCGGGGACATGTGCGGGGACATCCCGGGCCCCCAGGGGGGTGTCCATGCCCTGAGACGGGGCGACAGCCTCGGGACACGGGGGGACAGCCCTGCCCTGCTCCGTGCCGATAGCCTGGGGACCCCAGGGGGTGGCACGTGGGAACAGCCCGGGGGCGCAGGGGAAATGCGTGCCTCCACCCACGGTGACAGACCAGCCCCAGGGGGACACCTGCGGGGACAGCCCTGCCCTTCCCCGAGGTGACTGTGACACCGGGGGACACCCCCTGCCGGCCCCGTCACACCCCCCCGGGCCCCTCGGTGACCCCCAGGCACCAGGGGACGCCCGTGCCCAGCTGCACGGGGGCATCCCGGGCACCGCGGGTCACCCCCTGCCTGCCGCGGACACCCGCGGACGCCCCCCCGGGCCCACGGCGACCCCCGCCACCCCCCCAAGCCCCGCCCCCGGCCCCGCCCCCTGCCCAGGCCCCGCCCCTCCCCGCCCCCGCGCCGGCGCCCTGCGCCCCCGGCCCGTCCCCTGCCGCCGGTGCCGCCGGAGCCGCAGCCGCAGCCGGAGCCGCAGCGGCGGGGCCGGGACCGGGACCGGGGCCGCGGGGCCGGGGCCGCGGGGCCGGGGCGCGGTGCGGCGGGGCCGGGCCGGGCCTGTCGCGGCGCCGTGCGGCGGGGCCGCATGAGGTTGATGCTGCTGTGCTGCACCTGGAGGGACGAGCCCATGGGGGAGGAGGAAGGTGCGTGACCCCGGCCCCGCCTGACTCAGCGCTTCCGCCGGCCCCCCCCGCCCCCCCGGCCCCGCGCTGCCCCCCCACGGCCTCCCCGCGGCCCCCATCCGGCCCGCGGCCCCCCGCGCTCCCGCATCGCCCCCTCCCCATCCTCCTGCCGCCCCCCCCCCCCCCCCGCGTCTCCCCGGTCACCCCCGCGGCCCTCCCCGCGCCCCCCCCCCCCCCCCCCGAAATCTTCCCCCGCGTGCCCCGTGCAGCCCGCACCCCTCCTGCACCCCTGCGTGGTCCCCTTCATTCCCCATCGCAGCCCGCAGCCCTACGTCTGCAGCCCCAGCTGCCCCCAGACGTTCTCCCTGTGCCCCGATCTCTTCCCCTGCGCCCCCATGCAGGCTGCACCCCCACATCTCCCCCTGCATCCCCCCCACACCCCCAATCCACAATCCAGCCTGTGTCCCTCCGGCATCCCTACATCCTGCATGCACCCCGTATCTAGTCTGTGCTCCCCTGCACCCCCACATCCCCCTAATGCGCCCCCACATCTCCCTACTGCACCCCCATATCTCCCCCTGCACCCCCACATCTCCCTACTGTACCCCCATATCTCCCCCTGCACCTCCACATCCCCCAAGGCACCCCCTGCACCCCCATATCTCCCCCTGTACCCCCACATCCCCTACTGCACCCCTACCCAGCCTGCACCCCCATCAGCCCCCTCCAGCCTGACTCCCCCCTGCACCCCCAGCTCACCCCTCATCCCCCACCCAGCCTGCATCCTTCCCTGCACCCCGACATCCCGGCTGCACCTCACATCCACTCTGGACCCCTTGGACTCCTCGCGCCCCCATCAGACCCACTCTCCCGGTGCCCCTGCAGCCCTCCCCGTCCTGCACCTTCCTGCCCTGAGCCCCGCACCCCCCAGTGCGCCCCATGCCACCCTGCAGGCCCCCATCCTCCCCTGTCCCTGTGCCCTGTTCCATTTTGCACCCTTCCCCTGCATCCCTTCCAGTGCCGTCATCTTCCTCATCGCCCTTTGCATCCTTGCGTGCATCCTGTGATGCTCCTGCACCCTGGCTGCCCCGTGCCCCAGCACCCTCTGTACACCCCCTGCATCCTCCTGCACCCATCCTGCGCCCCTGGTGCCTCTGCAGGCAGCCCGCTCCCTGTCCTGCATCCCCACGCTGCTCCTGCGCCCCTCTGCATCCCTGCGTGCGCCTGCATCCCCCAGCACCCATCCTGCACGCCTGTATCCCTGCATGTAACTTGGATCCACTGCACCCCTTCTATCCTGCACCCCCTCAGCTCCTTCCACACCCCCTTCACCCCCCCCACCTCCCTCTCTGCACCCATCCAGCACCCCGTCTTCCCCATTACATCCTCCAGCACCCATCCTGCATCCCTCTGTATCCCTGCAAGCATCTTCTGTTCCTCGCATCCTGCAGCCCTTCGTTCTTTTGTAGACTCCCCTTGTCCCCCCCCTTCATCCCCTCCTGCACCCACCCAGCACACCTTTGCCCCCTTTCCCCCCCTGCACGCCTCATTCACCCCTTCATCCCCCTGGCACCATCCTGCACCCCAGCGTGTGCCCCCAGATCCCTCCCCACCCGTGCCCCCCTGCCTGCCCACCACAAGCACTCAGGCATCCCCAATGTCCCCGCTCTGTGCACCCCAAACATCTGTCCTGCAGCTGCGACCTGCTGGGCCCCCCAGTCTCCCCACATCCCCCTGACCACTGGGCACCCCGACATCCCCCACACCCACATCACCCCACCCCTTCCTCCCTGCACCCCTCTGCTGCCCAAAGCCTCCCCCATCCCCTTGCACCAGGCACCCCCGCACCCCCTGCATCCCCATCCCACCCAGTGTCCCTTGTGAGGACCCCCACACCCCCCCTGCACCCTCCCACCCCAGGGTCACCCCTCCTGCCCCACCGGCATCCCCCGCCTGCCCCACACTCCCTCCCTGACTCCTGCTCCCCTCTGTCCCCCTTCCCCGTTGCCCTGTGCCCCTCCATGTCCCTGATGCCCTGCCAGCCCCATGGGGCCTGTGTCCCGATGTCCCCATGTGTCCCCTGCACCACCAGCCCCTGGAGCCACCCAGCACCCCGGGGACGTGCACTGGTCCCCTTGGCACTGCCTCTGGGGGAGACCAGGGGGCAGTGTCCCAGCCGGCCCTCTGCCGAGGGGACGGGGACTCTGCCCACGTCCTGGTGGCAGAGGTCAAACCCTGCCCCGTGCTCAGCCCTGTCCCCACATCCCCCCATGCTGGGGACACGAGCACAGTGACCTTGTCCCCGTTACGAAGCCCGGGGATCGATGGATCCATCGATTGGGAGCTGGGGGTGGCTTCGGTCCCTGCGGGCACAGGGGGGTGGCGCAGGCGGCCGGAGCTGCGAGCCCGTGGCGTGGCCGTGCCCGGGCTGGGGCCGGCGGCCGGGTGACAGCCCTGTCCCCCAGGGACCGACCTGCCGGTGTGTGCAAGCTGCGGGCAGGGCATCTACGACGGGCAGTACCTGCAGGCGCTGAACGCCGACTGGCACGCCGACTGCTTCAGGTGGGACCCGCGGGGGCGGCACCGAGCTGACAGCGGGCGGCCGGGGCTCTGCCCCCCCTGCGGCGTCCCGCGGGGTCCCGGCCCGGCTTCCTGCCCCCCCCTTCCCTCCCGGGGGGTGCGGAGGGGCCGCGGGCTGATGTCACCGCCACCGGCCCTCCCCGCTTCCTCTTTGTCGCGCCCTCCCCGAGCCTCGAGCAGCGGGAGGCGACGGGAGGAGGCCGGGCCGTGGGGGGGGCGACCCGGGCCGGGGGGGGGCTCGGTGTGGCCGTGCCGGGCTGGGCCGTGCCGCCCGGTGCCGACCCGTGCCGAGGATGCTGGCGGCGGTGCTGAGGAAGAGCCGGGCGCTGAGCGCCGGAGCCAAGTAAGGGGGGGTGGGACGGGGGGGGCGGGATGGGACCCGCGCTCCTCTGCAGCCCCGGGGGGCTCCTGATCCCCCCCCCACCCCTGGTGCTCGCACCCCGCACCCCGAGGCTGTGGCGGACAGACGGAGGGACAGAGGGACAGGCGGGCGGCCACCAGCCCCAGCGCAACCCGCGCTGCGGGGGCTGCAGCTGGATCCGGCCCCCCCCCGCGCCCCGGGGCAGGCGGGTTTCCGGCAGCCTGCGGCCTCCCCCCGCGGCCTGCGGGGGGCGACGGGACGGGACGGGACGGGACGGGACTGGCGGCGGCGGCGGGGGTAAAAGGGGGCTGCGGGGCGGCGGCGGCGTTTGTGGCCCCCCCCTCCCCCGTGTCACCCATCGGCCGCCCCGTCGGGGCGCAGCGGGCGGCGGCAGCGCGGGGGTTAAAGGGGCGGGGCCGCCGTGGAGTCCTCGCGCGGTGACGTCATGGGGTGGGGAAATTCCGCGCCGTGACGTCACGCCGCGCTGGTGTTGCTCCTGTCCCCGGGGGGGGGGGCACTGCGGCATCGCCCCCCCCGTGCCCTCCCCCAACAACCCCCCGGCACCGCACCCCCCCGAGCCCCGCAGCCCCCGTCCTGCTGGCCCCGCGGGGCCCTTCCCATCCGGCCCCGGATTTTGGGGTCCCCCCTTTTGGCTGCCCCCCCTCCCCCCCTCCCGCGCCCCATAAATAGCGGGGGCGGCCGCGTCCTGAGTCACGTCGGGGCCGTGACCGTCAGCAGGGCCCGCGGGACCCCGGTGGCACCGGGACCGGCAGCGGGTGGGTGGCAGACAGACAGGCGGACACACGGACACAAGGACACAGCCTGCACTGGCAGCCAGGGGAAGGGACTCGCCGCGGGGCTGTCACCCCGCGGTGTCCCCATGCGACCCCCCGGTCCCCACCGCAGGTGCTGCGAGTGCGGGGCGTCGCTGTCCCACCAGTACTACGAGAAGGATGGGCGGCTGTACTGCAAGAAGGACTACTGGGCGCGCTTCGGGGAGCTGTGCCACGGCTGCGCCGAGCAGATCACCAAGGGGCTCGTCATGGTAAGGCTGCGGGGACCCTCGCCCACGGCGCTCTCCGCGTGGGTCCTCGCGGCCGCCGGAGTTCCCCATTGCGCGGGGAGGAGGCCGGGGGTGGCACCCGAGGGTGCCGCGTGCTGACGGAGCCTGCCTGCAGGTGGCCGGGGAGCAGAAGTACCACCCCGAGTGCTTCAGCTGCCTCAACTGCCACACGTTCATCGGGGACGGGGACACTTACGCGCTGGTGGAGCGCTCCAAGCTGTACTGGTAGGTAGCAACCACAGCGGGCAGGGCTGGCGGGTCCCCGTGTGTGTGTCCCCCCCCCATGCCCACCCCTCTCCTCTCGGCCCCGCAGCGGGCACTGCTATTACCAGATGGTGGTGACGCCGGTCATCGAGCAGATCCTGCCCGACTCGCCGGGCTCCCGCATCCCGCACACCGTCACCCTCGTCTCCATCCCCGCCTGCTCCGACGGCAAGCGTGGCTTCTCCGTCTCCATCGACCAGCACTGTGGCACCCAGGGCTGTGGCGCCGAGCATTCGCGCACCGTCCGTGTCCGAGAGTGCGTAGCCCCGTCACCGCGGCGCCGTGTCACCCCCTTGCTCCTGGGGGTCGGGTCCCTTCAGCCGGTGGGAGCTGCCCGCTGCTGGGCCTTGTTGGCGTGGGAGAGTGAAGGATAGATGTGACTGTGGGGTCCTGTCTGTGCAGGGTGGGGACGGTGGTGGCATGTCCCTGTCAGCTGGGGTGGCTTGTGGACGCTGTGCCGGCATGTCCCCAGCCAGCAGGGTGGTGTGGGGCGCTGTGCTGGTGTTCGCCCATCTGCCAGCAGGGCTGTGGGTGCTATATCAGCATGTCCCCATGTGCTCGAGGTGACCTGGGGATACCATGTCAGGTGTCCCCCGTGGGGTGACCTGTGGGTAACATGTCAGTGTGTCCCCATGTGCTCAGGGTGACCTGTGGGCACCGTGCTACAAGGGGTGACCAACAGGGCCGCTCAGTGTGTCCCCAGCCAGCAGGGACACAGCCACAGGGGCTGACCCCCTGCCGCACGCTGGCCCCGCAGGGTGGACCCGGACTGCATCAGCCCTGACGTGAAGAACTCCATCCACGTGGGTGACCGCATCCTGGAGATCAACGGCACGCCCATCGGCCACGTGCCGCTGGACGAGGTACGCTGCCCCCGCACCCCCCAGCACGGCCATCCCGCGGGGTGCCCCCGTGCCACCCCCGTGTCCTCTGTGCCCCCAGATTGACCTGCTGATCCAGGAGACCAGCCGCCTGCTCCAGCTGACCATCGAGCATGACCCCCACGAGCCTCTGGCCCGCGAGTCGGCACTGGCGTGCAGCCCCCTCCCCGACCTGCGCAGCCCCCTGCGCTCCCCGGCCCCCACGCCCTGCGGGGAGCTCGGTGCCATGCGCCAGCGCACCGTCATGTAAGGCCACCGCGCGTCCCCATCCCGTGATCCATCCCCAGCCGTGCTAACACCAGGGTGACCCCGCGTCCGTCCGTCTGTCTGTCCCGCAGGAGGAGCTGCAGCACAGACAAGTCGCCGGGCTCCAGCTCGGTGGGCTCGCCCGCCTCCCAGCGCAAGGACATCGGCCGCTCTGAGTCGCTGCGTGTCGTCTCCCGCGCCCACCGCATCTTCCGCCCCTCCGACCTGATCCACGGCGAGGTGCTGGGCAAGGGCTGCTTCGGCCAGGCCATCAAGGTGTGTCACGGAGGGGGGGAAACCGGCGGCACCCTTCCCAAGCAGAGAGCCCCTGCCAGCTGTGGGCAGCCACCGGTGTCATGAGCTTGGTGGTCTCATCTCCCCCGGCCCTGCTGTGGGGGGAGGACGTTGGCGATGTGTCCTGGGGGTGTCCCCGGAGGTGGGAGCCAGCGACTCAGCGCCTGCCCTCTGCCAGGTGACGCACAGGGAGACCGGCGAGGTGATGGTCATGAAGGAGCTGATCCGCTTTGACGAGGAGACGCAGAGGACCTTCCTCAAAGAGGTGAGTGGCACGCGGCTCCCTGGGCTGGGGGGGACAAGGGATGGGGCTGTCCTTCCCCATGCTGGTGTGGTGCATCCCACAGGGGTGGTGCTGCGACAGGGCTGGGAGGGGGTGTGGGGATGGCCAGGCAGCTCCATGCCCATTCAATCCAGGGCAATTAGCGCAGGGTCTGCCTGGGGAGCACTGGGGTGTCCCGGGGGGTGTGGTGTGCCTGACGGGTGCCGCACCCCCAGGTGAAGGTGATGCGCTGCCTGGAGCACCCCAACGTGCTGAAGTTCATCGGGGTGCTCTACAAGGAGAAGAGGCTCAACTTCATCACCGAGTACATCAAGGGGGGCACCTTGCGGGGCCTCATCAAGAGCATGGTGAGTGCTGGGGGGAGTAGGTCAGGGGGCAGCTTCACGCCCCCACCCCGCGGCAGGGCAGGACCCCTCCCCGTTTCCCTCTTCCCACAGGACAGCCACTACCCCTGGAGCCAGCGGGTCAGCTTCGCCAAGGACATCGCTGCTGGCATGGTGAGCAGCCCCTGGGGACGGTGCCGCTGAAGGGGTGGCTCCGTGGGCTGGGTGCGTGGGGGGGTAGAGTGCTCCCCACACCTGCCCTCATCCCGTCCTTCCCCCAGGCCTACCTCCACTCCATGAACATCATCCACCGCGACCTCAACTCCCACAACTGCCTGGTGCGCGAGGTAAGGCTCGCCGTGCCTGTGCCACCAGCCCGGCCCAGGGGCTCGGCCCTGGGTGGCCCCATGGGGCTGGCCCCACGCCTCATCCCCCTCCCTCCACCCAGAACAAGAGTGTGGTGGTGGCCGATTTCGGGCTGGCACGGCTCATGGTGGATGAGAAGAACCAGCCCGAGCATCTCAAGAACCTGAAGAAGCCGGACCGCAAGAAGCGCTACACGGTGGTGGGCAACCCGTACTGGATGGCTCCTGAGATGATCAACGGTGAGCGGTGCGGGGGGCACGGGGACAGCTGGGGCTCGTCCCCAGGAAGGGGACACCTGGGGACAGACAGGACATGCAGTGTGACCTGACCCATCCATCCCTTCAGGGAGGAGCTATGATGAGAAGGTGGACATCTTCTCCTTTGGCATCGTCCTCTGCGAGGTGAGTGCTGCTGCCCCCGTGTTGTCCCCAGTGCCACCACGCTGTCCCCGCTGGTGCCCATCTGTCCTCCCTCGCTCCCTCCACAGATCATCGGCCGGGTCAGCGCCGACCCCGACTACCTGCCCCGCACAACCGACTTCGGCCTCAACGTCCGGGGCTTCCTGGACCGCTACTGCCCCCCCTCCTGCCCCCCCAGCTTCTTCCCCATCGCTGTCTGCTGCTGCGACCTGGACCCCGAGAAGCGGTGAGTGCTGGTGCCCTGCGACCCCTAGCTTGGGGACATCGGGGTGCTCGTGTGGCCGGGGGGGCTGCCGGCACGGGGGGTGGCACACCACGTGCCACATGTCCCTCTCTCCTCAGGCCGTCCTTTGGCAAGCTGGAGCAGTGGCTGGAAACCCTGCGCATGCACCTGGACATCCACCTGCCGCTGAGCTCGCAGCTGGAGCAGCTCACCCGAGCCTTTTGGGAGACGCACCGGAGGGGAGAGGGGGGGCTGCCCCCCCACCCTGAGCTCCCCGACAGAGTCCCCCACCTGCACCCCGTCTAAGCTGCTGAGATGGGAGCCGCAGCCAGCATCTCCTCTGGCCCGGGGCCGGCCCCGGAGCCACCCTCGTGTCCCCTGTGCTTGCGCCCCATCCCTGGGAGCTGGCTCTCCCCGGGCAGCACAGCCTGCACGGCCCCCCGTACATAGCCCTGGCCTCCCAGGAGCAAGGGGCGGGGGGGACATCCCCCCCTCTGCTCACTTGGTGACCACACGGCCCCCCGCTTTGCACGCCCGGGGGCTCCCCTGTCCCACACCCGCGTCCTCGCGGAGGTGCCTTGGGTTTCCGTGAACTTGCACTGCAACACAGTAGGGGCGTCCCCGTTCCTCAATGAGTGGTGGGGGGCGCGGTCCCTGTCCCCCCCCCACCTCCCCACCGTTGGGCATCCTCATAGCGATGCCCCGGCTGTCCCCACTGACGCTGCTCCCGCCCCGTCCCTGCGGGCACAGCAAGCGGTACCTGCGGCGTGGGGATGGGCACGCAGCACTCCCCACGTCCCCACAGCGCTCTCCCCGTCCCTGCTGCCTGCGCTGTGCCGTGACCACCACCACGTCCCCGGGGGGCCCCTGGGCTGAGCCAGGTCTCTGTGCGCCCGTGGGCACGGGGACGTCTCGATCCCCTCGAGGGCCAACACGAGGGGGCCGCTCCGTGCGGTGCTTTTCATGCTCTTTATTCAGGTTCATTTTCTGTAAGATATTTAAAGAGAAGAGTTTGTATTATTTTTTCATACGACGTAGTTTGCCATTTGTCACTGCCTCAGTTCTGCTTTACCGAAGGATGAAACTGTGAAGCCTCTCCGCGCACTTTGCCCGGGAAGTCAAACGCGACGTCCTCTCCGGAGGCGGGAAGGGAACTCAAACTGTGATGTACCCCGGCCCTCGGTCAATAAATCCTTCCCCGCTCGCTGCCCGGCCTGCTTGGGACTCGCTCGCTTGCACAGGGGCTGCCCCTGCCAGGGGGGCCCTCCTCCTGCCCCCCAGGATCCCTGAGCCATATTTCCCTGCCCCCATGCCCCAGGGCTGGCCGTGCGCTGCCCCTGCTCTCTGCAGTGCCGAGCTCCACGAGCAGCGCGAGGCGAGGTGGCCACGCACAGTCCAGCACAGGCAGTGGTGGCCCTGTGTGTCCCCGCATCCTCGCTGCCTTCCCAGCCCAGCTTTCGGTTGGCTTTGGCGTGTGTCCAGGGCAGTGACGGCTGCTTCCGTGTCACTGCCTCAGCCACACTCGGCTTCCCGAAGGCTTCTCCTTATCTGCGGGCACCAGCTGGAGAAACATCCCCGAGGGCCACCATCATCAAACCAGGGTGTGCCATGACCGCCTGAGGGGACAGGGGCAGGCTGCGGCGTGGGCATGGGGCCACATCCTGCCTGGGGGAAGGAGAGGAGGTGGCATCTCATCCTTGGGGATCTTCAAAAGCCACCTGGAGGTGGTCCTGGGCACCCTGCCAGGTCCCTGCCAGCCTCAGCTATCCTGTGGCCGTGGGGTGCAGCCACCCTGGAACAGGTCCCCAGCTATGTGGGCATCCCTGCCCTGGGAGGGTTTCAAGCTTTGGCTGGAGAAGACCTCAACTCCCAGGTTTTGTGTCTGCAAGCAGCATGGAGGGAGATGGAGGGGATGGGGTAGTGACAACGGGGTGGCCCTAGGCAATGCTGCAGCCAGGCAATGAGACTGCACAGCCATAAGGAAAAGGGAATCAGATCCAGGCTGGATCCATGTGCATCACAAGGAAAACCTCGTGGTTTATTGCTCCAGTGCTGCCCGGAGTCAGGGCCTTCAGGGCTGTGCCAGCAGCCTGTCCCCTCTGCTGTGTCCCTGGCCACTCCTTTGCTAAAGGGGCACCTGGGGGAGTTGGGGGGAGATGGTGGCTGCACCCCATGGAGCAGCCTGAGCGCACCCCCAGCCAGGTCCTGCACCACCCCCGTGCTCTTGTCACCCTGGTGAAGGAACAGGAGCGCCCGGTGCCCTTGGTGACATCACGCTGCGCCGCTTCTCCACTCCGGGCACAGGACACCATCGCCGCGGGCAGCCGGGCTCGTGCGTGCCCTCCTCCCTGAGGACCGATCTCAGCCAAGCCGCGGCCGTGCCCTGCGCAGCCCCATGGCCCCAAACCCTCTGCTGCCGCCAGACAGTGACACCCCGCGGGACCCCTCGGCTGCTGCCCCCCAGCCTGGCAGCGCCTCCACCCCATCCACACGGGTCCCCGAGCCCCCCCGCAGCTGCTTGCCCTGCATGGTGATGGAGCTGCGGAGCGGGATGTGCCTGGTGCAGCCGGTGACATCGAGCCGCTTGCTGGTGGCCCTGCAGAGTCCCCTCGGTGCCCGGCGGGTGGGAGTACAAGCGAGGGCCAGCGGCCGGCCGCAGCCTGGACCAGGGCAGGGACAAAGCGGCAGCCACTCAGTCACCCCCATGACAAGCAACTTGTCCCAGGCAGAGCCACCAGCTGGGGGCTGCCCCCCGCAGGACACTCGCAGGGCCCCGGCCCGGCCCCAGCGCTGCCGCAGCAGGGCTGTTCTTAGGGACCAGATGACCCAGACCGAGCCCAGCACAGAGGTTTTGCCACCCCCGTGGGTCGATGTGAAGACCCAGCTGCCCACACCCCCAGCCCCGCAGCGAGCCCCCCGTGCTGCCCACCCCACCAGCAGCTCCCCGTCCCCACCACCGGCACCACGCAGCCCCGCAGCCATCACCAACACCAAGCCATCCCACAGGGCCCCGCAACAACCCAGGGACGAATCCAGCTACCGGTGCGTGCTGCACCGGGCCTCCCCGGAGCCTGGCACCACGCTGGGCTCCTCGCCCCTGGAGCCCCCACCAGCCCAGCCCGGCATGGGGGCCTCAGCCCCGCAGGAGAGCAGGGGGGTGCAGAGGGCAGAGGCCCGTGCCGAGGAGCAGGAGGAGTACCACTGCGCCCTGCACCGCATGGCCAAGCGGCTGCGGCGAGTGGAGGAGGCGGAGGTGGCCCACGGGGGCTCCTGGCCCATGGCACCTTCCCCGCCGCCACCTCTCAAGAGGGACAAGGGCACCCAGACCAAACCCATGCCCGTGCTCCCACGCCCCACTGAGCACTCCCCCGAGGACACCCATGCCCCTGGTAGGGACCGCCAGGGCCCAGCTGTCCCCCCGCCCCTGGTGCTCGCCAGGGATGTCCCCACTGCCAGGGCTCTGCCCAAGCCTGACCCCGACTCGGCTTGGTGGCCCCTGGTGCACCTGGAGCAGCAGGTGGCCCCGCGCCCCATGTCCCCATCGATGAGGCCGAATGCCACTGAGCTTGGCTCCTTGGAGCTGGGTGCCATCACGGAGGTCACGGCGGGCAGAGGTGGCTTCAGCGAGGATGTGGCTGAGCTGGCACCATGCGGCAGAGCCCCTGCCACCGCTGTCCCACAGGAGGTGATGCCCAAGAGCTTCCCCTCTGGCTGTGACACCAATGATGGGGACATGGCAGGCAGGGAGCCAGAGGCCTCTGGATTTAGGACCTTCTTCATGGGTGAGTTTGGGCTGAACCTGCTGCGGTTGGAGCGGGAGGGAGTTGTGAATGCAGCAAGAAGGGCCCCAGGAAGGACGTCAAGGATGTCCTTGTCCCCTCCACTGGGGACAGGGATCCAGCCAGGGCACAGCCTGGGGACATGGCGGAGGGGACATTGCACGGGGGCAGTGGTCACCAGTGTTAGCTGGAGCTATCACTCACTGCCCTTCCTGTCCATTGCAGATCTGGCCGACGGGAGGCACACCGACCACCTCTGGTCCCTGAAAGGTGAGGCCGGCCCCTTGTGGCAGTTTGTGTAGGGCCTATGTAAACACAGCGTTTCGATCCCAACTGTATAAGCTCAGGTCCCTTGGCCACCAGGCCTGGGCAGGCAGCAGGGCCCCCTCCGCTGCCGTTTGAGCTTCCCCACCACACTGCTGCCACCCTTGCCCTGCCCCTCTCTGCAGCAGGGACACACCGACACACTGTGCCACCCGAACCGTGCCCTGTGCTGGCCCTGGCCTGAGTGGGGGGTCTGGGGGGAGCTGGGGGAACATCCAAGGAGCCCTAGAAATCCTCAGCCGCTACTGATGGAAAAACTTGCTTTTCCTTGCTCTGGCTGTTGTCCTCTGCCTGCTCCGGTGCTGACCCCTCTCTGGCTGTGGCTCCAGACGTGGAGGTAAGTGATGGCCTGAGGTGACACCGGGTGCTGCCAATTCCCCACTGCCACCGCGTCCCCAGGCTGGGGAGGGAAGGGGTCAGCACCATCTGCTGAACACTTTGCAAAGGGTTTTTGGGGGCTGATGGCATGTGATGAAGTGTGGGAAGGCTCAGGGGGTGGCACAGAGCTCACCCCATGCCTGAGCCCCCTGGAGGCCTCCATACCCTGGTCCAGAGGGGCAGCCTGAGGGGCTTGGCACAAGGATGCGGAGATGCCGGTGTGTGGGTTTGGGTGTCTGCGAGACCCTGGTGCAGCGTTTCAGGGACTGCTGGCTGCCTGCAGGGATCCAGCACAGGGGGTGACCCAGGCACTTGGGTGGCACCCCGGGGTGCACAATGTGGCTCATCCTCCTCACGCTGGGAAAAATGAGTTTGCTCCCAGCCTGGAAGTTGCTTGGCTGTCTCAGGGGGTCTTCTGAGGCTGCAAAGTGCTGAGGGCACGTGTCGGCGTCTTTCCAAGGCTGTGTCCTGTGGGAAGCTCTGGGAAGTTTGCTTTGAGCCCTCAGGGATGGCTAGGTGGTGACCCCAGCAGGCATTCCTCTGCCGAGCCTCCGTGCTGGCGAGGCCCCAAAAAATGGACCCGTTGCAACCAAAATAGCTAAAAATAGTGGTTCTCACGGAGGATGCTGTGAGTGGCTTCGCAGCCTCTGAACCTGCCACTGTGAGAGGAGGGGGCTGACCCTGTGGCGTGGGCACTCAGCCCTGGCCCCATGTGCTGTGCACGGGTGGGCTGGGGGCAGCTCCCCCTTGGGAAGCCCACCGAGGAGCCAAGGACCCGTCTCGGTGCGGTGCTGGGGGAATGGGAGCAGAGAGGAGGGTGTGGGTGGGGGGGGAGCGGGCAGGCAAGGGGTTAACGGCCCCGCGCCCGCCGGATGCAGCATCCTGGGATGGGCTCTTTCCATCTTGTTTTGGTTTGGAGGAATAAAAGCTTTGGCAGCGCATAGCCTCTTCCCAAAATAACTCAGCCTCCCATGATAATTATAGAGCGCTGGCCCCTGGTAGAGGCTCGCTGCAGCTTCCCTTCCCAGCCAGCACCCGGCTGCTGCTGCTGGCCAGGGCGAGGGAGGCCGGGGTGCTCAGGGTGCCTTGGGGACCGCCAGCTTCCCTCCATGTCACTGCTGCTCCTCCTGGTTCATTCCCCACCAAGAAAAACGCAGCTGGCCCAGGTCAGCCAGTGCAGCACCCCTAGGGATGGGGACACCACTGCTGCATCCCAGAGCTGCCCTGCTCTCACGGGGAAAATGCACAGGACAACCCAAAAGGCCCCATTCCCTGCTGTGATGTGGCTGTGTTGGGCACACTCAGCACGCTTCCTCAGCCAGGCATGGACAGAGCGTGACCCCCTTTAGCTCCAGCTGCCACGATGTAGCCTGGGCTTGCCCCCCTGCATCCCCCTCCCACTCCACAGCTGATCCCTTCAGCTTTTAATGCTCTATTTAAAGCCCGGGCTGCAGCTCTGCAGCCACATCCCACAGCCCCTGCCAGGCACCGGGCTCCTTGAGTGAGGCCCTGGCCAAATTCCCACTGCTGGAGGCTGCACACATCTCCTGCTGGCCTGGCTGAGCACAGCCAGCTCATCACAGCAGTGCCTGGCTCAGTGCCCCCCCATGGGAGCAGCTGCTCCTTGAAGGGCACCGGGAGACAGGGATGAGCTCCTGGAACGTGTAAGTGAGTAATCCCCAGTAATGCTGCCTCTCAGAGGAAAGCACTGCTGCGGGGATTAGGGATTTAAGCATCCATCCTCCCCTACCTGCCCCTGCCTGCCCCTGCCCCACTCCTGCCCGCTGCCCGCTGCCCCAGATGGACGGGGCCCGGGTGCTGCTCAGGCTCCCACGTGCCTGATTGCGCCTCCGTGGGCTGTTTACAGGAATAAAGCGAGCACGGTGCATGGAGCCATCTGGCCGTGGCCCCGCGGCATGGAGGGGATGAGGCTCTGAGCATTGACAGTGCTGGGGGCAGAGCTGTGGGAGCGAGATGGTCCCAGCCTTTGCTTGGGGCTGGCTCCGGCTTTGCCTCCAGCTGCTGCTGGCCAAGCCCCCCGCTGCCCCTTTCACGGCCGGGAACACAAGCACCCCATGATGCCCCGGCCGCTGTCTTGTGCCAGTGTCCTCCCCTGCCCTCCATGGGGACAGGAGGGACACAGCCACATGCCACCAGCACTCACTGCAGGGTCCCATGGCCGGGAATGTCCCCAAAAGCAGCTGCCTCCAACCCCAGCACTGTTTTGGGACAGGGACAGGGACAGGGACAGGGACAGCACAGAGCAGGCTGTGATTTTGCAAGGCAGAGCCACAGGATCCAGTGCCTGGTGCCTGGTGTGTGATGTGTGGTGCCAGCTCCCAGCAACAGATGTACAGCTCCCAGTATGCAGACTGGTACCGGTGCTGGTACCCAGTGGCCAGTACCCTGTAGCTGGCGTGCAGTGACCAGTGAGTGTTCCCCAGCGCTCAGTGCCTCCTGCCCAGTGCTTGGTACCAGTTGGGCAATGCCTGATACTGGTGCCAGTGCCTGGTTCTGCTGCCCTGTGCCCAGTACGTGGTGCTGATGCCCAGTCCATGCTGTCGGTGTGCTGTGCATGGTGCTGGCGCTGGCTCACAGTTCCCAGTGCCTGGTGTTGATGCTGGTGCTGGTACTGGTGTCCGATGCCCTGTAGCAGGGTTGGTGCACAGATCCCAGTTCCCAGTGCTGGTGCTGATGCCAGTGCCTGGTGTTGGTGCCAGCATTGGTACCAGTGCCAGTGCCTGGTGCTGAAGTCAGTGCTGATACTGGTATCAGTGCTGGTGCCAATGCTGATACCAGTGCTGATGCTGATACCAGTGCGATGCCGGTGCCGGTGCCCAGTGCTGCTGCTGGTGCTGCCAGTGCCCGTTTTCCGGTGCCTGATGCTGGTGCCGGTCCCGGTGCCGAACACTGGCACTGATGCCGGTGCCGATGCCGATGCCGGTGCCGGTGGCGGTGCCCGGTGCCGCCCCGCCCCGCCCCGCCCCCGCCGCTGCTATTTCTGCTCATCCCGGCGGCGGGGCCCGGCCGTGCCGCTCGGCAGCCGCCGCTCCCGGACGGCGCCCGGTAGCCATGGTAAGGCCGGGGGGGGCCGGGGCCGGGGCCAGGGCCAGGGCCAGGGAGGGGGCCGCACGGGGCCCCCTGCCCGCTGCCGGTGCCCTCCGTGAAGGTGACGGCGCCGCGGGGGCGGAGCGGGCTGGGAGCGCCGGTGCCGCAGCGGGGCCGGGGGGGGCACAGCGCGGCCGCACCTGCCCGGGACCGGGGGGCACGGAGAGGGTGGGGGGGGGAGCTGCACATCGCCCCCCACACCGTGGCATCGGGGCGCCCCATTCCTACCCCATCCCCGGAAAGCGGCACCTGCGCCCCCCATCTGCGGCCCCCATCCCGGGCACCGCCGTAAGGGACGGGGGGGAGGCAGCGGCTGGCTCTGTGCTCCCCCCCCCCCTTACCGGGGCCTTCGGCCGGTTCCCGGCAGCCGCTCGCGGTTGCGGTGCCCGCGGCGCTGCCGGCCGGGCCGGGCCCTCCCGCGGGGCCGCTCGGAGCGGGGTCCCGGCGAGGTGCGGAGCCGCCAGGAGCCCGCCCGGCCCCGGCCCCGGCCCCCGCCGCGCCCCGTCCTGCGCCCCGGCCCCGCGCATCCCCCCCGCGGGGTCCCCAGGGGGCCGCGGTGCCCACGGAGGGACCCCCGGTGGGACCGATCCGCCCCGAGCGGCCGCCGTGGGAACGGGAGCGGCGCATTCCTGGGAGCGGGACACGGCGAAAGCAGACGAGAGGGCGGCCAGCAGAGCGTGGCGGCACCGCTCCTGGGGAGCGCCGTCCCCAGAAGCCCCCGAGTTGGCTTTGGGGATGGATGGACCCAAGGGACACCCCTGACCCCCGCGGGCAGGCTGCTCCCGCCTGTGTCGGAGCCGCGTTAGGCTCGCAGTGCCCCGAATCATCTCGTTTGCTCGGTGGCTGTTCCTGTGGTTAATGGCACGCGTCGAAACGCTGCCCCCATTCCAGTCCGGGCAGGCCCCGCTGTCACTTCCAGGCTGCAGCACCCGGGGTGCTGCCGTGCACGCTGTCAGCCTGGGTCCCCCCTCAAGTAACTCAACCTGCTCCTAAAAGGTGCCCCGAAGGGAAGGGGCTGCAGCTCCCGCACCGAGGGGCGCACTGGGAAGCTCTTCTCCTGTGTGCATGGCCACCCTGCATGGCCACCCTGCCCAGGCCTGGTACCACGCCTGACCCCGCGCCCTGTTTGTAGGGTGCCCAGCAACCTGCTCCTCGCCCGTGGTTCCCCCACACACATTCAGGGGTGCTCCAGCCCTGCAGGTCCCAGCAACATGTGTTTTCTGCTCCCCCACAGCCTTCCCAGGCTGCTCAGGCTGAGCGACGCAGCTCGGGGACTTGGTTTCCCAACAGGGACGGCACTGATGGGGTGGGAGCCGGGAGCGAGAAACTCCGATTACAAGAGGGCGGCAGCAGGCAGGTCGCAGCATGAGCAGCCCAGGTGCTGGCTGCCCCAGGGAAGGGGCGCTGGGACAGCCGAGCCCCCCGGGCTGCTCCTCAGAAAACCGAGCTTTGGTGGGGGGTGGTTACGGGGAGGGGAAGCCTCTCGCTGCAGTGCAGTGTGTGGGGAGAACCAGGGGACGTGGATGCTGGGGAGTGGAGGGGGTGGCACGTGGTAGGGATGAGGGCATCTGTGGCCCCGTCTGCCTTGGACACCCAGCTGTGGTGTGTGCAGTGCCGTGGGTGGCACATTGGGGTGTCACCTTCAGGTGGGGCACAGCTGTGGGGACAGCACCTGGCTGGGACACTTCTTCCCACTCCCGTGGGGACAGGGTGCAGTGCTGCCCCTGGGGACGTGGGGCTGGGGATGCTGCAGGTGCCCTGGCAGCCCTCACCCACGTCCTGGGTGCGAAGCCTCCCTGCAGCAGCCGGGGGAGGCTGCGGGGAGCAACCAGGTGTGGAGATGCCAACGGTGGCTCCGCAGCTCAGGCTGTACTGCCCCAGTGCCCCGCCAACCTCACCCCGTGGCACCCTCGAGCTGTCACCGTGCGGGATGGTGTGATGCAGGGTGACAGGCGGGGACAGGGCAGCCGGCAGCGGCTCGCATGTGCAGCGGGGTGTGTAATCCGCTTACGGGACACGGCACACATAAATCCCAGCTTGCAGGTGGGCGCCAGCGTGGGACAGTCAGGGAGCAGCGGCACTGGTGCTGTGTGCGCTGCCAGGGCTCAGCCTGAGAGCCCGTGCTGGATTTATGGGTTATGGGGTGCGGGGGCCCAGCACAGGACCATCAGCCTCTGTTGGCCCCTCGCGCTTCATCTCCCAGCTCCCTCCGTGGCACAGGGCAGCGCTCTGGGGCTTTTTAGCACTTCCCTGGGTAGCTCAGGCAAGTGAAGCCTGCCCGGCTCCGCGCCTGAGCTGCTTCGATGCATCTTGACATGCATCAAGGCGAATCACCGTCGGGCTGAGGGGGGAGACCCCCCAGCACTGACAGCTCGGCCGCTGCCTCCGGCTCCTCCATGGGCCGTTAATGCTTTGGTTAACCCTTGAGGTTGAACACCGGCAGCTGAGCCGTGTTTCTCTGGGGATGGAGCTGTTTCTCTTGGGATAAACGTCCTCCAAGCTTCGTGCTCAGCCCAAGGGCTGGGGGGCTCAGGCAGCCCCATTTCCCCCTGTCTTCCTGTCCCCTCCCTGGCCAGTGATGCTTCGCTGGTCCCTGACACCTCCCAGAGCTGCTCTCCTGCTCTGTAGCTGGCCAGGAGCTGGGCTCACTCTGCTCCCTGTGGCTGGAGGCTCCTGTCTTGTGCCCCCCACGCTGCCCCTGCCCCACCGCACCCAGGAGGGCTGCGCCTGGGTGCCCCGGTGCCTGCACAGGGTGGAGTTATGCTAATGTGCTCCTGTTCCTCTCTGAGCCTCGGCGCAGCCGGTGCCACTCGCAGCATCTCCCAGCCGCGGTGACACCGGCTCGGCCATGGCCACCGGCCCTGAGCTGCAGCCTCTGCAGGAGGTACGGGGGGAGCATCGGGGGAGAGGGGGCAGACATGGGTGGGGGACACGGGGGGAGCCCCACACCCAGCTGGAGGGGGGCTGGAGGAGGTGCCACAGCCGATGTCCCCAGGGACACGCTCACTGCAGGGAGGATGCGATCCAGCTTTGTGGAGCTTCCCTGTGCTGGGGTGTGGGGGGCTGGGCCCCAAAGGGTTGCAGCCCCATGGGACAGAGCTGGGGCAGTGGGGCTGGGAATGCTCGGTGGCAGTGGGCACCTGTCCCCAGCTGGGCAGGGTGTGCTGAGCACACTGACAAGGGGAGGATGCTGCGGTGTCAGGGACCTGGCGAGTGCTATTGACCTGCTGGGGACGGGGACAGGGAGGGGGATGAGGGGGAGACATACGGTGCCACCAGCCTGGCACTGCCATCCCCCATCCTGGTGGCCGTGGGGGTGCCGGGCAGAGCAGCAGCGTGACCTCGTTTCCAGCCCGCTCACCCGGCACCTCTCGCCTGGCCTCCAGCACAGCCGCCCTCCACGGGGACACGGGGTGCAGGGGGACACGCGTGTCCCCATGGGGGGCTCTCACCTCGGTGCCACTGTGCAGGGTGGGGGCTCAGCCTTGCCCCCAGTCTGGGAGTCCCCCTGTGGGTTGGGATTCCCGAGGCAGTTTCCATGGGGAGCCCACGAGCAGACCCCTGTTTGCCCCCCAGCTCCGTGGCTGTTGCCTCTCATCTCTCTTCTCCCCCCCTCCTTCCTTCCCCATGCTCCCTGCAGGCCATGGCGCATGCGGGGGCTCTGCCAAGCCCAGAAGACCCCAAGGAGCGTGGGGGTGCCCAGCTCCCCCCCAGGGCCAGGGGGGACAGTCCCCATCCCTGCCCCCCAGAGCGCCAGGAGCCGTCCGACCCCCCCATGCAACAAGCTGTAAGCGCCCGCGCCGCGGGGTGCATGGACCCTGCTGTCCCCATGCTCCCCCCACGCCTGTCCTGGGGCTGCCACTGTTGTCCCCCTCTTCTTTTTTTTCCCAAGGTTTCCCCCCACCCGCGCCTTGGGGGTGCATGAGGCTGGCTGTGGAGGTTTGGGGGTCCTGATGCTGAGCGGTGCCGCTGCGGGCGTCCCCTCCTTCCTCACCCCTTTTCCCCCCCCCCAGATCAAGCGCTTCCTGAAGGAGGACTCGGAGGAGGCCGAGCTCACCCAGTTCCTCCGGGACTGCCCCCCCACCGATACCCCCCGCAAAGTGGAGCCCCCCGAGGGCAGGCGGGAGCCCGGCCACCCCCTCTGTGGCAGGGTCCCCGCCGAGGAGCCCGCCGATGACAGGGACGTGCGGCCCTTCTCTCGTCCTCGGCCCCTGGATGCCCAGCAGCTCATCACGGCCCCCCCGCCGCCCAGCCCCTCCCGGCCGCGCAGCCCCTGGGGGCAGCTGGACCCCTACGACTCCTCCGAGGTGCGATGGGTCCCTGGGGTATGGGCGGGCTGGGAGGGGGGGCAAAGGGGTGTCCCTTTGTCCCCAGAGGATGTGCCTGCCCAGTGAGCCCAAGGGGACCCCTTGGATTGCCTGGGGGGGCACAGCCCCGGTGGGGAAAGCAGCGTCCCCTGTTCCACATCCCCTCTCCCTGCAGGACGACAAGGAGTACGTGGGGTTTGCCACGCTCCCCAACCAGGTCCATCGCAAGTCGGTGAAGAAGGGCTTCGACTTCACGCTCATGGTGGCAGGTAGGGGCCTGGCGTGGTGGCCGGCGTGGGGACGGTGACCTGGGCGTCCCCTCACTGCTCCCCATCGCCCCAGGGGAGTCTGGGCTGGGGAAATCCACCCTCGTCAACAGCCTCTTCCTGACGGACATGTACAGGGACCGCAAGTTCCTGAATGCTGAAGGTAAGATCAGCCCGCACCGGGCACCGGGCAGCAGCCGTGAACACCCCGATGCTGCGGGGAGGGGATGCGGATGGGTTTGGAGGGACATCTCCATCTGTGCCCCACCCCCAGGGGCTGGCAGCTCCTCTCTGCACCCAGCTGGGCTCCTCCGGTCCCTCACACCCGCGTTTGTCCCTTCTGGGCTTCCCCAAAGGCAGAAGCAGGCGCGATGCTTTGCCAAGGCAGCAGGGCCCCCCAGCACAGTGCCCCCCCCACCAGGCTTTGTCCTGGGCTGCAAAGCAGAGGGGGAACAAAGCCTGGCTTGTTGGGCTGGGGACAGTCGGGGTCCGGGACACGGTGCCACGTGGACGGCTCCACTTCAGCTGCGGTGGCCACGCTAATTAAAAATAGCCCGAAAGGTCCAGATCCCCGCGGTCCGGGGGGGTTATTGGGTTTGTTTGGGTTGCCAGGAGCAATTTTCAGCCTAAATGAACACACACAGCCGCACACACACAGAGTGATGAGAGCATCCCTGGGGCGTGGGGATGCAGAGACACGGTGTGTGCAGGGGGGCTGGGGGTAAAGGGTTATTAAAACACACAGTGGTGGGGCTGTGGAGTCACACAGGGGTGCAGGGAGCTGAAAATACTCCCAAGGTGATGCTCCAGCAGCCCACCTTCCTCATCCTCACGCTGCCCTGGCTGTGTTCACAGAAGGAGGGCTCCTGTTGGCTTCTGAGTTCAAAAGCCAAAAGCAGCTGTGGGCAGTGAAGTGCTTGGGTTTGGAGGACAAGGTGACCAGGAGTATGGGGACACTGGGAGCTGGGAGGCATCCTGTGCCCCCAGGGGTTGGATGTGACCCCAGGCTCTGTTCTAGCACAGGGAGAGCAGTGGCTGCAGGCTGGGGCTGAGCTGGGGTGGGTGCCCTGCTTGGTGCTGGACAGATGCTGTCACAGGAGGTGATGGCATGGCCACTGGGGAAGGGTGAGCGTGGTGCCACCATGGCTGTTCCCACCGTGTGCGGAGATGAGTGCATCCTGCTCGTCCCTGCCCCTCACCCGGGGTGCCCGCACCATCCCCGTTTCTCCTGCCCTCGCAGAGCGCATCACGCAGACAGTGGAGATCACCAAGCACGTGGTGGACATTGAGGAGAAGGGCGTCAAGCTGCGCCTGACCATTGTGGACACGCCGGGCTTTGGGGACGCCGTCAACAACACCGAGTGGTGCGGGGAGAGGGACGTGGGTGTGCTGGGGTGGCCCTGGGGACAGGGAGTGCTGCTGTGGGTGCGAGCGGCTCCGAGGCAGGGACGCCCCACGGTGCTGTGGTTTGTGCAGCCCCCGTCCTCGGGACGCTGAGCCCTGGGAAGAGGTGTTGGGCCCGGGGATGTTGGGGTTGGGACTGGGGAAAGCCCATGGGGGCTCCAGTGGTTACCCCTGCTGCCAGCCCTCCTGTTCCCCCAGCTGGAAGCCGGTGGCTGACTACATCGACCAGCAGTTCGAGCAGTATTTCCGTGATGAGAGTGGCCTGAACCGGAAAAACATCCAGGACAACCGTGTCCACTGCTGCATCTACTTCATCTCGCCCTTCGGCCATGGGTAGGAGCATCACCCCCCCTTCCCTGCCCACCTGGGGCTCTCAGCAGCACCAGGGGGTCAGAGAAGGGACTGGGGGCTCACTGAGCTCCCCTGCAGCCTCCGGCCCCTGGACGTGGAGTTCATGCGAGCCCTGCACCAGCGGGTGAACATTGTGCCTGTGCTGGCCAAGGCGGACACCCTGACACCCTCTGAGGTGGAGCGCATGAAGAACAAGGTGAGGGGGAGCTGATCCTGCCTGGGGCTGTCCCCTCACATCCGGGGGCTGTGGTCCCCTCTTGCCTGGTGGTCCTTCCCATTCCCTGCCTGGGCTTTGCTGTGGAGCATCCCCTGTGACCCCCAGTACTGATGGTCCCCAGGGTCCTCTCTCTGGGGGGTAGGGGTGTCTGTGACATCCTGCCCCCCTCCTGTGGGGGAAAGGTTTGCTGGGTGTGTGGCTGGTCCCTGGGGGACACCAGGTGTGTGCCCTGCCCGTGGCGCTTCCTCACCCCCTTTCCAAGGGGCAGAGACCAGTCCTCACCCGGGCTGTGTGCGCAGATCCGTGAGGAGATCGACCACTACGGGATCCGCATCTACCAGTTCCCCGAGTGTGACTCAGACGAGGATGAGGAGTTCAAGCTGCAGGACCAGGCGCTGAAGGTGGGTTGGGCCCCTGCAGCCCCAGGGCCGTGGGGAGCACACTGTCCCTGGTGCCAGGCACGGTGCGTTTGGGATGTATGGCACGGGGCTGGACACCTCCCTGAGCTGCTGCCACCTGTAGCTCAGTGGGATGGAGAAACCCTGCTGCGAGCTCCACCACCCCACAGCCAGGGCTCCGGGGCATCTTGGCAGAGCTGTGCTGGATACGGCCGGGGAGATGTGGGTGGGGGGATTTGGACCGAGCCCTGCTATAACCCTCGCCATCCTCCTGCAGGAGAGCATCCCCTTCGCTGTCATCGGCAGCAACACGGTCGTGGAGGCCAAGGGCCGGCGCGTCCGCGGGCGCCTCTACCCCTGGGGCATCGTGGAAGGTAACAGCATGGGGGGACCTGTCCCTGCAGGGATGGGGACACAGAGTCATAGAATCATAGAATATCCCGAGTTGGAATGGACCCGTAAGGATCATCAAGTCCAACTCCTGGCACCGCACAGGTGTGCCCAAAATTTTAGAGCATGCGCCTAAGGGCACAGTCCAACCATTGCGCACCCCTTCTCCATGCTGTGGTCCCCACGCTGGGGGGTTTGGGGAGGGGGGGGGGCTGGTGGGGCCCCCTGACCCCCGGCTCCCCTGCAGTGGAGAACCCGTCCCACTGCGACTTCGTGAAGCTGCGCACCATGCTGGTGAGGACACACATGCAGGACCTGAAGGACGTGACGCGGGAGACCCACTACGAGAACTACCGCACGCAGTGCATCCAGAGCATGACCCGCATGGTGGTGAAGGAGAGGAACCGCAAGTACGGGGCTGGGAGTGGGGCTGGGCTGTGGGGAGGGATGGGGCAGCCTCTCTTCTCCCTGGGGTGGCATTGGGGTGGCCCTTTCCTTGCTGGCTGGAGGGGTTGGTGGGGACCCTTTGTCCCCACGGGCTCTGGGGCCAGAGCAGAGCAAGCAGCTGGTGCCAAGGCTCTGCCCTCAATGCCCACCAGACTCGTGGTACTTGCATTCCCTTCAGAATCCCCAGAATTTCAGGGGTGACCCCAAAAAGCAGGTGCCCCACGGAGCTGGCTGCAGAGCCCTCACCGGCGCAGTGTGGGGGCTTGGCGGGTGGCTTGTCCTTGTCTGGGGGGGTGGTCACGGGTGGCAGTCGGGGACGGCTGGTGGTGACAATGGGTGCCCTAAGCTCGTCTCTCCATGCATGCTGTGGGAGAAGGAGGCAGCCCTCCACGCTGCGGCTGTGCTGCGCCGACTGCTCTGCAGACTGAGCCAGGGACGTGCTCGTCCCCTGCTGCCACCGCTGCCTGCGTCCCCCAGCCCCTCTATAAAGTGCTTGCTGGTACCCAATGCTGTCTTGGTCCTTCTGTGCCTGCAAGGGCCCTGCAGGAAAGTACCTGGGGGGCTCCTGAGGACAGCCAGCCCCAGACCACCTGCCCATTGCCCAGATCAGCATCTAGTTGCCCACTGTCAAGCTTCCCATGGCAGGGGCATGGTGCTGGCAGTGCCCACAGCACTGGGAGGATGCAGTTCCCCTGCAGATCTGTGTCACTGGGGCCACCCACCTCACCCAGGCATGGTGGGGTTGCAGGGACCCTGCCCAGCACTGTCACCCAAGCACCCACCTCCAGCAGTGCCCAAGGGGTCTGCAGGCGCTCGTGTTTGCCACGGCCCCGCTGTGTCCCCATCTGGTGGCACCCAGCTTTCCCAGCCAAAGGGAGGCAACCCCAAACTGGGGTGATGCTAGCTCGGGGTGTGGGAGGCAGCTGGGTGCCTGTTTTAAGAAGGTCCCTCAGGTGGGTGCCCAGGGCTGGTGAAGCCGCTTGGCCCGTGCCTGGTGCCAGCTCCAACCTCATCTCACTGCTGGGGCTGGAGCTGGAGCTGGCCACCATCCCTGCGGCTCCAAAATTCCCCCTGCCACTGTCAGGAGCACGGGCGGGGATCTCCCAAACAGAGCAAAACTCAACCAGAAACCATCCCCTGCCTTTGCATGCCTGCACTACCCCAGCACCAGGGGCAACCTCCCCACACATCAGCTCTGCCACAGCCGGCACCACTCCTGCACGTCCCCGCACTGCGGGCACGAGGTGACATGCGTGACTGCTGCGAGCGGCAGCGGTGTCACAGCCACGTGGTCTCCTGCTGGGGCAGCGCGTGGCTCCCGCAGGGACCCAGCCACCAGAGCTGGTCCCTCCCCGTGTCCTTGCCATGGGAGAAGCCATCGATCCAGCCCGCTGCGATGGGGTGGCCGCGGGCAGGATGCGCTGTACCACGAGTGCCTTTCCCGGATGATGCTCTGGGAAAGCAGCGCAGTGCTGCTGGGAGCAGGGGCTGTGGCACAGCCCGGCTGTCTTCAGGGGCTAGGGGACACCAGGGGGCCAGCACTGTCCCCTTTGGTTGGCCCCAGCTCTTGTATGGGTCTGGGAGATATTTTCTGAGTCGGGGGAGGAGGGTTCGGTTCTGGAGGTGGGGATAGGAACAACCTCATCTCCTCTCTCTGCCCCACAGCAAACTGACGCGGGAGAGCGGGACAGATTTCCCCATCCCTGTCATCCCCCCGGTGCCCGATTCAGAGACGGAGAAGCTCATCCGGGAGAAGGACGAGGAGGTGAGCACAGGGCCCCCCGAGCATCCTGCTGTCCCCCTGCTCTGCCCCCAGACCCAGCAGGGTACATCCTGCAGGTGAGCTGGGGAAGCATTTGAGGGGAATCAGAGGTTTTCTCCACAAAACACATCTCTTGATAATCCAGACCTGCTTGGGATGCTCGACCCAAATCTGTGTGCAGGGGAGGTGATGTGGCTGGGGGAAGCCCACAGAGGTGCCACCTCCCTGGTTGTCACCCCTTTGCTCTGTCCCAGCTGCGGCGCATGCAGGAGATGCTGCAGAAGATCCAGAAGCAGATGAAGGACTCCCACTAGCCCCCTCCTCCTCGTCCTCCGGCCGTGTGCCACGCGGATCAGAGATGTTTACATCACGCTCCATCCCAGCCAAGCTGCGAGACTCGGTACCAACAACACCTCTCACCTTAAGCTGCTGCGGTATCGCCTTATGGACCTGGGCACCGCGAGGGGACGGGGTGCCCAGCCCAGGGGTCCCCCAAGCCCTGTCCCGGCCACCCCTGCGCCCCCCGGTGCAGCTTTGTCCCCAGTGCTTCGGTTCCCCCTCTGTCGCCCCAGCCCCGGGTGTCTCCCAGGAGGCCGCCACCACCCAGCTCCCCGCCTTGTGGCTCTTGTCCCTGTGTCACCTAGGGCTGCCTGCTCAGTGTAAAAGAGGATGAAAGGAGGGGACAGTCCCAGCCCTACAAAACAGGGGCCGCCCCACTGCTGGTTCCCACCTTGGGAACGGAAGGGAAAATGTGACAGCAGGGGGACAGTGGGGCACTGAGGGGCTGGAGGGACAGACACCACTTGGGCCTGTGGCACCTCTGTGCCAGCAGAGAAGGGCCTGAAGCTTGATGGTGCCCAGCCCCATGTCCTGGGCATGTTCCCTCTCCCCAGTGAGCATCGTCCAACGGGAGTATCCCCAGTTGGTGCACAAGGAGCCTTGGGGCATCGCTGTCCCTGTAGAAAATCCCTTGAACCCTAAATCCCCATGAGCAGAGACCTTCCCCCCTCCCCCTGATGTTGGCCCTATAGAGCAATAATCGCCATCCCTGCCCTTGGCAAGAGCATCGTCCCTCGCTGCCATTTCGGCCCCTGGTGCCGCTCGCTTGTCTCTTGTGTCCCCGTGCCCCCCCTCCTCCCAGGACGTCCCTGCCTGTGCTGCTCGCAGGCAGAGAGCTGGCCCCAGGGGAGCCCCCCCAGCTCCCTGCTTCCCCGCGGGCAGTGGGGAAAGGCTGAAGGGGACGGCCAGGCTGCGGGGTGGGGACACATCTGTGGCACAGGGCCATGTTCCCTCCCTGCCAGGGCCCTGGCCACCCTCTCAGGGTGGGTTTGAGCCCCCACGGTGTGGTTGGAGGTGTCCCAGGCTGCTGGGGCAGTGCCTGGTGGGTACCACCCGTGTCCCCGCATCGGCTGCAGCCTGAGGGCTCCCTCTGTCACCGCCCCGTGAGCAAGGACCTGCAGGCTGTGTTAGCGCTTTCCTTTTTTTATCTTGCTATTTTCTTACAGAAGTACCTACCTTTGCATGACAGTCATAGATGCATTTATTAAAGTATACAAAGAGTATAGGTTTATAAATTCTTATAGAGCTAGTGGAAATATTTTTAACCCCTCCACAAATGTTCTCAATAAATACGGCTGACCTGGCTTGTCTGCAACCACGTCTCGCTTCCACGGGCTCCGTGCGGGTAGGTGAGGCATCAGGATGATGAGGATGGCCTCTCACTCCTGGCTTCTTTTTCCTTGGAAAGGTGTCAGAATGGATTTCAGGGGGATTTCTGCCACCCCCATGCTGCTGAAGCAGACACGGGGCACCCAGACGGGGAGTGGGAAGCTGCCCAAGCTCTCCAGGACACAAAGACCAGTGCCCAGTGCTGGCTCATCCCCCTCTCACACTGTGCTGTGGGTGCTGCTGGCACCGGGCATTTCTGGGACCCCCTGGGGCCTGAGCTGGGGGCATCTACCCCACATGGCCTGCTCTGCCCCGATGCCCCCATGGCACATGGTGGCTGGATCACCCCTATGAGCACGCGTGACCAGTTATGTCAGTTTGGCTTCAGCGTGAGCTGGTAGGGAGCAGGTTTCTCTCTAGACCCCTCTGCCTGGTGCATGGAGGACACTTGCTGTGTGTCCCCACTCTGGTCTGCTCCAAGCCCTGTCCCCAGCCGTGCTCCATTGCCATCCAGACCCTCCTGCCTCTGTATCTGCACCCCAAGGACCACAGCTACTAGCAGGGGAGATGGGTGAGAGCTTGGGTGGGCTTTTCCCCAAATCCCCCACAGGTGGGACTCAGCTCTGTGGTCCAGCTGGGGGAGAAGCCCAGGCAGAGGTTCTGCTTTTGGATGCTTGTTGCTGTTCCTCAGCTGCTGCAGGTCCTTTGGCTGCTTCTGGTCATCCTCAGCCTGGCCAGGGCTGGGGCATGCACCAGCCACTCCTGCCCCAAGGTGGGACCACACAGATGGGGTCAGGGCTGAGGTTCTGGCAGCCACTCTCCTCCTTGCTTGCAGTTTTCAGACCACCTGAGTCACAGAGTGTGGCACATTCCCCACCAATACTGCCCCAAATGGTGCCAGACCCCAGCCTGTGCCACACCCTTGCTGCGCCTGCTGTATCCCCACAGGGGTCTTTGGGAGCAAAGCCCCAGGTGATGCAAACCCGCTCTGTAGGGCACAAGGCTCTGGTGCTGCAGGAGGGGTGCACAACGGAGCAATCCCTCCTGGATGGTGACAGTGTCCTGGATACACGCTTGGTGCTGCCAAGATTGATCTCTCCCCTCTTATTGTGCTCTTTGGGGCCACCTTGGGCTACCCCAGGCAGCACCAGCCAGGAGCAAGAGGGGCCAAGGGCCAGAGCCTCCCTGCCATGGAGCAGGAGCCGCAGGGTGCACCGCAACCCCACCGACACCTGATGCAGGGGGAAGCCATCACGTCACTACTCAGGGGGCAAAAAAGTCAAAAAAGTTCAAAAGTCATCTTCATAAATGGCAGTCGTTATAACATGAAAGGGAAAGGGAGAAGTGCTTGAGTTCCTCTGGATGCAGGAACTTGCCTCCTGCAGCTCCCCAGCAGCCCTGCCCTGGTGGCCCTGCCCAGGGCAGCCAGCACAGCCTCTTGTGGCCCCAAACCAGCTGACTTGGCCTGGTGCCCTTTGCCCCGGCTCTTTGCTGGCATCCTCAGCAGGAAAACCCCAGTGCTCAGGCTCTGATAACAGTTCCAGCCTGTGCCTACCCTTGGTTCTGCTTCATTCCATCTGATTTTGATCACATCCTTGAAAGAAAAAACAATCCCACCCAAAACCCAGCCTTCCCACAAGTGTTTCCAGGGCAGAGATATTTTAGTGTGGTGAATTCTCTGATGTGCATTCTCCGATGTCCTATTTTAGGTCCCTCACAAGCACTGGCACCGCCTGCAGACAATCATGCTGGAGCTCTCCAGCCCTTTGGCAATAATTGTGGTGGGAGGAAACATTTCTCAGGGAGGCAGAGGAAATCTCTCTGCTCCTTCCAGGGCTGTGTTATCTCCATGCCTGCTGGACCCCCTGCCAGCACCAGCCCTTCCCTCCCAGTGGCCAGGTGGGCACATTGTCCCCCTGGGAGCACCCCTGCGTGGTTCTCCTGCCCCATGGCCTCTGTGGGGTGGGGACAGTGCCCTGGGGCATCCAGATCTTGAACCCAGAAACCAAGTCGCTGCTCTGGTTCCTTCCCACTCCCTCTTGCACCTTTGCTTTGGCAGAAGGGGTTTAAAATTGGTGGGCTGGGATCCACCTGTCCAAACTGTGCCCAGCCCATCTCCAGCTCCATCCATGGTGGCACTGAGGTCTGTCTCTGTGCCTACAAGCTGCTGGCTTGCAGCACCACATGCCTTCCCCTTATTTTTCGGCTGTGATAAAGGTTTGGGATGCTGCATCTGAACACAGCCAACAAATGCTGGTGATGAGTCTGGTTGCCTCTGTAAGTTCCTCTCCAGACCTGGTGGTTTCAGTAGCCCTGCAGCCACAGCGTGCCGTCACACCCCAGAACCGCCTCGCACTCCTCAGGGCGGGACACAGCCCCGGTTCTCCAGAAAATGAAGAAGTGTTCAACATGTTCTGTGGTTTCTCTCTTTCTCACATCCAGAATAGAAAAACCAGAGCAAGAGCTTGAATCCTCTTCCTCAGCACTAAACCCAACTGAAGGAAGGCCCTGGCCTAGCTGAGTGGTATGGCTCTGCCCCTCACCAGATACCTTTGGGAGGCTGAAGAGGAGGGAGAGGAAATGTGTCAGGCTATGGGAGATCTTCTCCAGAGCTTTCCAGTGCCCTTTCCTGCTCCTTTGTGCATCAGGACTGAGTGCAAGGGACAAAGCACCATCACTGTGCTCTAAAAAGCCACCCTTCACTTTTACAAAACACTTACAGTTTGCTCCTCTCCTCCTCAGCTTCCAGGCTACCAGATCACCTGGAACCGGGACATTCCTGATTGTTCAGTACCTCGTTTTGGGTCTTGGGTTCATTGGTATAACCACCAAGAGGGGCATTGCTCAGCTGCCTGAGGCTTTGGCAGATGTCCGTGGGCTCACTGCCTCTTGTCCTGGTGTTTCTGGCAAGAGGAGAGGTGGAAGCCTTTGCTTCCTCCTGCAGCACCCATTTAATAGGTGTACACCTATTTCTGGGGAGCTACGGCTGGGGGGGTGGAGGGGGAAGTTCCTTGAGGAGGACCTGAGGCTATCAGGAGCTTCTTGAGAGGAAAGCACCCCCAGCAGCTATGTGCATAATTCTGAAGTATCTGTTTAAGTTATTTTTACCAAATAGCATCAAACCACTCCCATTTATTGAGTGGTGGGGTGCCTGCTGTCTAACAGACGTTTCCTGGAGGTGCTGCTTCTAAGCCAGCTGAGACAGAATTAATGTTCCATACTTGTGCTGTGCTAGACCTTGTAAAACAAACACTGGAGTTCCTGTTGGTTCCTGAAGCCCCATTGTAGTTAAAACTGCTGGGCAGCCACTTACACGGCCTTGAAAGAGAGAAGGAATGGACGCTTTGCACAAAAGCCCACGGGTGGGTGGATTTTCCGTGATTTCTCATCAACAATGCCACCACTGCAGCTGTGTCAGCCCAGTGTTGTGGGGTGCGGACCAATCTCAACACCAGTCTGCTGGGCTCTGGAGACAGGGCCCTACACAAAAAGCAGAAATGTTTTCTGCTCAAGTTGGGGCTGTTGTGCAAGTATTTGGCTTCCTAATTCTCTATTTGAATAGAGCCCACCAGTACAGCCTGGCTAAAGCTCTTCAGACCCCTGGGTGTGGAGATCGTGGACATGGTTTCAGTGATCCAGCACCATCCATCCCTGCCGCTTGCTTGGCCCCTAGATTGCAGACTATTTTTTGGTCCAGACCCCAAACCACAGACCCTGGCTGTGGTGAGCACGTGAGAACAGGGCAGGTGTAATTATGCAGAAGTGCGTGCCTATGTGGCTATTGATTCTGAAAAGCTCCATTAGATGCCTTCACTGGCAACTTGTGCTATTTCTGGAGCTTCCTTTTAAAGGCAAAATAGACTGTGCTTTTTGCAATATATTCTCTATAACTGCAGTCTCACAAAACCCACCAAGAACACTTGGTCTGACCTGCCTGTCCCCTGGGAGGCTCAGCAAAACAAGTCATTCCCTTCTGCACAGCAATGAAATCACAAGTGATGTCAGCACCAAGTGCAGGCACCACGTGGAAATGACAGTGCCGCTGTCCCCCTGTGGGCTGGGATGTGGTGTCACCAGATTCTGGGTCACCAGAAGGGACTACAGGTCCCTGCCAGAAGCCCTTGGTGCTGGCTGTATTTGGGGAAACAGCACCATCTATTTGCAGCATTGTTTTATGTGTGCCTTTGCTTGCAGAGATGATGTGTCCTGGTAGGGCCAGGTGCCTACGACCCACCACCACTTGGCAGGGCATCCTCTGCTCTCCAGGTCCCACTGGGTTCGAAGCCATCTCCAGGCACCTCCCTGCAGCCCAGAGCTGATGCCTGGAGTTCAGGGCTGTCAGCAGGGGCTGAATGATGTGTGTGCAAGCAACGGGGGAGGGAAAAGGCACAAGAGGTCCAAGAAGAGGTTGGACAGCTCCAGTCTAGGGGCTTCATCTGATGTTTGGTTCCTCCTTCTTGAGGCAGGATCTGCCCCTCCTTTCCCATGCACCTGTCCAGAGGTGCCATGCCCACCCAGGCTGTCCCACCACCTGTATGCTTCCCTCCAGCTGCCTCAGACCCATGGGACAGTGAGAACATCTTACAAACAGGTCCATGCATGGTGGCCTTTTGACTAGTAAAATTCCATTAAATCTAACCCAGTGGCTAGGTCAGCTCCTACTCTGGAACCTCACAAAAAAAAAAACAAACAAAAAAAAACCAGAAGTGTGACGTGGTGCTTTGCAGCTCTGGGACTCTTTGTAGGTGGTACTAACCCTCCTGAGCTGCCGTGTCCCCATCCATCATTGCCATGCCACCACCCAGCCTCCTGCAAGGAGCCACCATGGGATTAAATCAATCACAGGCAGCTTTCTTCCATGCTTCAGTGCATGACTTCAAGGCATGCTGCCTTCTTGGGCACCTGCATGCATGCCTAGGTGTCTCTACCTGTTTGTTCTTGTCCCACCAGTGCGTGGCCTTGACTCTCTGCATAGCCTTTTGGGGTGGGGGGCAGAGGCCCCACGGTGGAACTGGCCCTACAGAATCAAGGGTGAAGAAAGCCAGCCTGCCCATGGCTTTGCTCCGGGGGGAAAGCTGTTCCCACCACAGCATGTCCCCAGCTCTGCAGGGTGAGCAGCAGGTGAGGGCAGCAGGACAAGACCACCTCCCATATTGCCCCCTTCCAGCCTTACCACAAGCCTGGGAGGGATGAAAAAGCTCTGCTCTATTAAACATGCTGGGAAAATGGCACAGAGGGGGGTCTGAGGCATCAGGAGCTCTGGGGGAGTGACCACTACTTCCTCTTGCCACTTTTCATCTTGCTTTCAATCAAGTGCAGCCCCTGCTTCTTGATGTCTTCCCGGGTGAGAACCAGGCCATCGTCTTTGTCAGCAAAGTCAAAGGGATCTGTGGGAGAGAACAGGAACAAATGAGCTTAGTGGGGCTGAGAGGCCACCTCCACTATATCTGTGTCTCCAGGGAGAGCCTCCAAGTCTTGGAGGGCCGGTGGCATCTCCAGCACAGGCACTGTCAACTAGATTTTCCATCCTCAGCATCCCCTGGCAATGCCACCCCCACCTCAGCGGTTCATCTCTGACACTGGTGGGGCTTCCTGTAAAGGTCTGGAGCTGTGAGATGGTGGCCACAGCTCCCTCTGTGAATAAAGAGGTGGTGAGCTGCTGCGCACTCCATCTCCTCTAAGAGGATCTAATGGAAGGAGGCCACAGACAGAGATGAGCACTGGTCATTCTTCCCTGATCTTCCCTGGTCACTCTGCCAGGTGATTTAGGAGACCCTCATTTGGCTGATGAAGACCAACAGCACCTCTTGACGTGGTTCAGCACTCACCACCCCACCAGCTACCTTTGTTCTTCCCCATACCCACCAAAAATGACCACCCATGCTCAAAGCCTTGGCCAGCACCAAGGGTCTGGGGACAGCGCATGGGTTGGGATCAGCTCGTGAGCTGGGGTCTGCTGGGACAGAGGGAGGCAAAACAGGACCCCTAGAAGTCCCATGGGCTGGGGCAGTTGCTGTGGGACTTGTCCCTCTGTTCTCCTACCTTGGACTGCAGAGCCTATGTCCTCCAAGGAAATCTTCAGGTTCTGTGGCTCTCTCGCAGTTGTTTTCTCCAGAAAATTCCTGACCTTCACAAAAATCTGCAAAAGATGCTCTGGGGTAATTGCTGAAGGAATAGCAGCTGTTGCAACCTGAGGGGTGTCCCACCTCACCATCCCCTTGGGGAAGGGGTCCCCCTGCAGCATCCAGCGCTACCCTGGCCCTGCCTCAGGGCCACCTCCAGCAGGGAGGACACCTTGGGACTGGCCACCCGGAGGAGCCACATGCAGGGCCCCAGAGACCAGACCAGGGACAGGGCCCCTGCACACCTCATTGTCCTCGTCAGGGCTGTAGCTGGGGGCAGGCAGGGAGGCCACCCGCTGCACCAGGTGCTGCAGCTTCTGCTCGCAGTACTGCAGCTTCTCATCCACACCCTTCAGCTCGACGGAGACATCCTGGGGCCAGAGGGAAGAACAACATTGACAGGGATTATGAGTTGCTTGGCGTGATAGTGGCAGTACAAAGTGTCACGGGGATGCCCCGTAGCACTGCCATGGGTCATGCTCTGGGGAGGGGACAGGCAGGGCCTGCTCCTGGTGGCAGCTTGGTCCCCACCTCCTCGCTGCACCCTGTACCTGCTCAGGTACATCGATGCCATACAGGCGGATGAAGAGGTTGTCAATGCCGTTTTCAAACAGCAGCAGGAGCTCCTGGTTCCTCAGAGACTGGGCTCGTGCCTGCTCCAACCGGGCCTCCTCCTGCTGCAGGCTCGTCCTCAGCTCTGTCTCCAGCCTCCTACAGCTGACCAGACCCACACATGTCTGTATGGGTGCTCCCAGGCAGAGAGACCCCAAAAGTGTTGCAAAAGCTGCCCAGGTGGGCCCACACTGTGGAGTGGACGCTGCCTGCACTGCAGCTCAGGCCTGGCAGGGAAGACATGTCCTCCACATGCCCTGCTGGGGCAGGCTGGGTCTGAGAGGCACCTCCACTGCATGGCTTCAGGTCCTGCCATCACCATGGTGCTGGACAGGAGGACCTCACACATCCCTCCTCGCCCCACGTCCCTGCTGTCCCGGGGGGGGGGCTTTGGGTGCTCTGCCGGGACCAAAGTGGGGAGCACCCTGCTGAACGCAGGCCCTGGTGTAGGAGGGGTGGGCAGCTGAGGGGGACAGAGGCAGGGTGGCCTGTTGGGACACAGGTGTCCCAGTGAACAAACAGCAGGAGGATGTGTCCCTGCTCCCCAGGGATGGGCTGGATCCAGATCTGGGCCCCCAGGAGGCTCTCTGCAGCCCAAGGCCAGCAGCACCTGATGGCACTTGGGGGCTGGCGAAACTTCAGCTCTGCCTGCTTCAGCTCCAAGTCCTTCAGCATGGCCTTCAGTGCCTGCCTCTTCTCCTCGCACTCCCCAATGTGCTGCTCCAGCTCCGCCGTGGACTTCTGCTGTGCCAGCAGCCTGCCCGTGATATCCTGCTCGGGGCACAGCGCGAGGACTCAGCCCGCAGGGCCCAGAGGGTCGGCACCATGGAGCAAGAGGGGCTTCAGGGGGCTCGGGAGAAGAGCCCCTCGATGAAGCCGTGAGCAGAGCAGTCTCAGCTCCCCATAGCTGGGTGTTTCCTGGGTGGGATTTTCCCTCACCCAGAGGCGGGAGCACTGCACCGCAGCCTTGGCCTTCTCCACCTCTGCTGTCACCTGGGCCTCATGCTGGATCTGGGACTTGGTGGCCTCCAGCTTGGTGCCTGGGCAGAAGAAAGGAGCAGGGGAGGAAGGAGGCCTCCTGCTCCTCAGGCTCCCTGGCACCTCCACCCCTCCAGGCACTCACCCGTCAGCGAGTCCTGTGGCAGCAGGGCAGGGAAGTCCATGGCCAGGTCATACCTGGCTTGCTGCAAGGACACTCATTGTGACCCCGAGCTGCTGGCACCTGGGGAGGGTGGCCCTGCAGCACGCCCACCCCAGGAGTTCTCAGCACTGTCCCCTGCCTCAGCTCCCACCAGCTCACCGCTCTCAAGTGCTTTTCACTTGCGTTCTTGAGCCAAAGTCGGTCGATTTGCACCTTTTGGGCAGCCAGGGAGCGATGCCTGAGCTCCCTCTCTGCGAGGAACTCTCTTTCCAGCTTGGCCAGCTCCTCCTGGAGCACATTAGAGTCAGAGAGAAGGGATAAATGGCTGTCAAAGCTGGGAAGGACCTCTGTGGGCCAGCTGGTCTCCATGGCCAAAAATTGACCTCCTGGGCTATATAAGAAATGAGTACGGAGGGCACGGAGGGCACAGAGGGCTGGAGGCTGGAGTAGGCTGGCTTCAACATCACCAGTGCTCCTGGCAGGCTGTCCCCAGCCCCAGGGCCACAGAGAGCAGGATGCTGGAGGAGCTATAGAGGCACCTGCTTGTTGTGGGCAGGTCCAGCTCAGTCCTGCAATTTATTGCAGGAAGATGCACCAGCCTGGGGACATGGGGCTGCTTTTGTTGGACCTCTGTAGGCTTTGAAGCATGGAAGGAAGAGGTCCCCCAGCTCCTCACCTTGGTTATGTTATTGGCTTTGAGGGCATCCAAAGCCATGAGCTCCATGTCCTCCAGCTCCCCATGGTACACCCCGGCCATCCCGTGCAGGAGGTCCAGATGCAGAGGCAGGTAGGCCAGCTCCTGGGACACACGGAGCCACCCTGCGTCACCTCTCCGGGTCCCGTGCCAAGTCAACCTCAGCAGATGGCCTGAGGCAGAGCCCAGCCGCAGGGCATGTCCATCGCAGTGCTGCGTGCTGGGACAGCAAGAGGCAGCCCACCTTCTTGAGGACATCCTTCACCGCCAGGTACAGCAGGGTCACCTTCTGCCCAGTGCGGACTTTCATGAGCATCTTCTCGATGCTGTTCTCCAGCTGGCGAATCATCTGTGGGGCAGGACATGGGGTGGCATAGTGTGCCGAGCCCGGGGAGCTCAGGATGGGGAAGGAGTGGCATGTACCTGCACCTGCTCCTGGATCCGCTTGTCATCGATTTTGACATCCAGCAGCTGCTGCAGCCGCTGCTGCAGCTCGTCCTGGGTCTGGCCACGCCGCCTCACCTCGTACAGCAGCGCGTTGCAGGCGTTCACCCGCTCAAAGATGCTGCTCTGGAGCTTCTCCCGGGCACCCTGGGTGGGCATGTGGGGAGGCGATGGGGACCTGCCTGGGAAACTCATTCCAGAGCAGAGCTGGGGACCCGGGGACACTGGGACATGGTCACTGCTGTGGCGGGGTTGAGGATGGGAGAGCGTTGCCCTGGGAGGTGGGGCAGGACAGAGGTAGGTACTGGTGTCCACATATTGCAGCTGCAGAGTGTTTCTGATGGGAAGGGACCTGTGAACACCCCAGGTCTCGCAGCCACCACTGGGGGGCTGCTGGCCCAAAGACTCCTAAAAGTGTCCCTTCCCAACCCCTGCCAGAAGCCGGTGCCAGCCAGGCCCTGCCCTCTACCTCCACCGTTTTCCCAGCCAAAACAATGTCCAAGTTCTTCTGTGCTCTGCAAGCATCAGAGATGATGAGCTGCTCACGCTGTGGGTAGGAGAGGGCAGAGAAAACATCAGTGCCAGGCTGGGGACTGTCACATCCTGTCATTGTCCCATAAGGCTAGTGTCTTCTCCTGGAGAGACCCAGCAGAGGAGCAGGGGCGCAGCTGAGGGGATCTGCAGGTACCTTCTGGGCAATGCCCAGGGCATGGACATCCTCCTGCACCATCCCGCGCAGCTGTGGGAGCAGATCTCTGTTCTGGCTGAGCTTTTCCTCAGATGACTGTGTGAAAAACTTCTTCCCTTGCTCTAGAGGACATTAGAGTGCTCTTGGTGCCATGCAGGATGATATCCTGTCCCCAGGCTCTGGCACAGGACAGCCTATCCTCACCCACCATTGCTGGCCCCTTTTGCACAAATGCATCCTCTCTGCCTCAGAGGCTCAGGCAGTGGGAAAAAGCCAGGCAGGGACAAAAGACATCGGGACAAATCCTGCCTCCCCAGTGCCTGAGCAGCCACACGCTTGGCTGTTCCCACTGAGCAAGAAGGGAGCAGCCCCCCGGGGACCTGATGGCCCCTTTCTGCAGGGGGTCGCATTGCTCAGGGGACCAGACAGCCACTGCAGGCCCCACCCCAGTGGGGCTGCCACCCATTTGCTTCGGGTGCCATGCAGGAGGCCAACATCCCAGCGCACCCTGCATCCCTGCCACATCCCTGCACCAAGGGCCCCCAACGCCAGGCTGTGCCCGCGAGGCCGAAAGGAGCAGCACCTTGCAAGGTGATGATGTTGCGCAGCTCCTGGGTCTGCTGGCTGATGTCTGCCCTGCGGCTCTGCATGGTGCTAGCGGTCCGGCCTCGAGCTTCGGCGTGCACACAGCAGCTGCTGCGGCCCCTCTGTCCGGTGGTGCCGCTGCTGGCCTGTGACCTCGGATGGAACTGGCACCACGGCTCCTCCAGGCACCACACGCCCACACCGGCTGCCCTGCACCTCCTGGCTGCCACCTGCCCCTACCGCGTGGCCACAGCGACTCACAGCCCCCTCTGCGTTTCTGCAGGGGATGACGGATCGAACACTGTGCAATTACCAATTACTGAGCCCTCCAAAGGCTGGGCAGCCAGCTGGGACCACGCTCAGTGTCCCATCACCGTGGCTACGGCAGTTCCAACCTCCCCAGCCCTGCAAACACTCCAAGCCCTGCCAGGAATCAGCTACATCCAGAAGGGGTACGTTCTTCAAGGAGCTTCTCACAGCTGTATAAAGGTTGGGTCAGGAATCCTACCAGGGTGGTTTAGGGGTAGCTGTTGTATCAGGAAAGATGACTAACCTGTTAATTTATTACATTCTGCTCCTCTCCCTCCTAGCCTCAGTTCCTATCACCCACTTGTGAAACCCAACGCCTATGTGATCATTCTTTCTTTTCAAAGCCTTTCTTCTGCCTAGACATCAAGGGGGTACTGCCTGGCTGACCTTTCACAAGCACTGCCTCTACATAAAGCTTGCAAGTGGTGAAATACTGGTCTTAATTGGAGTAATTCAGTGTCATTTAAACTCATGGGTTACAGACCGATCACTGCCACCTAAAGGTTTTCACAGATCCCCATGAAACTGAACCTCTCCCTCAACAGAAAGACCACAACTAACAAGAATAGCAACATTCAGAAGATCAAAAATTTGTATAACTAAATTTTTGAGGAAAATTTCAGGGAAAAAATGTGTGCGTGTGTACCCAAGCCCACTACCTAAAAGCTGCCTGCTTACTTCATACACTACATTGTATGTTGCTTCAGAAATTTCAGTTAATTAGTCAGGAAACGACTATGTTCCTCGTTGAAATGGGCAAAAGTTGAAAACAGAAAGAACAGCTATCAATACTGGTATTTATTCTGATGCTTACCATACATTCTTGCTGAACTGAAACATGTTAAGAAATGCACGCACGTTTATTAATAAAACCAAGCTCCCTCTACCATAGAAAACCTTTAACATTTGATCTGTAGAAAAAGACTTTATAAGGAAATTGACTTTCTTGCACCGAGCTCATAAATCAGCTTAGGTTAAGCTTCTGTAACTCAAGCCATCCTACTGTGCTCTAGGTGTTGAACATATAAAACAGAGAAGTTACAGAATTACGAAATCAAATATTACCAACACAATGTCATCTGAGGCTTTTGCTCAGTGTCTCCTTTGCAGATTTATGAATTACATGTTAGTTCTAAGTACCAGTGACAAGTTAAATATCAACATCATCCTCAGTGCTTCATAAATTGTGAATGCAGAGATGGCCATTTGAAAGACAATCAGCTATGGGCTTGTCTATATGAGGAATTTTGCCTATCTAACCAAGCACTTCCAGCTCTCCATGCTTAAGTTGTGTCCACCTCACAAATACAGTAATTAAGCCACTAAATGCTACCTTCCTAGGTAGCATTTAAACATGATGGAAGATTATCTTGGGGGGCAACAGAAAGCATTTAAAGATGGATACAATGGTTCAAGAATCTCCATTTCATAACCCTTCAGCAGAACTCAGGCTCCCTAGCAGCAAGTCCTCCCAAAACATTACTGAAGAAATTGAACCCAGCCTTGCACAACAAGTTCATGTCAACAGGCTGCTGCAGAAATCAACTTCAGAGAAGAAACCTTTGACCAAGGATGTAGACACATGGGCTCCTCTGCACCTGACATATCAAATCTTTCTCCAGTTGACTTTACCTCTCCCTGCATGAAATCTAGAAAATTCACATCATCTTTTAATGGTACATAGGAAAAGGTCATGTGAAAAATACAACCTAGAGGTCTGTTTAATTGTCATTTAACAGGTGTGGTCACACGCTCAAAAAGTAAACACCACAGAATGAATGGACCACATGCTCATCTGAAACAGAGATATAGTAGCTGGCTGCCCTGCAAATCCTGATTTGCTGCATACTGTCAGCATGGAAACAGGTAAATAACACTAAAGGCTCCCCTTAAATTCCTGCTGACTTGGCTTTCAGTCTCCCAAGAATATCCGCTTGGCCTGGGGGTATTTTTAATACCTCTTTCTCCAGTTTTCATCCTCTTTTTCCCCTCTTCTTTGACATGTGCAAGTTTAAAAGCATTTGTTTAATACATTTGAGACAAGTTTTAACAAACTTGAAGAACTATACACTGTGCCTCAGGAGCTGGCTGGAAATTCTGCATGTGTTAGAAAGCAGCATAAAGAGACACAGGATAAAGGACAGCTGCAAGCATTGTTCTGCATCAAACTCAAATGAAAAGGCACACGTACACACAGCTACCACGAGGGAATTCCAGCCCAACAAAAAGCCTGTCTAGCACAATGGCCAGAGGCTACAGATGCGGTTCATTTCATTGTGTGAATGAGAACAGCTCAGAAATTCAGGCTGCTCCTCCAGCCTATGAAAAGCATCACCACAGCCAGGGATACCTCCTATGCTATAACAAAAATAATTATTTTATTTCTTTCTGTATCTATAATATATAAATAGATGATAATTCACTTTTATCAATGTAACTAAATAGATTTTATGAATAAGTTATTTGGAGAACTTTTTTTTTTTTTTTTTAAAGTTAATGAGTACTGTTATATCCAGTCAAGAAAATCTACAAGAATGGTCCTTTAAATTACTGCAATTATTGAGCAGCCAATTATGGAAGTATAGGTGAGTTTTCATGCTGCCAAGAGATTGGTTTACACATGATCCACATTTTGCACTTCTTTGAAAGTGAAAATGCATCTCCCTTTTCCAAAGGTTCCTCTCCTCACATACAACACTCACCCCTCGGTGACATATGCAATCTTCCACTCATCACTGACAATTTAAGCAAAAATGATTGGTGCCATATCAGTCAAACACTCCTCATCAGCAATTCTTAAAGTAAACCAAAGCCATAGTAACTTCCATATCAAGTCTTAACTCAACCCTCATTAGTGCAACTTTGACACAAAATGTTCCTACAGGCAAACCAAGCAAGTGTAAAATGATAAAAAAACACACTGCATGGAAAAATCCCAAAGGATTAGTGTCAGAGAGTATTTGGCAGCAAGAGATTGGAAAAACAAGAAGGCCTAACGGAAAAGAGTGGCTAACTACAGTCATTCCGTTGAAGGCCGTTAAAGTAGTACTGCATCAAGAAGGTTTTCGTTATTCAAGCTTTTCATCTCCTTCCTCCACATCCTTCAGACTGAGCACTTCCAGCGTTCCTTTCCCTTTTGTCTCACATCGGATCAGCTCATCAATCTCTCTGAAGCAGCCTGGGTCAATAAGGCACACCTGAAATATTTCACATTGAATCAGTCAAGCAATAATACTCAATTTTCATCAACAACTTTTCATGATCTAAAACTCATTTTCATTTAAAGAAAGGTATTGTTTTGTTACTACAGGGACTTGGCAGAATTGATAAGCAATTTTTATCAAAAGTTCTTTTATCAAAGAAGTTTTGCATTTCCAGTACATTCAGCATGCTGGCCATGATGGTTTCGACAGTTAGGTTGCTAGATTCTAATTTGTTCTCAAAGATTCTTACCAATTACAAATTTTGCTTTACCACAAACTGTTTTTTAAATAATTAACTATTGTCAAAATACAGGCCCGATCCACCAAGTAATTAACAGAAGAATTCCATACATGTAGAGAAACTTAGGTATTTTATAGGAGAATCACTGCTAAGAGAAATTACACTGTGCTTCCCCTCAGTCTGAACCTGCAATCTCTAAACTAAAGGCTACTTTCAAGCTTTCAGTACGATTGTGTGACGTTAAAGACTACAAACCATGCCTCTAATTTAGAATCTGCGGCACCCTTGCAGTTTATCTAAACAACTTCCGTATACTAATTCTTGCTGTAGTATAGTATAGTCAGATCAAGTATGAAACCCAAGGTCTGCTTTATTGCTTACAATTTCTAACTGATCGTGGAAGTCTTCATTCTCAATAACTTTAATCAGTGGCTTGAGCTTCTCTTTGAGTTTCTTCCCCTCCTTTGCTGGAAGAATAAATCGTAACCTCATGTGAGCACGTTCAATTTGCATGGTCTCCTTTAATTGTCTGATCACTTCCAGTGCCTGCAGAGACATTGAAGAAAGAAGAAAGAGCATTTACTCACTTGCTTAAAAAGGCCACACAGATCAAAACCTCAATTTTTCTGCACTAGCCTCAGATATTTCTCAGTACTGTTCACTAGCACTTTGCTGCAGGAAGAGATTGCAGTTACGCTAGTTTGCTAGACTAAAAGAACAGGCAGAGCTGATGGTGGTCACTTCAAATACTGAAAAAACACACTAGAAAGAATGTTAAATAGGAAATGATGTTAAAGGACAGTTATACTACAGAACACTAGAAACTCATATGGCTCAGATGTATGGACTGATTTACCACCTCACGTGAAATAAATCATGAAACATTTATTTCTGTTCCAGACATATCACTGATGCTGCTTTAATTAGTTTTTATCTTTCTCCCTTCACCAAACAGTTAAAAAACAAACTACAGGAGCTTCAGAAGCTGCTTGTACCCAGCATTCAGCTGCCAGCCAGCCAACTAATCATTCTGCCAGCTTTTGACCACAAGGCTGTTTTCATTCCTATGTGAATGCTCATAGAAAAGTTACACTTGTTGACAACACCTCTGAGCACAAGCTGATTTTGAGTGAATACTAACCTGTTGCTTTGTGCTCTTGTTTGGTTTGACGGAGTAGTGAATATCCTTCATGGCTCTCTCTATAAGGATTACTGTGTACGGCCTCTTTGTCTCAGGATTCACACATTTGTCAGCCACAATAGTTGCGATGTCTCTAAACATCTGCTCCAGCTGCGTCTGTCGTTCTTTGTCTGACACCTGCAACTCCCCTTTTGATAAAATCTGCAGTTAAAATTAAATTGATTAGTAAGTGTTGCAGATCCGGCTAAAATTGAAAACCCTTGCATGACAGATTTAACTGTTGCTTTAATGGTTTGTTTAGACACAAAATGCAGGAAAAAAAAACCCACAAACATATTAAGAATGCATATTGTTACAACAGACAACACCGGAAAGATGTCAGAAAAAAACCCACAACCAAGAAACACTACAGAAGCACTGAATTACAAAAAGAACGGCACAGGTTTACTTAAATTGTCATCACCCACAGCAAGCCCACAGTCTGCAACGTCCCAAGAAGAAACTAGATTTGCTTTAACATTTAGTTGGTCTCTCCAAAATAAGCGAATATCCTTTTCTTTTCTCTGCATCCTTTGTGGCGAGTCTTTGATGGTAAATTCTTCAAGGCTCACCTGGGTCTGAAGAGATCAGCACATAAAGGCTGTACGCTGCGCAGAAGACTCAGACGAATGTATATTTGAGACTATACCAAAGATCCACCACCCCTCTCTCCACATTTCTTATCAAACGATTTCACCCACAGCCGCACCGTGAGCTCTGCACCAACCAACCAACCTCCTATGCCTGCACAGCGTTCAGGACCCCCGGCCGCACCAAGCCGCGCTACGAGGCACAGGACTCACCATCTTACAGATCTCCGTCTGGTCATCCGTCCCGAAGGCCCGCACCAGATCCTCCTTTTTCGCCACCTGCCCTTTGGACACGTTGACGAACACCGTGTGCGTCTGCAGCACCTCGTCCAGGTCCTTCTCCCTGCCAGGCAACAGCAGCGTCAGGGAGCGGCGGGGACGGGGCGAGGGCAGGGCCGAGCCCGCTGACAAGACCCGGGGTGGCCCGGGGGAGCCCGGAGGAGCCCGGAGGATCCCCCCCACCCCACAACCGGGCCCCACGGAGCCCCCTCAGCGCCGCCTCCCTGCCGGTCCCTGCCCCGCCGCAGCCAGGCCCTGCACCCCCCTTCTCCCCGGACTCACGCCCCGCTGCGCCAGCCCATGACTTTGTTGCGGTAGCAGGCGATCTCGAAGCGCTTCCCGCCGCGCCGCGCCCGCACCACGGCCACGTTGGTGAGGCGGATCTGGTTGGTGGGGGTGAAGATGGACATGGCGGAACCCGCACGGACACGGACACGGGCACCGCCACAGCGCTGCGCAGCGCGGCCCCGCGGCGAGGGGCGGGGAGGGGCAGGGCCGGGAAATGGCGGCCGGAGGGAAACGGAAGGGGAGGGGGCAGGGGGACGGGGCTGCGCCGCGTGGGGGCCGCGAGTGGAGGGGAGAGAGGAGGTACGGGGGGTGCTGGGGGCCCTCGGCGGGGTAATTAGTGGTGGGGGTGGGCTTCGGGGGTAATTAGCATGTGGGGGGGCTTCAGTGGGGTAATTATTGGGGTAATTAGCGCGAGGAGGGGCTTCAGTGGGGGTAATTAGCGTGGGGAGGGTTTCAGTGGGGGTGATTAGCATGTGGGGGTGCTTCAGTGGGGTAATTAGTGGGGCAATTAACGTGGGAGGGGGTTCAGTGGGGTAATTATTGGGGTAATTAGCGCGGGGGGGCTTCAGTGGGGGTAATTAGCACGTGGGGGTGCTTCAGTGGGGTAATTATTGGGGTTCTTGGTGTAGGGGGGCTTCAACGGGGGTAATTATTGGGATACTTGGTATGAGGGGCTTCAGTGGAGTAATTAGTGGGGCAATTAGCGTAGGGGGCTTCGGTGGGGTAATTATTGAGGTGTTATAATTATTGGAGGCCTTCCCTGCCTGTGGTGCCCGGCAGCCCCCTATGGCACGGGGCTGGCTGGGAGCAGGGTCCCCTCACCCCGCTTCTCTTGGGGTCTGGGTGTTGCTGGCCGAGGGGAAGGAAGGCTTTAACCTCCTGCTACGAGCGGCAGCCCCGGGGAGAGCGAAGATAAAGCTTCCAGCTTCCTCAGGCCTTCTGCGTTCCCGCTCCTGATAGACGCCTGCCAAAGCAGGGTGCAGGAGGCCTGCAGATTCACCAGCTGTCGTGCTCGGTGCTTCTTGGGCAGTTACGTGTTGCAGATGAGCCTCGTTTAAGCTCTTCAATGTTTCATACCCGTAAAGGAATCACAGGGGCCACACAAGCAGCGCCCCTTGGAGTTTTAAAGTCAGCTCAGAACAATTTTCGCTGTTCTGAATGAAACCTCACCCACATGATATAACCCCAGGAAAGTACTTGTGACCGAATCCAGATTTCAGTCTGGCTTCGATGCTCTGTACCCAACCTGTCGTCGTAATCAGTGTAGCACCTTGTGTGTGCAAGCCAGGGCTCTGTTCTGCAGTTAGCTCTGGGGAGTGATTTCCCCCTTGACACGGGATTTTACACCTCCAGAGATCTGCGTGTGTTGGGTCTATGGAAAGCTAAGGCCTGTGAGATGCAATTGATGTTTAACAAGGATGTTTTACTTTACTTTCAGGCAGCGGTGCTGCACAAGTATTTTCTGCCTTTCCTTGGGACAGAACCTGTCCTAGGTAAGAGAAGCCCAGCATTTCAGTGTGATGGTCTAAAATTTTAGTTTAGGTAGGCAGGTACGCACTGCTGAGAAGGTGAAGGTCACTGATTCAGCTGTAGTGTTGTGTCTTCAGCCAGAAGCTGTTTTCTGCAGAGCCTGAGAATAGCTGATGGCATGAATCTGTGGGTGTGGTGTGACTTTTTTGTGTGCTTATTCTAAATTCATACTGAAGGAATTTGCTTTTGCTAAATCTGTGATTTATTCTAGATTTAGATGTCTGAATGGATATGTGGAACTTTTCCTACACTTGCCTGGCATCCTTATGGCTGCACAGATTTTACATCTATTCTGTTATTGCTTTTGGGATTAGTCTCTGGATCGTTGTCCAGCTCTTCACCACCAAAAAGAAGGTAACTGGAGACTTGAGCACATTTGTCTGAGAAAAACCCAAAACTTGTGTGTGGGAAGGGGTAGGTGCCAGGTGAAGGTACCCACTGGTGCAGTGAAATGCAACACTTTGCTGCAGGCCCACCTTGGTTGTTGTAAATCCAAAATGTGTTTTAGTTTACCTGACAGTTAGAGTTTTCAGTCTGGATTGTGCTGTGGGCGTGGGTAACTAGCTGTCAGTGCTGCTCTGAGGTTAGAGCAGATCTTGCCTGAAAACTTCTCACTCTGCATTGGAGAAGCGTTAGCCTGGACAGCTCTGTCACTTCATGTAAGTCACTCTGCTTGTGTCCAGTGTTTCAGGTTAGCCTTTCTGGTGACCTTAATATTGAACTGGTTTTAGGGTGGGAGTGGGATTAGTTCATTCAGGAAGCTAAAACCTTCTCACACACACGAGTGAAGTTCTGCAGCACAGGGTGGAAGAATCACTTCTCAGGTTCTGCTGAATCCTGCTGTCTCCCTGATGTGTGAGATGGGTTTACAGCATGGCCTAGTTCAGTGGAATAGTCACTAATGCATTTCTCTAGGAATGTGTGAGAAGCTAAAATGCTTTGACTGTTGCGTTGGCATAGTGCTGGGAGGCTGGTTACTGGCTTAGGATTTTAAACGCTTTTGGGAAAATGGACTTAAGGACACTTAAAAGGATGGAATGAAACAATGGTTTTTTTTTTTTTCACAGGGTGAAAAATCCAATGGGAATCTGTCTTCTGAAGTTGTAGAAGAAAAACAAGCAAATGGATATGCTGCCCAGCAGGCAAAGGAGGTCTATGTTGCTGGCGTAAAGATTTTCTATGGGTCTCAGACTGGCACAGCAAGGGTATGTTACTGTTTTTTTTCCACATGCCTGAAGCTGATAGAAATATTTCTGAGATTCAAGTATATCGCTTGCCTTAGGAACGCTGTGCCATGTAAAAATCTGAAAGTTTATTGGGAAGTTCATTATTTCATTAGAAATCAGTGCACAAGATGACAGATAAGTGAAAATTATGTTTAAAACAAAAAACAACACAAAGCCAAACCAAACCAAAAAAGAAAAAGCAAACGACAAATCTATTCATGTAAAGTGGGGCAAGTGGTAGAGACACTAATTATGAGACTTAAAACTTGCTCTTACAATATACTCTTAGTTTGCTAGCAGGTACTCTAGAGAATTGCTGCTTCAGGTACTTTGTCAAAAAGAACGAATTTGTATGTATGTAAATTATTAGCTATTAGCAGTTGTAAGTCTTCATTGTTCCTTCACTTTTTTAATCTGAGAAATTACAGGTGCAGTGTGTAATTATCAAGTGTCATTGTTTTTTCTGTTCTGGGAGATGTCTTGTGATTGGACACAGCAGAGCTTTTTTCACACTTACTGTAGTTGGGTCAAAGTCATTCATAACTTTCTACATTTCTCAGAGATTTGCGAAAGGTCTGGCTGAAGCAGTTATTTCCCTTAATTTGCCTGTGGAAGTCATTAGCATGGGAGATTATGATCCAGATGACTGTCTAGCAGAGGAGGTATGTAATAAATACAAACTTTTCCTGGTATTGTCAAGGATCTTTTCCTTTTGTATTTCTCTCCTGTTATCCTGGAAATCCCCAAAGCTATGTGTTTGCAAATTGCTTCTTAAACATAGGTGAGCATAGCCCTTCAGCCCTCAGCAGTAATCTTGAAAGTCACTGTAAGAGCATCATCTACAATATGTTGATACTGATGCTGATTTTGTATGAGCTGGTTCCTGTAACTCAGGAGTGAGTTACATGAAAGTATCTGCACGTGGTCCCTCTGTTCTCTCTGAGAGGGTACACATGGGGAAACCAAAGAACAAATAATGATACTTCTGCAACCTTCAAAGACTTAAGAAAATTTTGGGGGGGTGGAGGGCGGCATATTTATATTGAATAATCCTTGATGGATTTTTTTCTTCTGGAAATATTAATAGTTCCTTCTTGCATCTGTGGGAGACTTTTATCACTGCAAAAGTGTAAGAAACTGTAGGGAAGGGAAGGTGGATGTCAGTTTTACTACTGTCCCTGTTATGTAGGGGGAAGACAGCAAGATGGCTTGATTCCCCTTGGCTAATTTAAGATGGCTTTGCATGGAGGATGGCTACTTGCTACCATTGGGTTTATTACTTGCAGTATTCTTAACTCATATAGTAGTAAAAAAACCAAACAAACAAACCAAAAAACCCACCACAAAACAACTTTTAACTTCTTCAAGCTGTCCTTGTGTTACAGCTCTTCCTCATGTAAAGTGCTCTGATAATCAGTGATTTTTTTTCCTGTCCCACTCTTATACATTAGACAACCAGCAGGAACATTTGTGTGTTCTTGGTAGCTACGTACACAGATGGACAGCCAACTGAGAGTGCTGCATGGTTCTGCAAGTGGTTAGAAGAGACTGCAAATGACTTCCGCTTTGGCAAAACCTACCTGAAGGGCCTGAGATACGCTGTGTTTGGCTTGGGAAACTCAGTTTATGTTGATCATTATAACACGGTGAGTATCCCCATTACTTTTTCATTCCTCTGAATGGCTAAATTTTCCGAACTGCAACAAAATTGAGTGACACTAGTAGGTTTTTAGGGTCAGGTGGAGTTGTACTATCATTTTGAGAAGACATTGATATTACCTGGTGTGGAACTTAAGGTGTGAGAATTCAGCTCCTATTACAGCATTTGTGTGGACTTGATAGGAGCTGGGTTTAGGCCATAGGCAATGCAGCTTTGAAGCAAGTGTGCTGTCCTATGAAATGGGAGAGAGACAAGTCCTGTAAGCATGGCATTAGTCTGAGTGGTTTTGGTAGTGACTAATGAGAACACATTTACCATATCCTTATTAAGTTGATTTCCCAGCTTTGAAAGCTCGCTTTCAGTGCATGAAGACACATTACCAGAAGCCTTTTCACTTGCTGCCTTTCAGTTTAGAGCACTTTTCTCAACTTTTCCTGTATTTTGCTGTCTACTGTGGTTCTTTTATTTCTTAATATAAAATACGTTGGTATCTAAGCCTGATAATTAATCTCTGAAGTTGAAGAAAAATGGGGTGACTGCCACCAGACTGTTAGTTTTGTGTAGCTGGGGGCCACCTGAAGTGTCATGTATGTAGACATCTTAACCAACAAGCATCTCACAAAGCTAGTCCTCACACCTCACTTACTACATTGCCATGATAGCAGGGCTATTTACAGCTGGAGGGTGCTCGGTAGTGTTCAGAGTGCCTTGTGGCTGTGCTCTGATTCAGCAGGTTAGAGGGAGTCTACAAGTCCATGTCTTGCTGTCCTGCAGCCTGTGTAGCTTGTTTTATTTCCAGGCTTGGTCCTTGCTTTCTTAATTGCCTGTTACTTTTAAATTTCCTTTTAACTTCTATCCCATCCTAGGTTGGAAGAAATATTGACAGATGGCTGTGGATGCTCAGTGCCAGCCGTATCATGACTCGTGCTGAGGGGGACTGCAATGTGGCCCAGAGCAAGCATGGCAGCATTGAGGCTGACTTCGAAGCCTGGAAAACCAAGTTCCTCAGTTGTCTCCAGGCCCTCTGCAGAGGGGAAAGGAAGCCCTGCAGTGGGAAGTGCAAGAAAGGGAAGTGCAAATCCCAGGGGAAGCAGAGCAAGGAGAGCTCAGATCATGAACACGGGGCATCAGACTATGAGAATGCTGAGGTAGAGACAAAATCCACAAGTCCTTATTTCTGGTTCAGTGCTTCAGTGCTTGTTGGAGTGTTGTCTGACTGTTCTCCTTCATCCCACAGCCCAGAGAGGTGCTGTGGGGAGCTTGATACTTCTTTGTTACGGAGTAGAGGGATGAGAGGCAAGCAGAATAAGTAATCCAAAAAGAAGGACCAAGGATTAGCGTTGGACTTAGACTGAACAGTCTCTATATGATATGGGAGGAGATGTGTGTTGTGACAGATGCTCGAAGGGAGCCAGTCTTTGCTTTGTCTCACAGCCAGATTGAAGCGTTTAGCTTGCTATGAGCAGGTAGCATGCTCCCAACTCGGTGAAGCTCAAGCACTTTGTCTCCCAAGGATTTTCCAAAGGCATTGGGGTACTGTTATCTGAGCAAGTCCTGTACCTCCTTGACTTTATCTACCCATAATCACTTCTAGCATATGCTCAACAGTGCCGTATCTAGTTGGAGGCCTGTGGCTAGTGGTGTCCCCTAGGGTTCAGTACTGGGTCCAGTGCTGTTCAACTTATTCAATAATGACCTAGATGAAGGCACAGAGTGCACCCTCGGACAGTTTGCTGCTGATACAAAGCTTGTTGGAGTGACTGATGCACCAGAGGCCTGCACAGCCATTTGGAGCAACCTGGACAGGCTGGAGAGGTGGGCAGAAAGGAATCTCCTGACGGCAAAGTGCAGGGTCCTGCACTTATTGAATAACCCCAAGCACCAGTACAGGCTGGGGGCTGACCTGCTGGAGAGCAGCTCTGCAGAGAGAGACCTGGGGTTTGTGGTGGACAAGTTAACCATGAGCCAGCAGCATGCACTTCTGGGAGGTAGGACCCTAGCCTGCATCAAGAGGAGTGTGGACGGCAGGTCAAGAGAGGTGATCCTCCCCCTCTACTCAGCTCTGGTGAGGCCACATCTGGAGTATTATGTGCAGTTCTGGGCTCCCCAGTACAAGAGGGACATAGAACATCTAAAGCAGGTCCAGCGTAGAGCCATGAAGATGATTAAGGGACTGGAGCATCTGCCTTATGATGAAAGACTAAGTGAGCTAGGCCTGTTTGTCCTAGAGAAGAGGAGATAGAGACTGATAAGATCCCCTCTCAATAAAATACCTGAGGGGACAATGTAACGAGGATGGGACCAAACTCTTCTCAGTGGTAGCTAGTTATAGGACAAGGGGTAGTGGGTATAAATTGAACCACGGGAGGTTTCATTGCCATATGAGGAAGAACTTCTTTACGGTTCGGGTATGGTTCAGTACAGAGCACTGGAACAGGCTGCCCGGAGAGGTTGTGGAGTCTCCTTTAGAGATTGAAAACCTGCCTGGATGTGATCCTTTGTAATTTGTTCTAGGTGAGCCTGCTTGAGCAGAGGGGTTGGACTAGATGATCTCTGGAGGTCCCTCCCAACCTCAACCATTCTGTGATATTTGTTGATTGCAGGTTTTGAATAAATCCTTTATTGCTCTGCATGCAAGACCCAGAGCTGCTGTGGTACTTAATCCTTCCTGGATGTCATTTATTACGGGTTGGAAATGATTGCTATGGCCAAGTAGAATTCCTTAGGAAAACAGGAGCTCTTCTGTCTGAGGTGGTTTGAGGATGCTGGCTGCTGCAGGAACAGGAGGAATGCATCTTCACAGAATCATTAGGGTTAGAAAAGAGCTTCAAGACCATCTGGTCCAACCATCACCCTGCCACCCCTATCACCCAGTAAACCACGTCCCTAAGCACCACATCCAACCTTTCCTTAAACACCCCCAGGGACAGTGACTCTACCACCTTTCTGAGCAACCTGTCCCAATGCCTGACTGCTCTTTCTGAGAATAAATGTCTCCTAATTTTTCTCCAAAGTACCTGTCCAAGCCATGGGCTGCCAGCTTCTCCAGAATACTGTGGGAGATCGTGTCAGGGGCTTTGCTGAAGTCTAGGTAGTCTATGTTCACAGCCTTTCCCTGGTTCACCAGGCAGGTTGCCTGGAAGGAGATGAGGTTGATCTTGTTGTTATGTTGGTGCTGTTATGTTGTAACTTGGCTATATACAGAAAGGGAGACAATTTTTCTGTTCTATGAACAGTTTGATGTGGAAAGCAGTTCTCTCCCCTATTTGTTCAGGCCAGGGGTAACTGGAGGAGTTTAGGCTTCCAGACTGTCATAGCATACAGCAGGAATCAGACCTCTCTGTATGACTTCTTAAGTGATCGGGTGGGCAGATGACACAGGGAAAGAGAGCGCTATGGGTTTGGAGACAGGCTATCTGGACTGGGTTTTAGATGGTCTGTGTACATGTACTACTGAACTGTTAGAAGTAACTTTGGGGCTATTTTCAGGTTTTCTGTTTAACACAGCAGATATGCACCTATTTTTTTCTCTGGTCTCTTATGCAGGCAGAATTGGTTGAAACCACTAGTGAGGAAGAGGCTGATGCTGAGGAAGTTGGAGGCACAAATTCTGTCATTGATGTTGAAGATCTTGGCAATGTCATGAGCCACATGAAGAAAGCCAAGGTACCGCTACTGCAGCAAGTATAGAGCTGCCAGCTCTTTATCATTGATTCAAATATTGTCTGCTGGGTTCAAACCTGTAGAGTCTAGTTAGAGTAAAACATGAACTATTTGAGAACCTGTCCCAAACCCAGAACATGCTTGTAGGTATATTGGATTTAGGTATTGGCTACCTGGGTTTGGCTTGTTCATGAAGTGAATGCTGTGTGGTAACACATTGTCTTCAGTTGAGAGAAATTACATTCACTGTGAACATCACAGATCTGGAAGTACGACTCTGCCATTGTGATTTACGGTCCAGTATCAAAACACAAATCCTGTTAAATCTGGCTGTGGATACATCAGCTGAAATGTAGGCATGCTATGTGCTGGCACGTCATGGGAGGGAGTGGAGCAGTGCAGGTGCAGTGGTAACAGACTGCTCTAACAGCTTCTGCATCTTGCTGCTGCCCTAAGGTCAGGTGATACCTGTCCCTATCTCAACAAACCTACACGTACTTCTGTCTGTAATTACACCTTTCTCGCATTGCACAGTGCTGTGGTATGGACTTCTCACAGCTTTCTTGAACCTTAGCAATTTCCTTAGCACTCTGAGGCGAGGGTATGCAGCTGGGCTGTAGCAAGGCAAGCCTTGGGTTAGAGGAAGCTGAATCCTTCGGAGGTAAGGAAACTGAGGGGAATACGGTGATCTCTGATCCTTACCGTTTGGAGTGGGAAGAAGATAATCTGTTGTTTATAGTGAAGTCTGACTCTAGGAGAGTAGCCCTGCTAATGGGGTTGGTCAGAATGTGTGAGAGCTTCCATCCCTGGCTTGACTGCTGTAGTTTCCAAGAGAAGGATGAACTGTTTGTTTTTCAGTTGTTGGTGGGGAAAAAGATCGATCTCTTTCATAGTAACTGTGCTGTGAGGTGGCCCTCTTTTTTCCTCTCCTGTCTGTGCTTGCCACTAGAGGTCACTGACAAGAAAGGAACTGCGGTTTCTGTAGCAGCATGCCATGTGAGATGGGTTGAGACCAGGGAAGGAAGGGGCCTGCCCGTGTGTGTGTAAGAGGGGCCTGCATGTGGTACCTGCAAGGTACTCAGCACAAGTGTGAAGGTCAGGTTCTTGTGCCTCAGACCTAAATAGCCTCTCTGTCTGAGAGGACAGCTTCTGTCTGAGCACAGGTGCTCATCTGGAGCTGCAAACTGTAGTCTTCTGATCTGCTGCCTTTTTCTTAGAGGAGATGACAAACAGTTGTTCGTCCCTGACAGCTGAGTGCTGCCCTTTTGCTTCTGCAAATAATTAATCCTTGAAGTGCGAGTCACCTCTGTGTGGGACCATGGCAAGAATTGAAAATGCGTTCTTGTGCACAAAGCGTCCTGGCTCCTTTTGGATGTGAGCTGTTGTCAGCTGATGAAACAAAGGTCAGCTTTTCTTTGGTGCTGACACCACTGCACTACTCTAGACTTGTCCTGGGATTTTGGATTTATTTTGAAACCTTAAAAGGTGTAGTTCTCATTACTGGCCCCCTTATTCCCATTTTGTGTGGCTGATCTGCCTAGCTACTGCAATTTAGGTTGCTAGTTTCATGTTTCTGTAACCAGAGCAGGTAATGAAGAAAGGGCCTTCAGTGGTGACTTCAGTGTTAATCCTCGACCCTCTTGTGTAGGAGTGTCCTGCCATCACCCTGGAAAGAAAGGATATTGCTGTGTAAATATCTCATGAACTGATGGCTATCCATATCATTAGCTTGGAAAAAGAATGACTTTGGCTTGGTGGAGAATCTCCTGGGGAATGTGTGCATTGACTTGCCAACAGGTTTATGCAAACACTTGAATTGTAAAATGATCCCTTAGGTGCAGTTATTTACTGTAACGAAAATAAATGCTGAAGACTTGATATGAAAGAGCAGGATGATCTGCATTTATGAAAGTAATTCATCATGATTGGGCTCTCTTGCTCCAAGGCTAGAAGATACAGTTGTTTAAATGCAATGCATCTTAGTTTCTTAAGTCATGTTCTCACTTTAGTGGCTATGAATTTGTGCAATGAGGAATTTTTTTCAGGTAAGTTGTGTCGTCCCCTTCAGTCACTTTTTTTTTTTTTTTTCCACAATGCTGGACTGTGTAAGATCAGTCTGACACTTTTGTTCTACATGTACACTGATGTAATCTGTTGTCTTGAAGTAATCCTTACAGATACAGGCAAGTGCTTTGGATTTCTCTATCTGAACTACCTATGTACAAGCCAGTGAGTTTAAATAAAATGTGGATATTTCAGGGTTGCATCACAAACACTTCACGTGCAGAGTGTCTTGGGTTTGAAATACGCTTGGCAGTTTCCAGCATGTGTTTTTTGGGATTTCAGTGTTGTGTATATTAACTCCGCTTATGGGTGATAGAGTAGAAGGTTCTGCCTTGTGCAATGCAGTTAGCTTCTTGAGGTGTTTTTTGATTGAGCTCTGATCTTTTGGAGGCATTTTGCCACTTATGGCTAACTGCACATCTGTCTTATCTGCTAGTGATTCTCACAATTCATTGTTGGTTTGCTTTCTGTGGGATAGCAGAGTGAGGCTGTAGAGACAAGTATATCTAACGAATGTTTACTCAAATATCTGCAGGTGATAGTAATTTAATTTTGCATCCATCTCCTATTACTTGATGAGAATCTAGACTGGATTGCTTTACAGCTTGTTTTGTGTGTGTGTGCCTACAGCTGTCTTTTTTGTATGCTTCGGCTTACTTGTGTTTTACAAAGTGTAGCCTAAGGATCTGAGACAAGTACTGGATTTTTGCAATTACTTGGATCAGGCAGATGGATCCAGGAGTACAAGGTGAATGACTGAACCTATCTTCCTGCTACAGTTGTAGTTATTACACACTATTCCTTGGAAAAGAGAGATTTTTAAGGAGTTAGGAATGAAGGAATGTTGTTCAAGGTGATGATGTTCACCTTCTACACTTAATACGAGCCCAAAACTTGAAAGACTGGGGTATCAAAGGGACATCATTCAAATATATAAAATGATGATTGGTATAAAGGGAAATTCCACACTTTATTGAATCTTCTTCTGTCTCATGATGGCTATTTAATAGCTTCTGAAATCCAGCACTCTGAGTAATGCAATTTTTTGGACCTTGCTACCACAAGAAATGTATGATGCTTAGTAGGATTCTGAACAGAACTCTGACCTTTATATCAGTACAGATGGCATCTAAACTTTAATGAAGTGCTCAGGCATGAAAGCCCAGAAGTGTGTAATGCAGCCATGGCCCAAAGAGGGCTGGCAGATCAATCTATCACCACCAGCTCTCTGGTTGCTTCTCTTGGTGTCTGATTCAAGGCTGTGATGCTGGGCTGGGGGATGCATGGACAGCTAGGTTTAGTTCTGGATTTTCTCTGCATCTGTTTATTCTGGCTTGTTGTTTTTTAGGCTGACAGTCTGGGCCTGTTCTCCAAAGTGCTATTATGCAGCAGCAGAAGGCAATAGCTCTTCTTAATGGGTTTCGTAACTAGTAGACTTTAAGTTGTACAATTGCAGTACGCTTACCCATCCTCCAAAGTCATTGACACCCCCTTGAAATATATTTATCAGATAAAATTGAGAAATCTAATGGGTATGTTTGTGGCCTGCAAGACTGTAATTAATCACAGGGACACCATTTCTTAATGTAGATTATCTCCCACAGCTGGGAGATTGTGATAAACTAGAAAGACAAATCAATCTAGACTGGTTCCAAGGGAATGAAATGGCTTTATTAACCTTCATATTTAGAAACTGCAGGCATGAGTAATAATAATATCCTATTTTTTTTGGATGGGTTGGGAGGTAATCAAATGGGCATATTTTGTTGGCTCGGTTTAGAGATTAGTGTTCTGTTTTTTTCAAACAAAGTTTAATGAGGCTGATAGTCATGTTTATGATGTAAATACAAAGGAAGAGGGTGTGAGAACAAGATAGGGTTGATTTTATAGGAAAGAAAGCATGCCCAAGAAAGTCTGTTCAAGAAGTTTGTTTTATTGCTGTTTGCGACAGAACTGGTTTCCTGATATTTTTTTATTTTTTTTTTTTTTTTTAGTTCTTCCCCCTTCCCCCAGCTCTCCTCTCTAAAAAGTCATCCTAATGTTGCTGTTCACCACTGCTAGTATAGTGAATCAAGTTACTCAGTGGTTCTTAAGAGCATTTTGTAAGCCATGGCAGACCAGACTTTTCTGACCCTTGGTGAAGAAGCTTTTAGTGGAGTTGACTGGAGTTTTACATGAAGTGGGACAGTAAGTTTTAAGACTTAAGAATTAAATATGAGATTTACAGACAGTGTTGCATGCAACTTTTATACAAGCATAAGCTTCTAGAGCATGCAAGAGTTGTTAGCTGTGCTTTAACTGAATTGAATGAGGCTCAGTACTTAATTGTCAGATTTAGAAATGGCTAAAAATGATGTGTGCCTTTAGAGCTCTCCAAGAAGTTTCTGTAACTTCTAATGGGTGACAGATTTGTAGAGGAAAAAATCACTCTTATCTTCAGCAGCTCAGTCTCTGGGCTAGATTTTGACCTCTGCTATTCTGGCTCAGAATTCAGAGTGATCCTGCATCTTGAAACAAGCTTTAAGAAACATCATTTCCCTGTTGAGGGATGACTACCAGCACTGAAATCTGAATTTGTCCAAGGGATGCTTTTCCCTGTCCTCTTCCTGTGTTCAAATCTTTCTTTATGCCTTGGCTGATGTGAAGAATTATAACTTGTAAACAATGCAAGATTTTCAGGCTTTCAGTTTCCATGTAGAACCTGGGAGCGCCCAAAGAAATAGGTAGGAAAAAGGAAAAATACTTTAAAGGTTGCTTCTGACTGGGCAGTCTGTCTTTGACGTGCACTGTGATGCTGGCTTTTCCTGATAAGCCTTTGTAAAGGGCTTTGAGTTCAGAGAGTAAAGAGCCTGGTTTCTATGCTGGTTGGTAGATCCCATACCCCTCGCTGCTCTTTAGTTTGTTGTAAATTATTCAATAGAATCACAAAATGGTTTGGGTTGGAGGGACCTTACAGACCATCCAATTCTAAGCCCCTGCCAAGGGCAGGGACAGCTCCCACTAGACCAGGTTGCCCAAAGCCCCATCCAGCCTGGCCTTGAGCACTTGCAGGGATGAGGCATCCACAGCTTCTCTGGGCAACCTGTGCCAGTGCCTCACCACCCTCTGAGTAAAGAATTTCTTCCTAATAACTAATCTAACTATACCCCCTTTTAGTTTAAAGGAATTACTCCTTGCCCTATGACACCCCATGACAGAGTCCCTCCTCAGCCTTCCTGCAGTTCCCCTTAGGCACTGTAAGGCCGATGTGAGGTTTTCCCGGAGCCTTCCCTTCTCCGGGCTGAAAAACCCCAGCTCTCTCAGCCTGTCCTCAAAGGAGAGGTGCTCCAGCCCTTTGATAATTGGATAGTAATGCAAAGCTGTTAAATATCAAACTTCAGAAGTGTTTAAGTCCATCTGAGCATTAGATTTCATCTTTATTTGCAGCCTTTTCTGCTCCCCATCTGTTATTGGAGAAGATCAGGGTGTTCCCTGCAGCAGCCCAGCCCCTGTGCTTACCATTTCTTGCAGAAACTTTGTGCTGTGTTTCTTCAGGTGTTTTTTTCCTGTGGAGTTTTTAAGTTTCTTGCCAGGCAAATAACACAACTGAACAGAAGTCCACAAATCAATGCATGGAACAATTATCTGCTGATGGTAATTACTGGGAGAAGTGTGGAGGAAGTGGCCTGTTGCTGCTGTATCCAAGGAGTGACTAGCATAAGGATGGCAGCAGATGCTGTGCTTCAAGCCAAATAAATGTGTTTGGATAAGGTGTTAAGAGGTACTGTAAATGCATCCGTGTTCTGCTAGATGAACCCCGCAGATCGGTTGTTCAGCAGTGCAGCTGCCAGTAAGCCTGTCCACATGTAGGCTCCAATCAAACCTTATTTATTGCAACTTCCCAGGGGTTGGAATAGATTGTAAGTGGCTCTTGACTGCAGTAAGTATACAGCCTCCAGCTTGTTCAGTGCCCTGTTCCTCTGCATGGAGGACAGCACCCATTACAGACAGTGGGAGCTGTTTTGTCTTTCCTGTTGCAAGGTGAGCCCTGATTTTGCCTGCTTTGTCAGCTCAAATATCAAAGAAAACAAAGTTTGAGGGATGCTCTGCAGGGCTCTTTGATGTCCATTTTCCCAATTGCTAATTGTCTAGTTTATATTCTCTTTATATTCTCTTTTATATTCTCCCCCCCCCCCCCCCCCCCCCCCGAACTGTATGGAAAAAGAAATGGAATGGAGAAGTCTTTTACAGAGCCATTTAAAAAAAGTGTGCAAAATATGGCAAGACCCTCAAAAAAAAAAGTGTGCTTACATGTTCTGTGTGTGAAAAAGCAAAATGGACTATAGCAGAAAGTCTTGCTGGCTTTAGGCTGAGCTGAGCACTTCAGGACACTTGTTAAATCTTGTTTCCTAGGTTTTAGTTTTGATTATAGTAGCACAGAAGAAAGGAATAATGTGAATATATGTCCCAGTTTTCAAATATAAGCTAGTTACTTTTGGGTGGAGACAGGCAGACTTTTAGTTTTTGATTCTTCTGTTTCCTTTGAAAAATCAGTCTTTATGGTGTGTCCAAGGAAGCTTCCCAAATCAAACAAATGTCGACAGAGTCATGAAGTAGCACATGAAATGCAGACAAGGTTTAACTGCACCTTGTAAAAACCTTCCTTACAGCAAAGCAGTGATATTATAGCTCAGTGAAGCAATCTCAAAAATCCTTTTGTAGCCCTGCATATATACTTTAGAGTTGTGGTCTGGGAATTTTTGTCCTTGACGATTCTCTCTGATGCTATACTACAAGAAAATGGACATTGGTGGGATTGCTCATGTTTCTGTGCTTCACGGAGGGTGTGCTGTGCCCCTTACTAGCTGATTCAGTTAGGTAGCAGCATAAGCCTTCTGTCATCACTTGTCTGCATGACTTTGGATTTTAAAATTAATCATCACTGCTTCTGTGTGTGTCCAAAAATCTCAGCATTGACTCTTCAAACAAAGAAAATGCAGGATTCCCTCAACAGGGTTTGAGCTGCAGTTCTGTTTGGATGGCATCCTTTCTTTGGATGGCAACTAGTACCTGCTGCCTGAGAAAGATGCAAGGGGCCTTGGGTTATTGTTTAGCATAGCAAGGTAGGTGTGGATGGAAACTTCTTTCCAGAGCTTTACTGAAAAGTCATGAAGGTATCTATCACAGGAGAAAATGCCTCCTCAGTTTTTGTTTTTATCTATCAGAACTTCTCAGGGGCTTTCTCCACTTTAGGGACAGGTCTTGAAAATACATACCATGGCTCTTGCTTTTGATCAAGCCGCCTCCTGTCTCAGCCCATGGCAAAGGAATGGATTGCCAAGTTCTCCATTTCTTAGCTGTCAGGCTTTTCTCTCTCGTCTGCTTTTTGCTTCGGTTCAGGCTCTTTGCTTAACTGGGCAGTGATGTATGGAGTGGGTATGTAACTTGTGATTATGTAGACACCAGTAGCTATTTTTAATAAGATTTTCATGCTGTTAGGGTGTTTGCTGGTTCAGTGATTACTCAATCCAAGTTTCTAATACTCATTTTTGTGCTCACTTGCAAATGCTTAGGGCCATTTTTAGTGATGACTGACAGCAGTTAGAGTATCCCACGTTGATGTAAGAGTGACAGGGCATTTAGTCCATGGACTGAGCAGTTCCATTTCTGTTTGCAACCACTGGGCTGTGTGACAGCCAGCTCTCTGTACCTGGAGCAGCAGGCTAGCAGTCTTCTCCATCTGTGTTCAGGAGCTTTTGTGCGAGCTTATGCTCTGTCCTGCTCTTGTGGGAAGCTTGGTCCCTCAGGATACCACTGCCTATAGTGCCAGAGATAGCTGGGCCTGAACCAGGGGAAGCTTGTCAGCTTTAACTGTCCTATTGTCACTGGGGTATTGCTTCCAGAGCACTGCTTGGTGGAGGTTTCAACTCTTCATTCATGTAATTCATGAACTTCAATACCTCATTTAACCACTCCCCTGGGAAAGTTTTACTAATGCTTCTTGCTGCCAGGCAGTCTTTTCCTGATAACCTTGCCAACATTTTTCCCTTAGCTCCAGTTCTGTTTCTCATGTCTCCAGCCACTGATGTATTACTGTTTTCTTAGCGTTTGTGCCTTTCATTTGTTAGAAGATCCTAGAGTCTTTTGATGGATGAGGCTGTAAATTATGACAAGGCCAGGGTTCCCTCTCGTTTGCCCAGTGGGAGGCTAAGTAGGAAATAAGTTCAGTCAGAATTGGGATATATTTTGGGTGTTTTCCTTCCAGGGGCAAAAACTTCTCAGGGAACATATTTTTTTCAGCTCTGGGACATAAATAGAGCCATGAGGCTAAAAATGCTAAGTTAAGTTAGTTTAAGGGCATACTTTTGTATGGAGTTTACATTGAACTTCCTTTTTTTTTTTTTTTTTTTTTTTTTTTTTTTTTTTTTTTTTTTTTTTTTCTCCTCCCCTGCCCACAGTAGTAGTCTGGAAAGCATTTGATGTTTTAAAATGGAAAACGCAGGCACCAAGCACCTTGATGTCCTGGAGACAGCAGCTCAAAGAGGAGAAGTGGCAGTAGCATGTCACGCTGGTCACGCTGACCAGATTTGAAAGTGGCCGTGGGTGAGTTTCCTAGGGAGATTTGTAGGAAATCCTTCGAAGCACTTGAACTGTGGCCTGTGAGAGGGGCAGCAGCACCTCTGTCTTGGCAGGGAATGCTGAGGTCCCTGTTTGTGTCTGTGCCAGATTTTTGCTGCCTGCACACAAAGTACGTGCTGCTCGTGTCTGTGCTGCCTGTATCGCAAGAAACGGAAGGACTTTCGCCTTCACTTGCAGAGGAGTAGATAATTAGTCCCTACATGTGGGTCTTGATGCTCTTACTCAGACCTGCTTGCATGACAGCAGGCTGAAGCTCCTGCAGGCTGCAGCAAGAGCTGTGCTGAACCCTGAGTTATCAAGGAACTGGGAGGAACTCACGGGGCTTTCTGTCTGTGGGCTCTCATCGGTGAATACAGACCAGGGGATTACTTCAGTTTTCTGGCAGGGAAGTATTTCAAGGGCACAAAAAGCTGGCTCTTGTCAGCGCTCGCTTGATTTGTTATGGAAAGACAGTAACTTGCTTTAGATTTACTATGGGACTTCCTGCTAAATTGCTAGAACTCAAGAAGTTTGCTCTGTGCAAAGTTAACTTTGTTGTCTGCACTCAAACCCTAAAAATAGATACGAAAGTTTTATTAAGCAAATCAGTGAAACTCATGGGGGTGTGAATTCAGTTTCCCCTAAGAAATATTTGAAGCCAATCACTTGCCAAACAGAACAACTCAGGTATTGCAGTTCAGAGGAAAAAAAACGATTATTTTGTTTACAGGCTTTCACATCAAGATGAAAGAGGAAAAAATATTAACATCCTCTCCGAGGGGGAAATGATTATTGAAATAAACACGTTTCTGCCTTGCCAGTAAAGCAATTTTATATATTTGTTCTTATGTTTAGGTACTTTTCTCAGCTACTGCAGTGATAGGCACAACAGGCAGGTAGAAATGCAAAGTCTTTAATTCAGAAGGACTTTCCCTGTATCTGAAGGCTGGCTTGGATAGGATGTCGTCTTTGTAGTTAAGTGAATCACTTCATTTTTTAATGTTATGATGTGCTACATAATGCATATTGAGTTCCGGGGGGGTTTAACCTGGCATGAGATAGCAGAGTGGATGTGCCAGCATGTGTCTACTCACAAATCCTTCATGGTGTCTTGCTTTGGCAAGCTAATGAATCTGTGCTGAGATAGTGCCTTTCGTTTTTAAGTGGATGGTCGTGCCTAGTTGTCGGTTAAATGATGTGGGAGAAGCCCTTAGTTTGAGAATTAATAGTTAAATGATGAGGATTTTTATCTCCTCCCTTCCTTATGCATGAGGCTTTTCCAGTAATATTAATATTTTATTTCTGAACAGCCTTGATGCTAAATGATGCCAGACTTAGTGCTGGGCCCTGCACTTGGCTCACAACAGCCCCGTGAGGTGATACAGGCCTGGGGAAGAGTGGCTGGAAAGCTGCCTGGTGGAAAAGGACCTTGGGGTGCTGCTCGAGAGCTGGCTGAACACAAGCCAGCCGTGTGGCCAAGGGGGCCAACAGCAGAAACAGCGTGGCCAGCAGGACTAGGAGGGAAGAGGTCTTCGTGATCGAAATCCACCAAGGGGATTGTCCCCTGTACGCAACACTGGTGGGGCTGCATCTTGGATATGGTGTTCAGTGTGGTGCCCTGCACTTGCCCTGCAAGAAGGATATTGAATTGCTCGAGCATGTGCAGAGAAGAACAACAAAGCTGGGTGAAGGGACTGGAAAACAAGATGTATGAGGAGCGACCGAGGGAACTGGGGTCACTGAGTCTGGAGAAGAGGCTGCGGGGAGACCTCATTACTCCCTGTAGCTGCCTGAAAGGAGGCTGCAGCAAGGAGGGTATTGCTCGCTTTTCTCAGGTGACAATGCGATGCAAGGCAATGGCTTCAAATTGTACCAGGGGAGGTCTGGATTGGGTATCAGGAAGACCTTTGTCATGGCAAAGGTGGTTAAACGTTGTGGAACAGGCTGCTCAGCTGGAGGAGTCCCCATCCCTGTAGGTATTTAAGAGATGCATGAAAGTGGCCCTAAGGGACATGGTTTAGTGATGGTACGTGGTAGGTCAGGTTGATGGTTGGATTTTGTGTTCTTGAAGGTCTTTCTTTCTCCAACCCAGATGACTCTGCAGTTCCCTGACGATTAAGTTGATGGATGGATGTGAGCTTTCAAACTCAACAGCATACAAGTACTTCATAGAGCCAACCTTTCAGGGGAGTTTGTAATGTGTTATAGAAACCAATGCAATCTTCCTATTTAAAAGAAAAAAGTAACCTACTGCTTTTCAGCAAACTGAAGGAAAGTGAAAGATGGAAGCTGCTTTCTCCTTCAGGATGGCCCAAGTTATGTTACTGGTCACTAGAAAACACCTTCCTGCACAGCCTCACTGAAACTGTAGACAAAGCTTTATTCAACATGGGGAGAGGTAGTAACTTCTGTCCCTAAATGTTTTACTTTCCTCTTTCGTTCTCAAGTATTATGAAACTTACTTTGTTCTGGAACCCCTGAGACTTTTTTTTTTTTTTTTTTTTTTTTTTGTTCGGGGTTACCTTTAATTGCTTTCTGAAGTTTTGCTCAGGTACAAAAGATATGTATGTTCAGGGACGGCTGGGTTACTTTGTGAAGAACACAGTTTGGCAAGCCAAGTGCACTGGTTTCATTAGTGATGTGAACAGTTGGTGGGTAAACTTGGAAGCATTTGCATGAACTTCTTGATGTCTTTGGCGCAAAAGACGCTTGGATGTGAAATAGCCTGTTTTGTAGAAACAGAATGTCCTCTGTTGGTTTTTGTTTGTTGTTTATCCGTAACTTCTCTAATATTTCAAAAAGCCATAAAGGACTGACAGATTATAAGTTGCATGAAATATCAAAGTAATTATTTACACTTTCATGCTTCTTTGTGCAGACATAAAGTAATAAATACCCATAAAGTCTCAGAAGTGACACTTATACAGCAGGGGATTCACAGTTTTTTACGTGCTGGGATTTGTTTGTTTCTCTTCTTTTAACTTTATGCTAATACATGATATTCTTGTATTTGTTTTTAAGTAAACTCTATGAGCTTAAGCATGTTTATAAAGCAGCATCTGTTGAAAGCCAAACTTGTGGGATGCAGCAGCTTCTGTCTGGAGTTGGAGGAAAATAGCCTTTTCTTGCGGGGTCTTTGGTGATCACTGAATTTTGGTGGTGCTCTTGGCTGTCCTTTTAGGTGACTCGTGGAGAGCATCTTCTAGTCTAAACTCTTGGACTGTCCAAATCACTGTAGTGATGTGGCTTTCTTCCACTGTCTGTCCCAAATGACTGAGACAATAGCTGCTTTGTCACTCCAGGCAGCTGCATTTCCAAACAGGATGGTTTGTTCCTTTGGGTCTGCATGCTGTGGAGAGGTGAGGTTACTTTGCAATCACAAAACCCGTGGGTTTAAAGCCTGGAGTCCCTCCTGCTTCCAGATGAGATTCAAGCACCTTGTTTCTTAAAGTGTCCTTGGAAATTTTCTTGCTGTGTTAGAACAAATGTAGAGTGTCACGTATGGATCTTTTTCTCTTATTTTAATTCACCGTCCTAAATTACTCAAGGGTCAGTGACAGATGCGAAGAGGGATAAAATGCAGGATTACATGAATGCAGAACTCATGTGTGGGCACTTGTGTAGGTTTTAAGTCTAGCAGGTCTGTCAGGACTGGTTGAACTGTGCCACAGTGCTTAAAACATGATGTTTCAATCTAAGTGGTTGTAATTCACTGTCTTTAAACAGAGAGAACGTGAGCTTGAGGAAGGACATGTTGGAACGAGCTTGTCTGGAGAGACCGCCGGGAGGAAGGAGGCAGGTGAAAAGAGAGAGATGATAACCGCAGCTCTGAGAGACGCGCTCACAAAGCAAGGTGAGGTTCTGTCAGCCTGGGCAGTAGTCCTGGCTTAGTGGTGGGCTGTTAACAGAGCAAGTGAAAGCCCGTTTTCTCTCAAAGATGCTGCTCTGGACTGTGAGTCCAGGTAGGCTTCTGGTAGGCTCTAACCAGAGGCAAGACAAATTAGGTTAGGGCTGTCTGTATCTGTGTTCCACGGGGGAAGAATCTAAAGCTGTGTAATGCATCTCAGCATGATGCACAGTAAAGTACAGAGAGGGTAGCAGAGTTCTCAGGGTGTAACTTCTGCTAAGTCAGTTTGAGATAGAAGATAGGAGCGTGAGGCACATAGGACTAAGTATAGGCTTCTGTAAGAATATTTAAAGATCAGATTTGTTTCGGTCTTGCACTTTAGTTCCATGCTTTTATTTCAGTTTCAAATGCCTCTGCTTTTTTGGCACTAAAACTTCATTTCCGATAAGGAAAATCTTTCAAATGTCATCTGCTAGATGACTAGGTTAGTGGTGCTCCTATGAGTTGTAATGAACAGTGTTAATGAGCTAATAGAGGACGAGTTTTAAAACAGAGGGCAAGCATGAGAGGAGCCAAGCCAACAGCCCTGCAGTTCAAAACCCTCAGCTGTGAGTGGTAAAGCCAGGAGAAGGGAGATGTGAGCTGCCCTGTGCTGCTCTGTCACTGTGGTTAGAGACTAAAGGGAGCCTGTGTGATTTTTTTCAGGATGAGTGTACTCAGTTCTCTTGCCTGCTGAATCAATAGCCTTTCTCCTGATGTGTCGGAGAAGGTTCTTTGGTCACTGTAGTGGAGACACATTGCTGCAGAGCTGGGCTCTGAAGTTCTGACCACATTCTGTGTCAGTCCAGCAGCCATGGGATCACAACACGTTTGCTCCACAGGATCTCAGATATTCTTCAGCCTGAGTTTTTGTAGATGGCTGGTGTTGTGTTCTGCCTATCGTGTCTGACTCGTTTGGTTGTTTTTTCTTTAACCTTAGTGCAGTTGTAAAACAGCTGTTCTTTCATTCAGCCTGCAGATTTAAAGAACCCAGCAAAAGCTTGTTTAAAATGACGCTTAGCATGAAGTAGCAGTGATTGTGCCTCATCCTCATGTCCACAGTGGCATTGCTGCTGGCTGGAGCCAGCGGAGGGCTGTAGGAGGCTGGTTCAATGCTTCTCAGCTTTGGTTCTGAAGGTTGTGATATGGTGGCAGTTGCAGAGCAGTTTGAGGAGTCTTACAGGCTTTTATTTGTACTTGTTTTGTTACTACTGTATGTGATCAGAAAGGCTAATCACTCTGCCCACAAGGGTGTTGTGAGGATGGGTGAATTTGGCTGGCAGGGCTGGGGAGTGGTCTGCTGGAGACTTCTGGACTTCTTCTTACCTCCCTGCTTCTAGAGCTGGCCTGCAGGGAGCTGAGTGCGTGCTCTGCTGTGAGTCCCCTATTTTGAAAGGGTTGGGGCCACTGCTTCCACGGGGTGCCCCAGGCATCTCAGCTCCCGCATGAGGCAGCAGGAGCCCTAGAAGGGATGTAGAAGTGGCCTGCAGTACTAACTTCTGGGGTCTGGGTGAATGGTTTTCAGCAACTGCCCTGCTTGGATGCTCTTCTTGGGGTGCAGTGCTCTGCCTTGGCTCTTTGTTAGGCCAGGGTGGTCACGGGGGTTGTCGTGGGAGCGCTTCATGCCCCGGCTCGCTATGACCCATTCGTTACTGATTCCATTTTGGGGGGTGAATGAAATGGTGGGGTATTAGTGCTGTATAAAAGTGGTAGTTTGAAAAATAATGCTGGAGGGAGGGTCACATTGCTGCCAGATTTTTTTTTTTTTTTTTAAGCCAAGGCCCAAATAACTGGGATTTCCTTTTGGTGTTCCAGAGACAGGAATTCATTATTCAGATACTTTCTATTTTGAAAATATTTCTCTGTTCCTTTTGCATTCAGGGTAGTGCCAACAGTGGATCATCTGGTTGGGGGTCTCCTCACCTAAATCTGAAGTTTGAAAGGCTTAAAGCTATTGTGCATGTAATTTCAGTTCCGACTGCCTCTTGCTGATGCAACCCTCCCCTTCTTTCCTCTGCCTCTCATATAATTCTTTAGTGGTTGCTTTTGGAAGAAAAATCTACCTTTCTCTTCTTGTGCTGTAGCTCTTTTCTGCAAATAATATGCCAGGACAAGCTTATTTGGCTATAAAAATAAAGCAATTCGCTCCTTCCCTCAGCACCATCCCCCCCCAAAATAAGAGTGCAGTGTTGTCAGAAGATCATCTAATTTGGCGACAACTGTTTGCTTTGGATATGGGTTCAGTGTCTCTTCAAGATTCTCCCTAAGGGCATAATTAGCCCAAGAGAAGGAAAAAACAGTAGTAGTGATTCAGAAGAAAGCTGTTCTTTTGAACTGTAGTTGCATAACAGAAATAACAGAAGTTTGCCTTTGAACAGCATCTCTTCAGACTACTGTAACACTTGGTCTTATTTTTTAATCACCTTCAGACAAATTTAGCTCCTTCCTGTACGTAAACTGCATATTGCTTAATAGTTTTATTTTAGCACTGGCAGTGAATTTCAGCTAAATATAATCTAAAATATTGAATTGTGTAGGTGTAAGCCCTTGTAGTTGTCTGGTTGCAAATACCTTTATAAAAGGTTCTCTGAAATAGCTGTTTCTTTGAAAGTCGTAGCTGGTCTTGTGCTGTGAGCAAACACTGATTCCCTTCCCATCGGTGTTCAGTCTTGCATAAAATACACATACAGCATGAACTACTTAGTACTTCCAAGTAACAAATATAGCTGGAGAGAGAGAGGGCTGACAGTATGTTAATGCTTTAGTTGCTTCATCTGTTTAGGTCGATGTCATGAAATGAACTGAAAATAGAAGCAAACTTTTCATGTGGATGTTTCCTGTGGTGATGAGTAGGCACAGCCCAACTTACTTTCTCATTTGCTTTCTATAGTTTCTTGTAGAGTCTTGAAACAATCCTGGCTGGGGCTGAAAGTTGAATTTTTTTTTTTTTCATCTGCTCATACTCTGTTTCCAACATGTTCTTTGCTTTGTTCTCTTCAACTGTATGTACTGCTGAACACGACTGTTTCTTGTAACTGTGTAGTAGGTAATAACACAACAGGAATGTATTAGTGTTACCCAAAGACAGACCCCATGGACATCTATTAAATTATTCTGTTGCTGCTTTGCTATTGCGAGTACAGTTTTGCTGCAGCCCAGTTGGATTATCCTGTTTCTACTGGTTAAATGTGCATAAAATTTAGCACCAGTGTGTCCATAATCTCTATTTCACTTGTACTGAAAGGCAAGTACTTATTCAGAGATGGCTGCTATCTGAAATAGTATGGGCTACTTCACTAACTTCTTTCTTTCATGCTCTGGCTTCCTGCTCGATGTAAAGATATGCTTTGATCTGTGTTTTTCAGCGTGTATTAGAAATCTGGAGGCTGACTTCAGAAGAATATTGAAAACCGAGCTTTTCAAGTGCTTATCAATCTTGTTTGAGATTAGGTTTTCAGAAGTAGTGAAGTAGTCGGTAGCTTTTACTGCCCGTTCTTGATTTTTTCAGTGCCTGCTGCTCTGAGCTTCTGACGGTCTCTGCTTGGCTCGTTGTGCTGAGCTGTAGGTGCTCTGGCTTTGGGAATCAAATCCACTGCACAGAGAAGTTGCCCAGAGATTGGTGCTGCCGGATGTATGCTTCTGCAGGCTGTGCACCAAAATGTTTGTGTATGTCTTTGGGTTTTGGTGTGATTTATGTATCGCTCTGAAACTCCAGGTGGCACTAACAGCTCACAGCTGGGTCGGGGATTAGTAACACTGGTGCAGTCTCTGAAATGTACCACAGAATTCAGTTATTGGCTATGGGAAAATGAAACATTAGTTTGAAAAACACAAAATTCTTCTGTGAATACCTGTGAGTAGAGTAAATGTAATGACTGAAACCAGGCAAAGTTAAGCCTGCTAGATTTTCTTGCTGTTCCTTAAAAATATCTGTGTAAATAAATGGGAAATACACAGTTAACGGGGAAGAATCCAGGAAGCAGAAGATGCTCAAGTCCAACAGCGTGGAAGCTGCCAAGAGCTGGTGGTGAGCTGACTGCAATACTAATGTGCTGGCGCAGATGTAGCAGCTTATCAGTAGCAGATTAAATAGCCAAAACTCAGCGTTGTGGGCCTGATTCTTCCCTTGTGTGCAGTTATTGGAGTTGGTGGTTACCCATATATAACAGGGGAAAATAAGTATAAATTCAATTGTATTTGAAGATCACCCATTATTTTTAGGTTTTGGAAGGGCTTTGGAGAGTATTGGTCTTTTGAAATTAAGTCTATTAAGCTGGAACAAAGTACAAGATATATTTAGGCAAGGATAAAATTTGCTATCCTTTCTTCATAACACAGCACTTTCCCCAGGCAAGGGGTCACCATCTTTATACAAATGGACGTGTAGAGAAAGAAATGTGCTCAGAATGACTGAAAGCTTCGTTAAAAGCCAGCACAATCTCTTCTCTATTAACGTTAGTTCTCTGTGTATTAGTTCGGGCTACTTAAGGAAAAGAGCTGTGCAGGCTGATTGCCTTCTTCCACTTAAACCTTTTGACCTGGCAGGACAGTTTCTGCTAAAGCTGTCACTGACTTTTAAGTTCTTAAAGATATTGAGAACTTCTAAAATGGTTCAATTTTGAGAATTCAGTTTTTTGAATCTTCTTATGAACAAAGAGGAGAGATGGAGCCTCTTCTTTCTCACTTAATGCCCAGACCTCCAAGCTATGCCCCATCGTGTTTGGTTGGCTGGTTGCTGCTGGTTGGCAAGGGTTTAGCTGTAGCCTGGGCATATTTGCTGCATCCTACCCAGTCATCAGGCCAGTCAAAATAGATAAAGGATGTGAGAGGAGCTGGAGTTATGAGGCAGGGGTACGGGAGGCACTGTGGGGACCTGAAGGTCTTCCATGGGAGGGTGGGAGGGTGAGAGGGCAGCCTGAGGTCCTGGCCATGGAGCTGTTGCTCTGTGCTGAGCTGGGGCTACTGGCTGGGGCAGTGCAGGGCATGTTTCTGGGGAAGCTGGTTCTTCTTTGAGACAGCCTGTTTGAGAGTCCCACCACATTCTCTCTTGCTTTGCTTGCTTTTCAGCCAAAAAGGGGATTGGATGTGCTCTCCTCTTCAGTGGAGCTTGTCTTCCCAGCGTCCCAAAGGTGTAGGGTCCTTTTGCTACTCAGTTAGTTGAGTGACTTGTCTTGCAGGTCTTTATCTGCACAGTGTCTGGGAGCAATGGGGAGGTGACTTCTGTCCATAGCATGTTTATTCTGTTCTCTGATGGCTGCTCTGGTGAATGGTGGTGGATGTCTGTGAAGATGGCTTTTTGGGGGTAGAGGGCAGCTGTTCTTATCTTGGGACGGCAAAGCCAGTGTGGAAGCTGGTGAAACTACTGGAGCTAAGGGGTTGGACATCCCATTTCTCAATCTTCTCCATGGTAAGAGGTCTCAAGAACTTGCATTTGATTTGGAGGTTCAATTAAAATGGGATGAGGTGCCATGCTGTAGATGCCCATGGCCTCGCTTCTTGAAGATGAGGCGTGCCTTGCTGGAGTTGCTTCTGGTGGAGGTCAAGAGCATCACTCCTTCATGGCAAACACTCTACGACAGCTCTGCAAATGGTCTTAGACTTTCCTTTGTCAAAGATGCCAGATATAGACAGGTTTTCTTGTGTTTTCCTTCAGCGCTAGCCGATGCAGGTGAAAGTATCAGTGGTCTCTGTGTCTGTCTGTCAAAAGCAGAATTTGACTAGATATCATACATTGAGTATTGGAGGTTTTATATTCCTATGCCCTTGGTGCCCTGGCAATTCAGTGCTGCAAGGGAAACAGTGCTACTGGATTAAAATGGACATCTGGGTTTAAGTGAAAACCCAGACATTAAGAATGTCCTGGCTCCTTCATGGACAGCTGTTGCTGCTGGAACTTAGAGCTACTGGCATTTCCATCCTTGACCTTCACCAGTCTCGTTTTCTTGATTCTAGGTTAGGTTTGGTTTGCTTGACATAGCAGCTGTGATTCTTGCAGCGGCTTCAGCAGGCTTTTACTATGAGTTAAAAATGTTCAAGAAATTCTGTGTTTTCTTTATGATGAGAATGATCTGAAGCAGCATTTTGGCAGCTCTGCTGATGGAGGAAACTTTCCATCCGATTTTGAACTACAATATCTTTTGCATGTAAGGTATAGTCCTGCAATCCTTTATCATGTTCCTTTATCCGCCATGAGTGCGTGGAAGCAAGCCCTTCCACAACTCACTAGCCTTTTGCTCCTTAAGAGCAATTTTTTTCAAAAAAGCTTTTTTGGGTAAAAAAAAAAAAAAAAAAAAAAAAAAAAAGAAAAGAGAAGTTGACTCTGAGATGTGCTTTGCAAGGATTTCTTGAAGATTGAGCAGTGCTGGAAATAAAACCTGAGGTTTCTCCTACCGTGCTTGGGCGATCTGAAAATTTCCAATTCCCTGATCCTACCTCTTTCTATTTTGGTATAAATGCTGATATAATTTGAACAGGTTCCTTTCTCAAATTACTCTTCTATTTTTCTTACTTGTTTTCTAGCATTAGTCAGAATGCTGTCTCTGAGACGGTAGCTCGAGTGCAGCAATTGTTTCAGCTTTTCAAAATGGTCCTTACAATGCTGGTGATGGATTACTGCTGTATTGTAACCTTCAGTTCAGGTCTTTTAACCAGCACGCTTGCAAAATGGCAGGAAACTGGAAACTTTACTCTGTAAACATTCCCCTAGTTTGAAGTTCCCCTTTCTTTACTGTGTTTTCAGCTTTAAGGAATAATCATTGCTTCAAAACAGGTTTTTATTTAAGGAGATTGCTTGATAGAACCACGCTGATTTGTCAGCTGCATATTACTTGTTCTTCTGAAGAAAGCTTTCTGAAAGTCACTTTTTTTTTTTTTTTTTTTTTTTTGAAGCATAACGTGACATCAGATTGGCTTTCACCAAGCTTACAGTTACTGAATTCTCACAGGGTGTTTAAGTCTTTCTGCCTTTTGGGGTCTTTACAACCACTCATCTGCTTGATTCTTTTATTTAAAATCTTTACCTCTGTGCTTTCAAAGTCTTTAGTTGAAGCATGCTTTTGGTAGTGTAAACATCTGTACTGGAGGGTGCCCTCGGGTTTTCTCCTGGACATCTGGCAGTGTTAGGATAGTCAGAGGAATCTTAAAGTTGTGGATGTGACTATTGCAGATGCATTTTTTCGACTGCAGATATGATGCTGCTTCTAATATGTGGACAGTTGTACTAGTAGAAATTTGGGTTATCTTGGTTATTCTGCTTTCAGAATTACCATGCTTACTCACATGTGCATGTAGCTAATCCAAATTTGGAGACTTGTTATGTGACACCGGTAAAATAATCTAGCAAAGACATCACCAAAATACCTCGATTTCCTGTAATGCGAGATATATGTGTGTGTGTATATATAGACAGTGCTGTCCTGCCTAAGGTATGTATCTGAGGCTGAAAGTTCAGCAGAGTCCCTCAATAAATTCTTAAAATTCCAGAGAATGGACCTTTTAAACTATTTACGTGATGGAGTTGAAATGCTGTAATGGTCTTAAACAGTTGCAGAGCTGTTTTGCACTAGATGATGGAGCATTCACCATCTGTTACAGAGGCCATCTCTTTTGGTTAAAAGTCCGTCTGTGGTCTATTAAACTCCAGTTTGATTCTCAGGGCAAACAATCACCAAATGTTTATTGGCCTACTGCCTGATGAAACTAATTTCACCCAAAAGCTTGTTTAAAAGCTTAATTCAAGTCTTTATGACAGTGACACCGAATTTCAGTGAAGCTTGGCAGGTTTCTGGGTCATCCAAAATTTATAATCTAGTGTGGAATCAACTAAAATACACACTTGTGATCAGACATTGTGCCTTTACTGAGTAGAGCTTATTATTTAACCTGCTGGTAATTTAAGGGCTCCTTTGAATATTAGGCTGTAGATAAAATATGATGTTTCTCTTGAGCCTTAGGATCTGAAGATACGTAACAGTTATGAGCCCAGTCCCATTGAGACAATACAATGTATTTGGAGGGTGTTGCATCCAAATATTCACTTACAGTTATTGCTCCCAATAATACTTCCCAAGAGCAAGCTTAAGAAGTGTGTGTGTGTGCTGTGAGCTCTGGCATGCATAGGTGCAGACTCTGGGGCCGTCAGTAACATATGATTCAGCTACCGTTTGTAGAAGAGCCTTGGCAGAGGCATGGTGGAGCTGTGGCACAGCTCATGGCAGGGGTGAGCTGGCCTGAGTTTTCTCAGTGGTTGTTCTGCAGAAACTGCTGCAGAAACATAATGGGTGAGACCCTCAAACTGGTTCTCTGGAATGTTCTTTACCAGGGCTGGTTTGAAGCTCAGCACTTCTTGGCTCCTGCATCATCCTTTGCATTTTCTTCTTTTAGTCCAAACTGGGGGCTAAAATATAGTGCTCAAAGAAACAGGCTTGAGAGTCAGAGGGACTTTGCTCACAATAGATGTAAAGAGCGTACAGACGTGGTCACTGATACTTGGTTTAATTTCCAAGTCTGAAAAAATGTGTCATGGTCCATGATTGCTGTGATGGCTTGGCAAGGTAACTAGACTGGCTACCAGAGCTACCCATGCAGTGAAGACTCGAATTCAAAAGCTTTGTGCAGTGCTTTAAAGAAGTTCTGCAAATATACGATGTTTCTTCCAGTAACTCTAGCTGTGACTCCTGGCAGCAGCAAGTAAGATGAGTAAGCCCCTTCTCATAGCTAAAGCTGGCTGAAGTTTGTAAGCCTCTGTTTTGATGTTGAACATGTACAATTTTCTTGGCCTTTATAGGAAGCTGTGGGCGCTCCACATGGTGGAAGTTGGTCTAAGTAAGTTAAGAGAAAGTGTTGCAGCTTTGGGCTCCGGAGTTTGGCACCTTGTCCAGTTTAGCTGCTTCCTCTCTTCCCTTAAGCAACGCAGTAGTGGATTTGGGCAAGCATGCCCTAGTTCCAATTTAATTTTAATCTAAAACTCATTTTAAAGCAGCCACATTACTTCTATTGACAATCTGAGAGAATAATCTTATATGAACACTGTTGCTGGGTTCTGAGAAATATAAGATGACGACTAAGGCTGCAGTGGTTGATATCAGCAGAGTCTGGCTTTCCCATGCTCATCATATTCTGTAAGGATATGAATTCTAGCAGTACAGGGAGGTCTCTGAGATTAGACCTTGCTGGACAAACCTTTTTGCAAAGAAATGCAGAAGAAATGAGCAGGAGAGACTCAGGGTAGGAGGAGATGATGTGATGCCGCCAAATTCAGTTGTGGGGATTTGGTTGTCTCACGCAAGGATCAACAGGGAGATGCTACGTCCAGTCCTAGATGGTGACTTCAATATCACCCCTGGCTGTGCCGGATATCAGGTCCATATCAGAAGTGCTGATCAGGGTTATGTTGATGTCTTCTCCAGGAAAGGGCTGGATGATCAGCTTGGTAAAATATCAAGGCTTTTTGGCTTGCATCAGTTCTCTCCTCCTTGCTGCATTTACTTAACCCGGGCATACGTGCAAGGAGGATGAGTTTGAAATGTTGTCTGTTCCCCCTGAGTTGAGAGGGAGCTCAGGGCTTATTCTTGGGAGCAGACTGAAGTCTCTGAACCTTCACTTAACCTGGCTGTCCGTCCCTTTGCCATCAAAAGGGGGCCCCCACCACTTGGTTCTGCCAATCACCCCCCTTGCTATGACCCAACTGTTCACACAGTCTCTTGGAGAGCTGATCAGGGAACAGATCAAGCTAAAACTACATTTGTCCACCCTCCCATGAGGTTAAGAAGCTGCACAAGGAGACTGGAACAACATAAGATCAACAAGTAAGAGGAGTCTGGTCAGATCTCTGTTGAATTTCAGTGGCGGAGTAGTGGAAGCAGTGTGCTCTAGATGCTGTGTGATTTCTTGTTAGCTGTGCATGTCTTCACACTGTTTAATTTCTAGCTGCTGCAGCTGTTACGGCATCTGCTGTCACTTTAGTTCCTGGCTGGCTTTGTGTACTTGTAGGTGCAGGGGACTTTGGGGTGCTGTCATGCTTCCCTGGGGCCCTGCTGCATGAGACATGGTGACCAGTTCCAGTCAGGGTGCTTGTGCCCATTTCCATTGTACCAGGTGAAGGCTGCTTCTGTGAACAGGTATTTTTTTTACCCCCTCTTGGGTAGGAGGAGCAGGAAGGAGGCTTGAGACCTGAAGTCTGATTTCCCTTGAAAATGTTAATAAAAACATCTGCCCAAAGCTTCTGGTGGAGATGTGCTGGGTTTGGACAGCCAGGCCACACAGATGCATAAAATGCTACTGCATGAGTGACACCGCGAGGCTTCTCAAATCCCTCTTATTTTTATGCTGATTTCTGAAGTGATTTTTAATCCTTCAGACACATTGGTCTCTATGCACTTTTTTCAAAGAAGAAAATAACCTAACTCAAGCAGTTTGGGTAATAATAGTACTTAGTGCTTAACAGACACTGTAGAATTAATCCTTCTGGGCCAATAAATTTAAATAAAATTGTGTTGATCTTGGCTTAGGAGTGTGAAATGATGTGAAATCAGCTTTCCTCTGGGTGTGGAGTAGTGGCTTCCTTGCTTATCTGATTACTGTGGCTCTGTCATGGCCAGGGGAGATGGTGTGTGTGGTGTTGGTGAACCCATGAAGCTTGAGTTCAAACTGAGCCCTGAATTTTGGTTCTCTTCCACCATTGCAGCTGCAATGTCAAGCTGCATTGCAGCTGCACGGTCAATCAGTTGTTCTCCAGGCTTGGTCAGACCTGCTGAGGAGCAGGAACGGGTCTCCTTGGTCCTGAGGAAGAGTCAGGTCAGGAGTAGTTGCTTAGGGCCAGGAGAAGCTGCTGGTGCCCTGTCCTGCTCCCTTCCATGCCCCATCCCTTGGGGTCAATGCAGGTGTCCCACACCGCTGTTGCAGGGCTACCCTGTTACTTGGAGAAATCTTAAGGCCACCCCAGAATGATTCAGACAGCTGAGCAGTACAAATAAATCCCCTCTGGAAAAAACTGCCTCAAGCAGGCCAAAGTCCCTTGGGTGGCCATGGCCTTTGCTCAGATGTGTGGGCTCCCAGAGTCAAGTGACGAGCGATGTGCGCGGGCATTGCCGATCTTGGTGTTGCGTTTGTGCTAACAGGGAAAAGCAGCACTGAGGTGGAGATGCTTAATAATTCTGTTACCCCTTATTATATTTTGTGTGTCAGCTATTTCAGGCTGAAATTGATCATTTGATTTACCTCTTGTCTTCAGGTTACAAGCTGATCGGAAGCCATTCTGGGGTGAAGCTTTGTCGATGGACAAAGGTATGCTTTTTTCTCAGTTCATAAATAAATAAAAAGATAAAGCTAGAGACTTATTCAGGTATTACAACTTACATGTGAAATACCCTTTAAAAATGTGATATTACCTGCAAGAAGACATTCTGTCTTACAGGCTGTAGTTCTGCATTTCAAGCTATTAAAAACTTGCTGCTAAGAGTGAGAACATGACTGTGGCAAAGAGCTGGGAACATCATTTTCTGTTGTTGTTTTTCCCGTTTCTGCTGTCTGCTAAAATATCTCCTACCTACTAAAATATATGGCAGGAGCAGAACGCCACGGGAAAGTGGGAAGGTTTCGTCATAGGTGTGAGGTCTTTTGAAACAAAGATGACAGTCCATCGCTACGTTCAAATGAGTGCACAAGGGCACTCATTAAACCTGTTGTTCTGTGACTAAGGCATCTGATTTGTAACAGGCAATGTTCCTCCACTATTTTGCAACACTTGCCAAGGTCTAGATAGCAAAGTAACTGTCACTAGGAGTTTTTTAAATTTAGTCTTTGGGGGTGTGTGTATCTATAGCTGTACATAATATACATGTGGGTATATATATGTGTGTGTGTATGCATATATAGGTGGAAAAAAATCATCCCCCAAGTCCTATAGTTGTAGGCTATGTAAGCCATTAGCTTTTCAAGTAGTTTGTTTGCAGGCTTAAGACTTTTCCCAGTGGAGGTGCAGAGCCCTATAGAACAAACGTCAGCTGCTTTGGAATGTGTGTTTTAGTTGTCCTTTGCAGGTCCCTGAGAAGCAGTTTGCAGCTCTGAAGTTGAAAGCTGGCCTGTAATGGTATACATTTGAGGAGTAACATTGATTTTAACGTGCTCAAGCCTTCAGCATTCGCAGGATGATAAACCAGGAATCAGCATCTCATCAAAATGCCAGCGCATCTCTAATTCTTGAGCTGTGGCAGCGATCAGTTCCTTGGTCTCTCAGCTCTCTTTTTGCTGCATGATTAACTTTGTTTATTTTTGAAAAGAGCTCTTTGAATGGCAATCACCTAAGTGGGTGGCTGCAGTGAGGTTTTTATTGAAATGGCTGGTATCAATGAACTGTCTTATCAAAAGACTTGTTCATGTGAACAGCTTAAAGAGCCCACCGTTGTATTGTCATGAATATTTGAGACATACTGATCCCAGTGATGCTTCTGCTGTTTACTCTTGCAAATATTTCTCTTCCATCATTTTTAGCGTCAGAGAAGGCCACGAAATGTTTAAAGAAAAACTTGTCAGACTTCATCAATGCTGTGACTGAGAGAAAACCAGAGAACCTATTTTTATTAAAGAACTGAAATTTAATGCAGCACTGTAAAGCCATTTCACAAAATAAATAGCAGCTCTGTGTGCTTAGATAGTACCATACTATTTTTAGCTTAAGCAGGAATTGAACATAAAGCCTTCTAATAAATTGAGCTGAAATTGGTTACAGGCAGTGGCTTTGACTCAGATTCACACCAATATGTGAGTGTCTTCAGGAGGTTTGTTCCAGATTTGTATCAGTGGAGAGAAGGAGCCAGGGCTACGAGGAATAGTATTAAGCAGCGCTCCACAGTGATATCTCAGATTAAAATGATTGTGTCTGTTGTATTCTGGAAAAGAGCATAAACCCTGCAAATTTAAGGCAGGGTCCAATTTGCCTGTTTTATGAAATCCATAATACAACTTGCTGTCCTAGAACTTGTGAGTCTCCTGAAACCTCTGTCATTTGAGGGATGGGTAGAATAAATAATATTTTCTATTTTGTTTAATCTTCCAGCAATGCTGTACATATGCTAGGCATTACCTATTCTTTCCCTAGTGCTCAGTGGAAACTTTCTCTTGGATCACTAGGACACTTCAGGTAGAGGAAGATAGATTAAAAGTTATTATGTTATATTTCAAATTTTCTCTGGAGAGTGGTAAAGATCCTTTCTCATTTATTATTATTTAACTGAGATAATGAAAGACAGTCTTTGCTCCAAGCAACTTGCATACTAAATAGGAGACAAATTCCGGTGGGAAGGCAGCTGCGGCTCTGAAGGAACGTGCGATGTCCTGCTGGAGCCAATGACTGGTGTGAATGAGGGTTTATAAGGTCAGGATATTTATTTAATTTAGTGCTAGAAGAAATGCTTTACTAGACAAATGGAAAGAATTGAGTGTTTCATAGTGCAGCGTTTAAATTGATCCTTGTTACTCTTTATTGGGCTCTTGCAATAATATTTCTTACGGCTTAAGTGGCTTTACCTGCTTTCTTCTGTTGGCTGGTTCAGTTAAAAGGTTCGGTGGAGCACGGTTATGCTTTGGTGCTGCAAGATGCTGATTGTCTGGATAGATCCTTACAGAAACAAGGCATTTATGGTGTCAAGTTTAAAGCTGTGTGAGAGGAAACTTACACAATCAGACTGTATGGTGATATGCCTATTAGGAATTTCTTAAAACAGACTGCATCTATCATTATTCTGACCTGTTGCATAGCTGTGACCTGGCTCGCTGTACCCATCACAGGTGGCTGAACACCAAATTTACTAGCGATTGAAAACTGCAAATATGCCCAGGGAGCAGACTTTAAATCTTTACACTTGGTTTGGTTACAGATAATGTGTTTTAACTTTCTCAGTATTTGTGTCTTTTTCTGCTGCCAGTCGATGCTTCGAGGCCGAGGTGGCTGCTACAAGCACACATTTTATGGAATTGAGAGCCATCGCTGCATGGAAGCCACGCCGAGCCTTGCTTGTGCCAACAAATGTGTGTTTTGCTGGAGGTAAAATATTGTTGCAGTTTTGCTTTGGGGGGAGATCACCTAGTCATGTATTACAGTCTTTCTGTGCTATTGCACATGCGGAGAGGAATCCTGCACTGTGAACAGCAACACAAGAAACAGGGCAATAGAAATATAGTAAGAGGGATGTCTGTCCACGGTGCTAATCCTATGCCCTGCTCTACTCAACTGTGTGGGCCAGCTGGGCTTTGTTCTGCACCACTCCGTCCCTGTCCTTATCCTCAAACATAGGGCAGTGTCATTCATGTGTCCTTTTCCACTTGGAAGTGTGAGGAGGAGGAGGAGTGAGGAAGGGAGCTGTGCTCACCCCTGCCTTCGTGCATCTGCCTGCACTCCTCCTCGGAGAGCTGTGGAGCCCATGGCTTGGGCCTGAGGTAGGTGCATGGGAGACTCTATTTCCTAGAGGCTGAATAAGATCTGATGGCTCCCCAGCGCTACCTTCCCTAGAGCAGGGTCCTCTGCAGCCACATCTTGGGGCCCCAGCAAGCTCAGACCATCTGGTGGAAGGAGAAATCAGGGAGACAGGAGATAGGCTTTTCTCTGTCTACTGCCCACAAGTCCCTCTGCACCCTGCTCTGAAAAGGTTGGCAAGAGCCAGCACTTGACAGCAGTATGGTTCCCTTTTGAGGTCACTGTCTGGGACTGGCTCATGGTGCTTTGGAGCATGTGGACAGGCCCTCATGTTGTGCAAAGCCACCAAGGTGCTAAATATTCTGTTGTTTTCTTTGAAACTGGATCTTTTGTCTTACCTTCACACTGCAATTCACATTCTCAGTGAGTGAAAAGTGATGACTTCATAACTGTTGCCTTTCTAAAACAGTAGTTAATAAATGATTTTCCATTTTAGCTAGTAAAGTGACCCTTTTCTCAAAGGAATTACTTCACTGTCATTTCTCTGAAGGAAATGAGCTTTGCCTAGATCTGAACTGTCAGCTGCTCTAGCACTGCTAACTCACCAAAATGCCTGGATTTCAGAGGGAGTTTTTTGCTAGGCTGGGGGAGTGCAGGAGGGGATCGGTGAGACTGAGAAGCTCAGCAGAAATAAAAGCAATGACGTGAAAGTGTACCGAGTGGGAGGACACAGAGGTTATTCTTTGAGCTCTTTTGTCTTCTGCCTTGCTAGCTATTTCAAACCATGGGGGCTGCACGTCCTCTGCTATTTGTCTACCCTAGGGGACTGTCTGCCAGCAGCAGCTATTCCATCCCTGAGCCTGGGTGTCCAATGTACCAGTATTTTCATGCCGAAACAGCTGCGTTTCTGAGTACTGTTTCCTGTCTCTCATAGTCATCAAGTTCTAATAATGCAAATGTTTCAAGAGAATATTTAAACGACAGCATCCACACAAAAGTGCTGCTGAAACTTTGAATGCACTTTGACGCTGCCTTCCATATTAGTATTAGGTATAAGCATCAGATACCACTTGTCCTGTAAAGTTTGCGTTTGGGAGCCTATTCCAGAATGTTAATTGGTGCTCTTGATGGGCTTTCATTGTATCCTGGCTTGAAAGGACAGCAACTGGCAAGTATTACCACTTTTCTTCAGCGCCTGTAATAACAATCTGATGACTGCAACAAAAAATGGAATTCCTATTCCTTTTTTCCAAGTATCAGCTAGCAATAGTGCATTTAATTCTGCAGTGGTGGCTGTACTGCTAGGAGGAAGACCGCCATGCGTATTATTGTCCCTCTGTCCCTACACAGAAGGTACATCATAAACAGCAAATAGAAAGCAATAACATCACCAAAACATAGTGTTTTGTTCCTAGTATTGCACTGCAGACCATTTAATGCTGTTCCCCTTCAAAATGACCCAACTCCAGCATTTCTTAGCAGCAGTATCCCAGCCTGTACCTAGAGTATGGGGCTGAGCTGGAGAGGTCAAACAAGTGTAAATTAGGATAAATTGCAAAGTGTGATACCTTCCGTGTGACTCATCATTCTGGAGGTGTCATTTGGCACTTTGAGAAGAATCCTGGAAACATGTAGCTCTAATCATACTGAGTGCTGGAATGCTTTTTTTGCTAATGGTAACAACCTGAATGCAAGCAAATAGCTTTCCAGAGGACTGTGCCGAAAAACTTTCTCATTCACCTTCAGTAGGTGAAATGGGTTGCAGTTGTTGGACTTGTCCATGTGAACAGCAGCTGTCTGCTCATCTCTGACCTCTGGATTTGAAGACTTAAGGTTCAGTTTGCATCTCATCTCACGGCTCATTTTATGTACACCTTAAGCTTGACATAAACCAGAACTGTCACTGAACGAAGCTTTCTCCTCGGCTTTGGCAGCACTTTCAGACCCTGTGCTTGTGCTGCTACAATCCTTCCCATGGCTGCAAGCTGCGCCAGGTCCTGTTAGTTAGATGAAAGGAGACTTCCTCGTCCACTTCTGTCATTACCTGTTACATGTCACTGCAGTTCACAAACATCCAGCAACATCTACACAGTTCTTACTTTAAACCCACCACTCCTTGCAGATGCTTAATCACAGGAGGCTGAATGCAGAATTACAAGCACCAGTGGCTGGGTAGTATAAATATATTACCTTCTTATTAGCAGTTACCATCTGTGCTGTTGGAGACATAGGAAACGATAGTTTTGATCTACAGTTGGCAAAATGTTTTTAATACAGGTTTTATGCTTTGCTGGCCTTGTTGTGCAGCTCTGTGCACTAAGCTGCAGATAAGACTGCTGTGATTTTTTTTTTCCTTGATCCCTTTCAGGATTTTGACATTTGTAGAGGCTGCCAGTACTTCCAGCTTCATAACTCACTGCGGCTCTCCGAGGATCACTGAGGAAAAGGCCGAGGAGCCTGTTTGTTTTCTCTTCCTCACTTTGGCAAGAAATGCTGTAGTTCAGCAGCGTTCCTTGGGAATTGGATGTCATTGCAGCTGGCTGGTCATGACTGATGCCTTCTGGCCCCAGACCAGGCATTGTGGGTGGAGCCAACCCCCAAACACTTGGACAGTTGGGCTGCCTTATAAAAGATGCAGCTTGACTTGTGCTCTAGAGACCTTCCTCCTCCGGGTTGGTGGGTAACCTGCCTGTGCCCCCTGCTGGGCTGGCCGCTGGCCCTTGCTTCCATTCCCCTTGTGGCCGGTGGTTTGTTGGTGCAGGTTAGCGATGTGGCAGGTCGTTCGTTTGTGTGTTGTTCCCCTGCAAGGCGGTGCTGCAATAAAAGCAAGAGGGGGTAAAAAAATACAAAACCAAACCCAACAAATTTTAGTTACAGCAACATCCCTAACTTATAACTGTCCCTACAGAAATAGTCCGTCACTATCCATTATTGCACTCAGTTGGTCTCGCTGTTTGTAGTGTCTCTTTAGCTTAATTGTCTAAATGGAAATGTGCAAATGACCGAATCTCTTAATCAATTAGAGCAAGTGTGGGGACTGAGGCTTTCTGACACTGTACTGCGGCACAGCCACCAGGCAAACCTGATTTGATTATGTCCTCTGGCTGAGTGTCTAAAACACGATCAATTTTTGTGGAGCGATGGAACAGCTAAATAAGATTTAAATTAATAGGCTTTATTTTGCATCTGAGGAAGAGGCAAACCAGACAGAATAAAATATCCCATAAAGAAATGTGTTCATATTTCTTCTTTTGTAGCTTTATATTGTTTGTACCTGTACTTGAAGGCTCCAGCTTTAACTTGTACAGTAGGCAACAGCTGAAATTGTTTGGACTGTCTGAATATACGTGGCCAAAAGCCAGTGATTACAGTAAGCCCTGCAAAATGAAGAGATTTAAAAAAAAAAATAATATTAATCTCCTACAGGAAAGGTGCTTGAAAACTGAAAACAGATCAAAACAAAGTTTATTTTTATTAAAGAACTACTCCAGAGGTGAAGTTTGTCAGGGAAATGTGAAATATGATATCAAAGGAGCTGACAGCAATGTAGATTTGTAAAATAAGTTTGGAACCTGAGCCTGGAAATTCAGGAAGCCTTTTGGCATCTCCAGTCACCTGTCCTTGTTTCAATTGAGCGAGACTCTTCTTCCAGCATAAGTATAACTCTCCTGTTTTTGTTTACAGAATTGTAGTAGTATATGGCGATGTGTTCACCCTTTTCAGTGTTATTTTTTTCACTGGTTTATTTACCTGGAGGTAACCGTGTAAATGAAAGGGGAGGGGCAGATGGCAGAATATAGCTGGCTCATCCTTGGTAAAACCTGAACCAACGTCACAAGTAATTTCTGAACACAATTTTTTTTACTTTTGATAGAGTAGAGAATGTTTCTCTTGGTGCCTTTATATGCTGCTCTGCCAGCACTGCAGTCACCTGTTGGGCATTTTTCTTGTGGAAACACTTTGGTGGGGTCCATCGGGTGAGGTGGGAGCAAGCCTCTGGATCTCGCTTGGCTGGGGGCTTCTGTGCTGGCACACGGGAGCGTTGGGGCTCTGCTGAGGCACTGTCAGTGCCCTTGGTGCTGGTTGTTAGAGCAGGATGGAGTTGGATCAGTTGCTCTGTGTGGTACAAAAGACCGCACTGCTAAGCGTGGTCCTTGGTAATGGCTAGACGCTGGTTTGCCAAATCCAGGCATGGAAGCGTAGCGGTAAGGTTCCTGTCAGTGACCTTGAGGTCAATAAAGCCCCAGTGTGGCATCTATTGTGAAGGGCTCCCAGGGCTCACCCTGTGCAGTGAGGAGCATTTTCATTGCTATTGTTATGTAAAAGGCTCACAGGGGAAAAAAAAATAGCCTACCAGCACTTTCTGGGGCTGAAGTCCGTGCTTTTCATCTCACAGCCGCGTGCGTTTTTGTGTTCTTGGACTTGTTACTGGCTTTTGTAGCTGCCATGGCCAATCTGTGTATTTATGGTGTTAGTGGTGACTGTAACCAGATCACTGGCTAATGGAATGTTTACGTATGTCTTGTTGGGTATCGTAGGTGACTTGGTAGCCAGTTACAGCAATGAGTAACTTGATGGAGTGATCGTGGGCTCTGAAAGTGACCCTGCACATCCTGAGGGCTGCCTTTGGGATGGTTTCTTACGCTGTGCTGAGCACGGTGCCTGTTTCTGCTGGGAAGGAACAAAATACACCGACACAGCCCTTGGCAGGCCTCTGGGAGGTGCTCAGCAGCACCTGCTGTTCTATAAACTGTGCCCTGCTTATAAAAGGTGAGTATTTTTGACATCTGAGGGTTGGGGTGTAATTCTTCAGCATGGCCTGTCTTCTGTCCTTAAGACTTTGGAAATGCGAGTTCAAAAAGGGGATTTGTCTAGAGCCTTGTGAAGCTCAGTCCCCTCTGTTTGGGGTAGCTGGCAAATCCAACCTCATCTAAAGCAATCACTGTTGTTAGTGCCACGAGTTGTAGGCAGTTGTAACATGACTATCTCAGGAAAAATTACACCTTGTGATTTGGCAGCACGTTGAGGGGGGAGCATCAGCACTCCCCAGGAGCAGGAGGGAGGTCAGCTGCAGCGTGTTCTAGGGAAGTGCTCTGAGCTGCTGGATTTGGGATGAAAAAATAAATCAGCCATGGGTTTTTTATCTGTTTCTGAAAAATGTTTTTTTTTTTTTTTTTTACCTAAATTGATTTCAAAACATGGATGTCCAAGTTTTCTTTCTAAAATACTCACTATTGTCACTGTTAAAATGAGTTTTCTTTGGATATTTAGATATCCAAAATTTGATTTTGGACTTACTTCCCCAGTGTTTTCTTCTCTAAAATAGCTTATTCCATGTGTTTTGATTTTTTTTTTCCCAAATTTATTCATTATAAACTATTTTTCTTACTCCTAAACCTAACAAAAGACTTCTCAAAGCAACACAAAAAAAATATTTAATGGGAAGTTTCTGTAGGTACATTGTTCCTTTTCCTTTGACAACAGTCTAGATAAGAACAAAAAACTAAAAATGCCTATCAACTTACTTTTTTCTTCTTAAAGTGAATGTTGTGTGATTTGTAAAAACAATCTGAGACATGAAGTCTCTGGTGCATCCTCTGCGGAGGGCAGGTCCAGGTGAGCCTGTGTCGGTCCTGATTGATGGCTGTGTGCTGCCTGTGCTTAGAGGCACGAAGCAGTGATTCCCTCGCAGCATGCTGTGGTGTTGGTCTGCAGGGGGACTGGTAGAACCAGGCATCCCTCCTCACTGTTGTTTTGAGGCCGTTTGTGATTCTGCATGCCTGGAGAACAGCCTGTCCTCGCTATCCCATCCCTTGTGGAGGAGGCGCTCCCCAGCTCTTTGCCTCCCTGTGCTGCGTTTTGCAGCCAGTGGCAGGTTACGGCAGCTTGTCACCAGCAGGGCGGTGATGTCCTCAGCCAGCGGGTGGTCTGTTCCTAATGGCATGCTGTGGGTTTGCATCTCCAGAAGTGTTGGTTCCACCTGGGGCTGTGGCAAGCCTGCCTCCTGCGCTGCTCAGCTCTAAGAAACCACTGAATGGGGCCAGTTCCGCACACGCCCTGCAGCTGTCCTTCTGGCCAGGTCTGGTGCCGTTCTGAAGCAGTGGAGGCTGATCGCAGATCTAAGTTTTCCACCACGATAATGTACTCTTTAAAAATAGTGCCTTCTACAGAACATTTCCTTGATCAAATTGTGAAAATATTGGGTAAATCAGAGTCCAAAGCTTGAACTCTTCTCTTCTCCTTTGCCTACAAGGTGGCCACCACACCTACGTGGTGGTCTTGGTGTGAAATGTTCTCTGTTGGCTGTTATCATCTGCAGGCTGTCTTCTCAAGGGGGTGTGGAAATCACAAACACTTAATCCATTGTGTCCCAAGGAATTCAAAGAGGGGCTGATACAGAAATCCTTGATTCCTGCTAAAGCAGGCGTTGCACTTGCAGTCTTGTAGTCTTTTTGAAGTTGCATTTCTGTGTTGGCCACACGCTTTCAGCTTATTGCTACCCACCGTGATGCTCCGTCAGCTGATTCATCCAGCACATTCCAGGGCAAGGTTACCACCCGAGTGAAAACACTTTTTAGAGAAGTATTATTAACTTGTCCTTTCCTAGTCTCATCTGGTTTGTCCCTTTGTCATTAGGAAGAAGAGGTGCCAACGCTTCTTATCACGGAGGAACAAGTTTTGTGTCCTTGTGTATTGGCCAAACTTTTTCCTTGGTTGTCTGCTTGCTCCTCATGTCAGTACAGGGAGAGGCTTTCTTGTTGGCCCTTTCGTACGTCCTTTGCTAGGTGTATCATACTCTGTGCATTGATCTCTCTGATTGTGACCCTGTGTTCTGAAGTTCTTCCTTTTTTTTTTTTTTTTTTTCTCAGCTGGAGGATTGCAAGGTTGCAGAAGAGCCTGTGATTCTGCTGGATTGGTTTCTTGTTACGCTTTGCTTTATATTGCCACAGTTGCACTTCTGCCTTAATAGGGTTTAAAAACCTGCTAGTTCTCCAGAGCTCCTTTGCCCTTCAACATTTCTCCTCTAGGACCTCACCTGCTGGTTCTTAGGGATCATTGAGATCTTCTGTCTTGAACCCTCTTATTTTTGTTCTGCTTTTCCTTCCTGTCCCTTCCTGGGAATTGCGTACCCTGTCCTTTCCTGATCACTGCCCCCAGTGTTTCCTCACCTTTGTGTTCTCTGCCAGGTATCAACATCAATCACTGGAGTAAAGGATACTTTATACCTGTGCTACAGTTTCCCACAAAGTCTCTTGAAAGACTTCATAATGCTAACCTTTGCTCATAGAAGAAAGCAAACATTTTAAAAGAGGGTCATTGGTTTCTTCTGGCCATGCTGGGAGTTGATTGCAAAATAAACTTTCATTTTAGAGCCCAGATTTTCAGGCTCTCATCCTAAGACCATCTGTACTCATGGTTTCACCCTGACAAAAGAAAAGAGGCACAAACTCAGACACTTCTGGTCATTTTAAAAGGACTTCCTTTATAAACAAGCTGTAGTTTCTTAGCAGGGAGAGAACTACTCTAGTTTTGTAAAGAAGTAGTTGTAAATTCCCCTGGCATTTTCCACAGTTAGAATTAGTGGTGTTGAATGAACCTGTCCTGAAAATAAAGCAAAAGCTGTGTTACTGAAATCATGCCCTGGCAACTGGGGGTGGGGATGCAGTGCCTCACCGAAGCACCCACCTTTCTCACAGGGGTCTGATTGGGGGCGTGCTGGTGACACTGCCAAATAACACTGGTAGATCAGAGATACGATGAGTGCAAACCAGCCTTGATTGGTGGCAGTCCTTACTAGCTGGGGAAGAGCTGGAGTGAGCCGAGAGCTCGCCATCATCACTTTGTCTTAGTGGCGTGCTGGGATGGCGATGGCTTGTCTCCAAAGGGTCAGGTAAATGTTCCTGACTCAAATTCTAACACAGTAAGAGCTTTCTAGTGTGTGTGCGGGTTTGGGTAGGACTTCTTTGTGTGTGGTGTTATTTTGGGATGGAAAGGAGTATCACACTTAATTACCTGCTCAAGGCTTGAGTAGCTGGTGAGGCAGAGGATGCAGGGGTGACAGCCTGCAGGGGAGTGGGAAGGTGGCAGGGAAAGCCGGTCTCTGCTGGGGACTGCGAAACAATCTCATCAGCCAGAAACCCTTGCTTTGTGCCCTGGGAGAAAAGAAGCTGCTTTTTGCCAAATGAGCTTTGTAGACATGACCTGGTATGTTTAATAAACAGAATGTGCTAAAAATTCAAGGGCTGTTAGACGCTAGTAATTAATAGTTGTCCAGTGTGCATTAAGAGCCTGTTGATCTTCTGCCAGCTTGCCCTATTAAATATATGGGGTACAAGCTATGTAGTTAAACATGTAAGTGTTTTATAAATGCCTTTTTATAGTTGGCATTCAGAAAACTTTCCATGTTGGCAGCATTTGAAAAAAAAATGCAAAAAAGCTGTTTTTGCTTAAAGCAGCTTTGAGATGGTGAAGCAGTTTGAGAGTAGCATTTGAATCTTTGCTCTTGAAGCGGGCACAGCAGCATTTGGGCTAGGGTCTGTTCTTGTTGACTCTGGAGCTAGAATTTGTGTTTTAGCACTGCTCAAGTGGAGCTGCAGCCAGTGGGAATCTTTTGATGGTCTTCAGTAGGCCATTTCCTTCTAAAAAAGCAGCCATTTCCTTCTGGAAAAAGCACCCTTGTCTCTCTTTTCTCCTTTAGTTAAATGCTGAATGTTATCTCCTAATGCCCTTGGAGATGGAAGGAGTGAGTGAGGCAGGTAACCTCAGTCCTCTCCATGGCTGACTTCCAGGGATGATGAAAGCAGTAGAGAAAAGAGATCAGCTGGTTATAAGACTGAGTTTCAAGAAGATGCATTGCTTGATGTTTTCTTGTCCAGACCTATATTGATCTAATAACGCTATTTTGAAAGGCACAGCAAATATATACTACTCTTCTTTGAATGCATTATTCAGTAAGCCACAGTAGAATTGGTAGGGGAGAAGTAGAAGAACTTTTGTAGTGTATTTTGGGGAACAAACAGGAGAGGGCAGAGAGAACAAGGAGGTGAAAGCACAAATTCTTTGGTTTTTGTAGTGCAGCCTTTAGACATCTTCCTACCCCTGTTCGATACTAATCTGAGTGCAGCAAGGTTAGTGGGAAGTTCCTCTCACCAGGGAGAGGTCCATGCTCTTGTACAGGCTCTCCTTGGGTTGGAGTTGTCCAGGAATGAGCATGTTGCTTTGTGGGGTTTCACTTGCATGTCTGGATTAGGTTCTTCCAGATGACTTACAGTGGCTGAGTAATATCCTCCCATGGCAACGAATAAAGGAACAAGAAGTTTCAGGTATCTTCCAGGCACTTGAATGGTCGATTCACCTGAGTATGCTTTTTGCATTTTTGAGGAAAGCAAAATGTGGGTACAGTGAGTGTTCTTCTCTGCATAGGCAAGGTCGGCTTCCTATCCCAGTTCAACACAGCTGTCCCTCAGAGGGATGATCAGTGTTTTTTGTCCCTGCAGTCAGTTTGATTCCTAAATTAACACTTAATTTTTCCCTTTGGGTGTCAGAAACTGGGTGGCAGGTCTCAGAAGTGATGAGAAACCCCTACTGAGTAAATCTGGGAGACTAACTGGATTCACCAGAGATGAATCTCTGGCATACTGCAGAATTCCCAGAACCTTTATGTGTTTTGAGTAGCCTGCTATCATCTGTTTTGTTACTAGTGTTAACCAAAGATTGGCTTAGAAGTAAATCCTTTCCTTCTTAGGGTAATAGTTTGCCTTTCCAGAATGGATCTATAAGAGTCTTAGGATCTTCCTTCTTAAGTGCTTTATGTAGCTGTGGTCAGAAGAGGAGGTAGAGCTGGTTTTTCTTTCTTTAAAAAGAGGTCTTTCTGGCTGCAGAGCATCATTTTAACTTCTTAAAAACCTTTTACCCATGATTCAAAATACATATGCTAATGTTTATACTAGACTACAAGGTCCATTCTTTCTGGAGAGGACCAGAGTCTGGGAGGAGAGGGGTAGAAGACTGGTGTTCAAAGGTCACATCTGAGAGTTGTTGGAAGCAGGATCTTGCAGATAATTTGCTCTTGTTTTTCAGTCTTATTAAACAATACCAGAGTCCCCAGGGTGATGGATGGGTTCGTACAAATTGCAGTGAATAACCCAGTCTCTTTTTCCTTCAGACATCATACAAATCCAGTGGGCACAGAGTGGAGATGGAAGATGGACCAACCTGAAATGATCTTGCAGGAGGCTATTGAGAACCATCAGAATATGATTAAGCAGTTCAAAGGTAACCTTTCTTACTCTTGCCCATTAATGATACTTTGGGAATATAATCACCAGCACCACCTTCAAAGTTTATATTAAAACATTTTGGTTACCTGCAGAACGCTGGTAAGGAGGCATAAGATTTATAATCTCAGAAAGATAGGCAAATAGGAAACTTTGTGGGTGTACTTATTATTTGTTTTTGGAAATGTTCTGTCTTGTTTTTGACCTCAGAACATGAGTCAGCTGTTGGGAATCTACTGCTGCCTTGAGGGAGTACAGTGGAGTTGCCTGTTGTGCATCCTGGCAGTGACATCCTTTCTTTGTGTGTACAGAGGCTTCTGCAGTGGCTGAAGCTGGCCCGCATGATGAGTGATGTTGATTCGTATACAAAAGTGAGGGCAGGTGGAAGGCAAAAGGAATCAATTTCTAAACTGAATAGGAAATATGCTGTCCAGCCATATTCCCCTGAGAGCATTTGTTACCTCTGAAACTTCCAGGCTGTATTTTCCTCACTTATAAGTGAGAGGTAGCATTCAGGATGATGATATTTATTAAGAATTACTCAGTATATTTGTGTGCAACTGAAGCTGCAGTTGTTAGGCAGTTTTGAAAATTACTGTATTTTGCTTCCAATATCAAATCTTCATGAGTTCATTCACTTGCTATATATCTGTATATATAGAGATAGATGGCTGTTAGTTTTGTTTTGTTTTTCCCCCAGATGTGTGTAATAAGCATGGTCTTTTTGCCAAGGTCAGCGTTGTGTGCTCAGAGGACTGGCCAGCTTGGCAGGGCAGGTCTAGAACTCTGCTCTTCCTAATTGACAGCAGAGGCTGCGTGAGCAGCAGGAGTGAAATGAAGCGTCCATAAAACGTGCAAGATGAGCCTCAGTCTTGGCTGTCATTTTGGGAGCCCGTTTGTTTACGTTGGCTGTGCACAGAGAGAACCCAACGGATTAAAAAAGTGACAGGCAAAAAAAACTCGTGTCAGCGGAGGGGAGTTGCTCTGTCTCACTCATTGGACTTATGTAATAGGCAGAAAAATAACTCAAGCTGGGGCCTCATGAGCTTTGTTTTACACATTCATGAAGTGGCTGGTTTGAATCATCTTGCAATCCCAGACCAACAGCTCCAGGGAAGCCAGCTCCCTGGGAGCTCCCGTTCTGAGCTGAGTGGATAGCAGCTAGAAGAACAAGACCTGGCTGCACTCTGCCCCTTGCATGCAGCCCATTGGGTTGGGTTGCAGTTCTATTGCTCCTCAGGAGAAAAGTGACGGTGCTGTAGTATAACAGGGGAAAAGGATGGTAGTTTGGTGGGGAGGTTTTCCTTACAGAAGAGCTAGTGAGAGGATTGGAGGCACAGTAGGAGTAGTTTGGTGTCAGTAGTGCATCTTCCTTCAGTTCGAGCAAAGCACAGCTCCTGGTGCTCGAGGCAGGGCAGGGTGTTAAGATCACAGAATCACAGAATTTTCTAGGTTGGAAGAGACCTCAAGATCATCGAGTCCAACCTCTGACCTAACGCTAGCAGTCCCCACTAAACCATATCCCTAAGCTCTACATCTAAACGTCTTTTGAAGACTTCCAGGGATGGTGACTCCACCACTTCCCTGGGCAGCCTGTTCCAGTGCCTCACAACCCTTTCAGTGAAGAAGTTCTTCCTAACATCTAACCTAAACCTCCCCTGGCTCAACTTTAGCCCATTCCCCCTCGTCCTGTCACCAGGCACGTGGGAGAACAGGCCAACCCCCACCTCGCTACAGCCTCCCTTGAGGTACCCATAGAGAGCGATAAGGTCGCCCCTGAGCCTCCTCTTCTCCAGGCTGAACAAGCCCAGCTCCCTCAGCCGCTCCTCGTAGGACTTGTTCTCCAGGCCCCTCACCAGCTTCGTCGCCCTTCTCTGAACCCGCTCAAGATGTGCAGGTCTCACATCCTAGCTTTGGTGGTGTTCCTTTTGTGCTGGAGCTAGGTGGGGAGAGTGCTTGGGAAGGGCAGAACACCTGCAGCAGTGCTGCCTGGCTGGCCCAGAGCTGCTGCAGGGTTTCATGGCAGCCTGTTAATTCAGCTGCTGGGATGCAGTGCCAGCACAGCAGGGGTTTGGGTAGAGGTGGCTCATCTGAGTGAGGAGCCTGTAGGATGTCAGATTTCGTCTGGAATGCAGTAACAGTTAAAGCTATAAACAAAGCAGTATTCATGCTTAATACTTACAGCACTGAGCACTTCTCAGAATTCAGTCTATTCCGGATAGCCAGGCTATTAAATTAGTTGAAATGTGGCTGGGCAAGCTAAAGGGATCATGATCAATAGCTTGAAGTCTGTTTGGTGGCTGATAACAAGCAGGCTAATTCAGGTGTTGATCCAGGAGCCTGTGTTATACATCTCCATGAGCGGATGATGAGACTGAGTACACCCCCAGCAGCTTTGCAGGCAGTACTAATTTAGGGGGGGGTGACAGGCGCACTGACCAGCAGAGCTGTACTTCAGCAGCACCTCGAGAGAGCTGCTCTTTGGGCTGATGGGGACACATGGAGCTCAGCAAGAAGAGGAAAGTTCTGTGAGGGTGTCATCGCCCTGTTGTCACTGCTGGGAGGAGACCCTCCTGCTATTGTAGACGAAGGGACAACAGAGGCAGGTTGCTGTTTGATAGATTCAGGCTGGACATAAGAATAAGCTTGCACAGGGAAGGTGGTGCAGCTCTTGGACAGGTCCCCAGAGAGGAGGGGAGACCATCCAGCCTTGGAGGCTTTCAAGACTTCTAAGCAAATCTGTGACTGCCCCAGTAGTGTTGGCAGCTGTCCTCTCTGAGCAGGAGCCTGGCCCAGACACCTGTGGCAGTCCCTTCTGACCAGTAGTTCTGTGACTTGTGTTATACCTGTTAAAATCAAAAGTTCTGAAAGTAATTAAAAATATATATCCTCTTTTATCAGATAGGACCTGAGTTCAAAATCGTCACTTACATTCACCTTGAAAAAAGCCACGTGCTGTTTCAGATGATGACTGGGTTTGCCTGCAGTTTGTGATGGAGCACGGGGTGCGTTTCTGTGTGAGTCAAGGGCAATTCCTGCATGCAGTGTTGGTGCACTGCAGTGTGATGCAAACGTTGCTCCTGTATGGCAGAAAATGTGTTCATGTTTGCATTACAAGAAGGTGAAAAGCAGCTTATTCTGCAGCTGTTTGAAAGCCCTGCCTTCTGAAAGCTAAGTACAGGAGTTGGTTTAAACCCAACTTCAAACTCTGGAGTAACCCTCTTCTCCCCATGATACACCTTGATGCATTCCCAAAAAGGGCTGGGAAGGAGGAAAGACTCAAGCATGACTTGGCAGCATCTGAAAGTATTCCCAGAGTGTTGAGAGGTCTGTAAAGACGGTCCAATTCTCTCTTCTGGAGCATATTTTCCATTAAATAGATTCCCAAACGATGCCTGAAACTTGCACATGCTTCCTCAGCACAGTTATCCTTGACCTGGAACTGTGAGAGGAGAATGACTGGAGGGGGGCAAAAAAAAAGCTCTGGACTAGAACTGTGTTGCAAAGTGGGGAAAAAAAAAAAGGGGGGGGGGTTGTTACTGCAGAGTAATAGATGGTAATGTACTCCCTGTCTTGGGAGCCTAAGAGCAAGCGTTTTCAGGAGAAGAAAAACAGGAAAAAATTAAGACCAGTAGCTAGCTGTTACATTTCGTGAATTTTACACTGTTTCCCTGAGGTGCAGGTGAAAAATGGCTAGAATAGAACCATGTGAGAGCAAAATTGATTAGAAATGTTGCCCTGAACCCAGGGGGAACCCACGGGGAACCCCCTGTGCGCCTGCCAGAGCTGTGCTCCGTCTGGGCTGGAGGTGGCTCAGGCAGAAGACACCACTGCTTCCAGCAAACCCAGCGGCGCAACGCAAATACTGGGTTGGATTTTACGATGATTGATTTTAAGATAAATAGGTAATACATGTATGTTTGAGCAGAGTGATGGACTAGATTGCTTTGTTGAAGAGGGAGAGAGTGTAGAGGGAAGATGGATTGCAGCTGGGCTCCGTGGGCTGCTCCAATGACACCGGTCAAGTTTCCAGCCGGGTGCTGTGCACATCTGCCAAGGATTTTGAATGCTGATCCCAGTGTAGAGCAGAGAATTTGAGCTGCTGGAGAAGAAAAGCATGGGGGAAATGTCCTCGTCTTCATGGCTCTTGAGTCTGGTAATGTTGCTCAGATAACATTTGAATAAATTTGTTCTATTCGTAGTACCAGTACCACAGCTTTGCATTCTGGTACAGACATCTCTGTGCACCAGAGGGAGAGGAGAGTTATTGTGTTGCGTTGTTATCTGCACACATTGTAGTAAAAATAAGATGTTCCCTGAAAGAACAAAAAATATTTGCAGACCCTCTCTCCTATAACGTATCCTAGAGGATAGCTCTTCATCCTGCAAGAGTCTCTCTGCATGCTTTTAAAGATACCTTCTTCCCTCTTTTAATGTTGCCATAGTGTGTACAAGTTTTGAAGACTGGAGATGTTAATTAATGTCACATAATTCTCTCTTAGAGTAACTTATGGAGACACATCTTCCTTATAAGGAGCTGAGGTGGGAAGGTGTGAAGCAGTTTATTTGATGGATACCTTTTCTAGATAGTGACTAGTAAATCTCAGTGCCCTTGTGAAGGGCACGCACAGAATGGAAACATAATTCAAAAAATAAGAGCGGGTGTCTCTAATAGAGCCCTTGTTTAGCTTGGGGGAAAAATGAACAAATAAGCACATGACCTAAACTAGGAAATCCTGGCGGCTTACAGGGAGCGGTTTTGTGGGAATCACTCAAAACACAGGTCTTAAAATGAGATCTGGGAACACCTGTGTATCTTGATGTAAGCATGCATAAAATGTGTTCCTTGCCCCCCAGGCAGTAGCACAGGTACTTGCAGAGGGATGCACGAAGCCGACAGCCAGCCTGAACAGGGTGACATGCCAGATGATGCTTTCCTTTCTGAAATTGAAGTGTGTCAGTAGGAGAGCAGCTGGAGTCAGCTTTTCAAAGGAGATCTGCAGCTCAGAGGTGACTTGGCTGCACGCTCCGCTGCGATCTGAGCTGGAAGCTGTGCACCGCTCTTGCAGAGGCATCTCAAGCTCCTGTGGCTCCCAGCTCCTGCACCTGTGTTGGACTTGCCGCATGCCATGCGAAATCTGCCCGAACTCTGCCTTTGTTGAAGTCCATTGCTGGCTGAAGACAGAAGGGGGCTCATCTGCAGGGGCAGAGGCTGAGCGCTGGAGTGGTAGGGCAGCCACACGTACAGCAGCATTCATGTACTCCTTGGAGTACCCACTAATCCTGTTTAGTTTACTCCTGTCTAGCTCGTGATTTATGTGGTCAAATGATCGCATATAAAACCTCTACTCTCCTCTGGAGTGTATTTACTGTATGCCAGGTTTGATGTAAACCATTTTGAGAAAGTTACTCTCGAACTTCGTGATGTTGGAACTTTCTTCTGTCTGCTTATAAAGCTGGCAGTGTAATTACTGTAGTCCAGTTGCAAGATACTGAGAGAGAAATTAATTCCCAAAATGACCTAAAGTAGCTTTAGGAAAACAAAAGTTAAGTCCTTTAATCTCCGTGTGTGGTTGAGATGCTCCTTTCTTTTCAAATAAAGTTCTCATTTAGCGCTGTCAAGTTTCTGCAGAGTAACCATTAGTCCTGTCACCTATTCAGGACAGAGCCTGGCTGGTTTAAAATGCACTAAGCTTCACTCTGATCACAAACCAGCTTTTCTACGTGAGGCTGAAGCGATATCCACGAACACCTCTTTTTATCTTGGCTTTGCAGCATAGCATGTAATTTTCTGTACTGCTTGAGCTCCAGCGTCTAGGCAACGGGAGGTGAGCTGAGGACCTGGTTTCAAACTTAAGTCTTTGTTTTTTGAAACAGACCAACCCCCAATCTGAAACCTCAGATATTATTCAAGTACATCAAGGCACATCAAGGAAATGTGAAGTGACACATTTGGAACAAAAGCTTGTTTGTAGTCAGATGGCTTCATACGGGGTGCTGAGCACTTAGTCAGATACGGATGGGCAGGAGCAGTGCTCACCTCTCTCCTGCCCTCCTGTGGGTACAGTAAATGTGACTCGGGTCAGTTAAACCTGCAGATGGTATTTTCACGTGGATGCTGCAGTTGAGTTCCTCGCTTTTCTGTCTTTGTTCTGGAACTCCTCTCACTATTCAAGACAGTGTCATGTGTTGAGGTTTCTTTTGAGCACGTCCTCTGTTGGGTTGCATTGTACGTGGTGGCTGATGCTCATTCAGACGTGGTGGTTATGGCTCTGCTCAAAGGAGCCAGGCCCACCTCACTGAGGAGTTTGTTCTTGTGGGGCTGGAACACAGTCTGTGGTTAGCATTGGAGAGAAACAGAACCTATTTGTTTTTTAAATGCCAACTTGAAGTGGAATTGAACTTGCTCTTGTGCTTGTCTCAGCATTCAGGCAGCATCACTGAGGTCTTAGCAAGGGAAAGTTTGACTCAAACGTTACTAAGAAGCATCACTTGCAATAGTTAACTGTGCACACAAAGCCCTGAATTTTGTGTGCCTGGCCATACACTGCTTTCTGGGTTCCTGCAGAGCTGTCTTGGTGGTCTCTGTCTGTGGCTTGGTGTTCTCTCTGGTTCAGGAAGGCTCTAGCTGGTTTTACTTGGTGACAGGGTATATTTTAGATATGGATGCATGGTTCAGAAGGAGGTTATATGCAACTTATGCCAGTTTTCTGTCTTTTTTGCAGGAGTGACAGGAGTAAAAGCAGATCGTTTTGAGGAAGCAATGACAGCAAAGCACTGTGCGCTGTCACTGGTGGGAGAGCCCATCATGTACCCGGAGATCAACCGCTTCCTGAAGCTCCTGCACCAGCACAATATCTCCAGCTTCCTCGTTACAAACGCACAGTTTCCAGATGAGATTAGGTAAGGCTGGACAAAATAACTCTGTTCCAAGGCATTTCAGTGCTGACCTCTGTTGTAATGCCATTTTATCGTTTGTCCAAGTCAGCTCTGCACAAGTGCTGACAATAAAAAAGAAAAGCTTACTTGGCACCTGTTCGATTTTAACCTTAATCTCCCTGTGTTTCTTCATCTTTCTCTCTCCCAGCTTGATTTTTTCTTTTTTATATCTCTTAAAGTGTGATCACTTCTTGAAGTGAAGAGAATGTAATATCGTATCTCCTGGAGGTGTGAGGGAAGGAGAGCAGCAAGTGAGCTGTGTCTTGTGCTTGGGGATGCAGATACCTGGCGCGAGTGTTTGACAGCTAGAGCAGGCCAAACGCAAGTTGTCTGTATGGTTTGTCTGCTTCCTTTGCAGTCTGACATCTGCTCTGACTGCCTTATAAACAGTCGTAACAGCTCAAACCCAAGGTCTGTACGGGTCAGCCTCTGCAGCAGGACCCAGAGCACAGTGTAAGAGCACAGGAGAAGCACAGCAATACGTTAACCTCATCTGCAGAAGCAGGAGCAGTAGTTACTATCTCCCTTTCATAGGGACTTGTGCTAAACATTCACACAACAATTCAAGAACTCCAAGAGAGTTTTTACAAATATGAAGCATTGCTGATTCAGATGTCTGTTAGCAACCAGGCCATGTTTAACAAAAATAAGGAATATAGCAAGGAAACATAGTTAATGCCTTTGCTCTGCACAGTAGTGTGAGCTGCAAGGTGGCTGGGAACTGATTTGAACACCATCAGCTAACAATGCTGACAAAATCCATCCCTGGAGTTAGTTGAGCAAGTTAGTGCAGCTGTATGCGGGGTGGTTCTGGTATGTTGCTCAGCTTATTTCAGTTCAATGCCTTTCCATATTAGTGCTTTCTGAGAGAGCTTCCTTTTTACTTCCTTTTTGTGGTCTGAATATGGCAGTGAGGGGGGAAGGGCATGCAATTTTTGAGTGAGTAATTATACGCTACAAAGGCATTCCAAATGATTGAATAATTGTGTAATCAAGTTACTTTAAGTCATGTATTATGTGCCTGATAGACAGAAATTGCTCCTTCCTAAAAATAGCATTTTAAAAGGAGAGCATACTATATTTTGCAGCTGATCTCTTAGGATCTGCTGAATGTTGTTAAAAAGAAACAAAGTGATAAAATGCTAGTCTTGCTGTTGTTAAAAGTTGCAACTGATCTTTGGTTAATCAAAGCAAATGACTTGCATAATACAAGAACTGAAGTGTGCACCGAGTTCATTTTTCTATTGTCAGAAGAGGGGAGCTATAGTCTAAAAGTTGGTCCTAAAATAGGCAGCATGACCTCTGGCATTCAGCACGCAAACTCAGAGCACGTCTGGGGTGTTCCCTGGCTTTGGGGGGACTTGGTGGGTCTCCAGCGTGGTACTGCCTGTGCCTTCCTCTTCCTTTGTGTTTGGGCTGCAGCTTCGTCTGCCTCCAGACAAACACTTTTTCATAAAGCAAAAGCGATTTCATTGGTGTGAGCTCATTCTACCTGGCTCTTGTCCTCTTTTATTGTTTTTGATTATTGCCTGTGAACAAGAACCCTCACATCTATGTCTGCATTTATGAACATCAATAATAGTGAGCAGATGCTCATTATTGCTCACAAAAATGAGCATTTCCTTATTATATTGTTGTTTCTGGGTTTTTGTATCATTAAGCAAGTTGCATTGTTTTTCTTGCTTGTAAAACTACCCCATGGCTGGTGGTCTGAAGTCAGTTTACTGCTACACAACTTAGTTGTGATTTCTGCATGAGTTCATCTTACACATAGTAAATGCCATGAATTTCAGTTTGGTCTCCTGGATGGGATCTCAGCTGTCTTCAGTTGTGGTAGTTTGCAAACTATAACCCAAAATTAAGGAGAAACTTTCAAAAACCTATCCTAGTAGTGTGCAACTAAATTTCCTGTTAATTATGAAATCTGGGTGTGTTCAGGGAAGATCGGTTTGTGCTGTTTCTCCCTGGTGATGGGTGTACCCCTGGTTTCCCTTTTACCTTGTCCCCCGTTTGGCGAGAGCGTGCAGGAAGTCATGCTGGTTCCTGGCCATGGCAGAGCTCTGTGGGCAGCTCTGGTTTGCAGCAATTTGGGGCAGAAATCCCTTGCTGGCATCTCTTAAGGAGAGAGAGAGATTAAGGAGTTATCTTAAGGAGTTAGCTTTCTCCAGTGCTGAGTCTGCTGCCTCTTGCCTGTCCTTGGGATTCATTCAGATCCCTAGAAGAGATGATTTTCTCAGCTCGTGTTTTAAAAAAACACTTGCTCCATCTTCACTGGGGTCTCCTAATTAGGCAAATGTAGCTTTAAGGAAAGACAAAAAGTATTTTGGCTATGTTCATTGTATTTGAATACTTCAGTCCACTCGTGGCTAGAACATTTGGTCATTTCTGGAGCTTGTGGCTTTGGGCTGGCAGTCCAGACAAGCTTAATTGCAAAACAGTTTTTTTAACCGAAAATGTTGCATTTGCTCTGGGCTATTTCATTCTTTTGTCTAAATACATACTGAGAAAGTATGTTTACATAGGTTGAGTGTTCATGTCGAGTAATTGGATTTTCTGGCTGCTAACAGCTCTGCTAGGTCTTGTTCTGGACAGTTCTTGTCATCCTGTCACCTTTGGGGAGGGTGAGGCACTTTGGTGTATTTTTAGGTGGCGTCATTTGGCAGCTGAACAATAGCTTCTAATTTGTTCTCATCTTCTAAAGGACCAAATCAATCTGGGACTGTAGTCTGCTCATTAACAGCCTTCACACATGCACATAAAAAAAAAAACAAACACTTGCAAAGCATTGTCCTAAAACTGCTAAGAGCTGGAGGCCCTCATTTTGTCTCCCTGAGGACAGCAGAGGAATGAGTGTGTGTTACACCTGCTACCTTATCAGTCCTCTCTGTGGCAAGGGAGCTCGCTTTAGTTTGCTCCTTTTTTTTGTCCTTCATTATCCCTTTGCTAATGGACTTCATCGTTGCTCATTCTCTTTTATACCCTTTGGGATTTAGGGAATGAATTATGCTCTTTGCAGAGCCTCTTGACCTATGCTCTTAGCAGGGCAGGGGAGGTTTCATCATCTGGAAGTTACCTGTGTTGGGCTCCCAGATGCTGTGTTCACCAGCACTGTGTAACCAGATGCACTTTATATGAAATAAGAGTCCTGGAAGTGGAAGGAGAACACTGGGGGAGGGGGGTGGCACTTTGTTTTTTTAACAGCTTTGATTTTCCTTCAAAACATTATTTGACAGATGATGCCAGCTGCAACTAAGTAAGTTCAGTGTGTCCAGCAGTAGAAATTGGCTGAATTAAGGTTGTATTTTTGTTGAATGGATTTACTTTTCCATAGGCCAGGGTGAATAGCAGGTCAGGGGAAGGGGCTGAGCTTCATGGCTTTTACCCATGTGGGCTGTGGTGTGAAAAGGAGTCGGTGCCTCGCATGAACCCATGGCAGCCTGCAATGGGAAACGTTTCTGAGTGTTTTACAAGTACACTTCAGTGAAGCATGTTCCAGCTCAGTGAGGAAAATATAACCTTGTATCTCAAAGATGTCCTTTGTATGTGGTACTCTTAGCTTTGGGGTATATTAAGTGCTGAAAGAAAATTGTAACATCTTACTGGTAAGAGCGGTCATTTGGCAGTGGTGTGAAATGCTGAACCTTAAGAGTTTCCCTATGAATACAGCATAGCTCCTGTTGCTACTGGACCAGCAGAGCAGCTTGTTGGCAGATGCTGTATTTTTATACATGCCTTGGTAAGAATGCCCACGTTCAGTTAACAGTAATATCTGAAAATAACAATCCCCTTCTTTTTATTACCAAGGAACCTCGAGCCAGTAACGCAGCTGTATGTCAGCGTGGATGCCAGCACCAAAGAGAGCCTGAAAAGAATTGATCGACCCCTCTTCAAGGATTTCTGGCAGAGGTTTCTAGACAGTTTAAAGGCCTTGTCTGAAAAGGTACCCATATGAGAATATTTTTTCCTTCCTTCTACATCTTACCTACTTGGGACAAAAGTGGAGGATGGAGGGTCTTAAGATACATCCAGAATCCACTCTGAGGTCTGTTAGCAGCATGTTTTGCACATAAGTTGTATAATACGTAAAACTCCAGCATGGTTGATCAGTTTTCTGTGTGAGAAGAAATTCCATAACTAGGAGAGGAGAATGTGTCAAATGGGACAGTAAACTTTGTAAGTTTAAGATAACGAATATAAGATGTGAAGATAAGAGATGAGTTTATAAGATAATAGATTTCATAATGGAATGGAACATGGATACTGATGGCTGCTCAAAAGATTAGAAATTCAGGGAAGCCTAGGAAGAGTTGTAAATCCACACAGTACTCAGCACTGATTCTCAAAGGCTCCCTTGAAATTGAATTACATAAAGGTCGTAATTTGTGTGCTGGAGATTCCTAGCTCTACTTGCCCTCCTGCTACATAGTTCTAAGCGCATCTGCTTACGTCTGGAAGATTTAGTTGAAATAGTGTATTTGAGCATAGTTATAAGGGTGTCCCTTTGCACTGTCAGTATTTTGTGCCTGTGCAAGACAGCTGAATGGTGACCTGAAAACACAGGCTCGTGTCTGCTGCTGTTGTCTCAAAATTCAGTCCACCGTGTTAGTGTTTTTAATAGTGATTAATGAATCACTCTTGGTCACAGCATCACATGAATTAATAAGAAAAGTGCTTCATGAATGCCTTTCCTCACTTGTTTACTGATACTGCACTCTGATGGAAACAAGTACGGCTATTTACTGTTTTGGCAGAAGTTTATATGTACCTGCTGAGATGAACAGGCAAGAGACTGTTTCATTTGAATCAAATTTACTGCCTTCTGAGATGACAATGTTGGACCATTTTCTGCCAAATATGCTTACATTAGGAGATCCAGGAGACTCAGTGTAATTGAGTGACACTTTCTTCTGCAAAGGCATGTGGGTAGCTTTATCAAGCTGTTTTTAAGTGCCAGCTGATCTTGTTGAGCAAAATCTCAGGCCGAATACTGAGCTGACTGAAATTGAGTACAAACTTTATCATTAAATACTCTGAGTAGGAGAAGCTGTGGAAATAAGAAGGGGGACTAAAATACTGAAAGCAAAAATACTGGAGAAGTCTTTTGGGAAGCTGATTTTTGCTCTCCTGTCTCTCTTGACCCTGGTAGATAGGGTTCATCCATTGCCGCATGTTGTCAGAAATTTCTTTGCAAAGAACTGAATGTGAAAATATTGGCAAGTCTGTCCATTCAGCTAAAAATACCCTGGTCAAGGTGAAGAACAAGAAAAAAAAAAAAAAAAAAAAAAAAGCTCAGCTAGCAGGTGCATTTTCTCCTAAAAACAACTGCACTTTGAAGGGTCCTTGAAACACTGATAACACAAGAGCCAATTAATAGTTTCTCCAATGGGTAATGCACTGTTCTGCCAGCCCCTGCTCAGCTGCACATTGTGTCATCAAACACAGGCAGCAGCAAGGAGTCTCAAGGAAGTTGCTGTTCATAAGTTTTCATTTAATGTTACGTGTAGTTGTGGCACCTACAAAATATCTTGAGCTGCTTCTGGGTGGAAGCAACTGTTTTCCTTCCAAGTGCACTGCTTGGTGTTCACCTGTGATTGTAAGCACCTTTCTTTAGGACTGTGATGAATGAGGAGTGCTGAAAGCTAACGCACCTGCTGATATTCCTGAGAAATACAGCTTCTATTTCAGAGTGGATGGTGATGTGCTGATGCATTGTGTTGGGAAAGTGATGCTAATATATCTGGAAATAAAATACAAGTCCAATATTTTCACACAGCCTGACAAACTATCCAGGTTTATTCAATTTAATTCTCCTGAGACTGAGACAAGCTGGCATTGCAGCTGATATGAGTCACTGCTAATAAGAATCACTGATAGGCTTGATCTGGGTGCATTTTAAAAAATAAACAGAAATGGGCAAAGGGAGTTTGGAAGGAAGAAAAAACAAAAACAACAAAATGGTTGTACCTTGCTGCACTCGCTTCTGTGTTTGGCAAGTGCTGCTCCTGCTTGCATGATGCCCACTGGCAGGTAGAGAGCCTGGCTGTTCTGTGGCTGTGTGCTTGGTGCTGCAGGGATGGGCAGTTAGAGACAGGAGTGAATTTAATAATGCATTGTTCCCAGTGTGCTTTCACAGCATCATGCAGCATGTTAGTGATTAGTTGCTACGGCATTTGCAAGGGAAGTTCAGGAATAAAAAAAAAAAAACTTTTGTGATTTCTGCAACAAACAGGAAGGAACCCTGTCCTTGTCCCCTGCTATGTGGTTCAAGTGTTATCCTTCCTAGAGGAATTCTCATTTAGATGATCTTTGTGTTGAGTTTTCTATGCCAAGAAGTGTTTCTTGAGAGAGGAATTTGTTAAACAGCAGGTGGACTCCCAGAAGGCTCCATTTGTTTCTCATCATGTCTTCCATCCTCCAGATCAAATCGAGAGGAAGAAGAAAGATGCTGTGTACAATTTAGAATATGCCCTTTCTGAATGTCACGTTTTGGAAGTCTCATAGACTCATCCTCTGACAGCCTTTAGTTCATCAGAACAACTGGGAGATGACCCAAGTTGATGGACCAGGCATTTGGAAGAAGCGCTAAGAATGTGAATCCTTCTCTGCTAGGGGGGAGAAGTCTGTATTCCAGTGGTAGGAATTTCTTCCAGCCATTGCTTTTTCATAATGCGGTATCCAAATGAGAAATGAGGTGCAAATTAATTTCAAATGTCCAGAAGCTCAGGAGGGAAAAAATAGATTTTCCATACCTCATAATTTTCTTATCAAGCTGATGTTTTTTTTTTTTTTTTTTTTTCCAAAAATACCTTTAACCAAATGTGTTGCCTGATGATGAGAACACGGAGCTGACATTGTGAGCTCTGAAACACCAGCAGACCTATGATCCATTTTACTTTTCTGACTTTGTGCTCTGTTTCCCTCAGTGTTACTCCAACAGGTTCTGTGGGTTGAGCAAGACTTGAAAACTGTTATTCTTGCTGATGATAAATCACCAGACGTTTTCCCAAGCAATAGGGACGTTGACTGAGAAAAATGCGAAACACCCTGTTGCTGGTATGTGAAGTGGCGATGCAGTGACCCAGTATTGCAAAAGTGCTTATTTCTACCCAAGTGCACTGAAAATAACTAGAGAAAAATCGGTGATGGGCATAGCAGCAGGATGTGCCCTGTTTGTGGTTCAGCATTACGTTGCACCATCTCTGAGCATTTTTCAATTTCTGTGTCTTTGGGAACACAAGATAACCTTTGAAGCAAGTGCATGCTACTGCTTGGACACTTGTGGGTTTGAGCAGTAGGGGAATATTCCTTGTTGGTGTTCAGGTGCTCTGAGGAGCACTCTTCCACCCTTGACGTGGTGTCACCTCTTCTGTCTGTGTCTTCTTGACTTAATCATGATAAATCCTGTCCAGTCGGCTCAGAACTTGCTGTGCTGCCAGGCACCGAGTAGGCACTGCTGAACTGCTTTAACTTTCAGGGGACAGGTGCCAATGTTCTCTGAAACAGATTGGAGCCATGCACAAAGCAAACAGGGGAAAAAACCCTTTAGGTTAATAGATGTTATGGCACTGTGGGAACTGATGATGAGGCAGAACCTTATCCTTCCTGTCCTTCCAGGAGGGTCACAAAAAGCAAAAGAAGTGGTTTATTGGTGCTTTCTGGAGTTCAGTGTCTTTATACATCATATACAACTCTTGCTTTAAATCTTGGGTAAAACCTTGCCTTCATTTTTTCCTTCTTCAGAGAAATTAAGATTTCATAGAGAAACAGGGTCATGGCTCTGTGGGTGCGGTGTAGCAAAAGTCTCTTTTTTCCTCCCACTAAAAAGGACCAAAAAAAAATAAAACTCTTAGCTCTGCTTGTCCTAGGTTATCACATATTTGATAGGATGTTGGCTTTCCAAGGACTTCGGTGCCTGTGGCTCTGTCCCCCTTGCCATAGGGTGATAGAGGTGCTTTGTCCAGAGAAAGGCATGAAATATGAAATGTCTCATGTCTTCCAGTTCTGTGCTGGCACATTGCTTACAGGTAGTTCCTTTTACGTTTCTCAGCGATGACACCAACTTGCATATTTAAATGTTTTCAGTCTTGCATCTGTTGCTATTTCCTTTGGTCTTTTCCAATATGATTCTTTCTTCAAAGTTACCCTTGGCTTCTGTGTGATTACAAACATAGTGTAAATACATTGAGTTGCATCTTAAGCATGTTGTAGTGATGATTGTGTAATATATGACAGTAATGATTTCTTTTATGAGAAGAGCACATTTGATTTGCATGGAGATTATTTATGTGGTTACTGGGGGGAGGGACTGGTTTGTAGAGCCTCGTCTGTTTCTGAGCGCTAAGTGACTTTTTGAGGAGAATTTAAATGTAAAAATTTCTAACAGATGTTAGAATCAGTAATCAATTTTGCTACTATAAATTTAGAAGTATTTGACTCTTCTGCACAGAAAATGCTCTCTACCAGCTGTGTGCTTGTTTTAATAGTTTTGCTAATGAGACTTCTGGTGTAAGCCTTCTGAAATGCAATATGATGTGTTACAAAGGTACGATATTAAGTTATAGTTTCTGAAATACATCATCTCCTTTCAGCTTAGCTTAGAGCAAGCAGCAATCCAAATGAGGCTTCAGCAAGATTCTTGGCATCAGAGGGAGTGAAATCTTATTTCTGCTGTCTGTTCCAGTATCTCTCGGTTCGCTTGCAGGCAAGAAAAGGGGAAAAATGTTCATAAACACACTTCATAATCAAAAATGATCCAATATTCCGAGGCGCTGGTTGTTGCTGTGCCTTAAGAAGACAGGATAGCGAGCCTGGCTGAGAAGCAAGGTGTCTCTGGCCTACTGGGGGAGCTGTCCCAGTCCTTCCCCAGCGCTTTGCCCCCTCTCCGCACCAGTCCCCTCCTTGCTCACCATGCAGGGCTGTGGGCAGCCGGGCTTCAGGGCTGCTGGTGGAGCCAAAGGGGGGCTGCAGCCACCTCCTGCCTGCAGGAGACGCCTCGCCAGGAGAAGTGGGAAGGGAGAGGTGGGCTTTGACCTCTGAAGTGTAAATGGAAGAAACAAGAGGGCTCTCCTCTTCCAAGTTCACCCTTCTGTTTCCCTCTTGGCTAGCACACACCATTTGGCTTACCTATTTCTGCTGCTAACGCTTTCATTGGAAGCATTTGCTATCCCTACCTTCAATTAAATGTGGTCTGTCTCTTGCCTTGAGCCTCTTCCTAGACACTGTAAGAGACTGGATTTGTAGAGAACGCGGTTCAGTGACCACTAAGGAATGGCTGCTCTGTTCCGCAGGGCTCAGCTTTGGGAGCCAGAACTGCCGGCTGCCCAGCGGGCCCCATGGTCTCAAGGACGACATTTTGCTCTTTCGTTCCCTGGTTGTGGAACAGAGCAATGGTCTTCATCCAAGGGCACCCTGTGAGGAAGAGAGCACGTGTGTGTTTTTGTGGAATCTAAAGAAGGAGAAAGCGAATCTAAAATTCTGCTTGTGGCAACTAAGCAAAACAAATTTATATCTGCAGTTTATTTGAAAGCATGTTTTTATTTGAACCTATAAAGTTAAAGCTACTGGGCCAAATGCCATGGACTGGGATTGTGCAGAGCACTGTATAATATTCCATTCTGCTAAATGCATTAGCTGTTGAATTTCTCTTCTCACTGACCGAGTATCAGTGGCTCTAGCATGATGATTCAGATAAGAAGTGTTTATTTGGTTCATCGAATCTATTCATTTGACATTTCAGGGAAGATGAGTTGACAAAGCATCTGCAAGACTGATCTATTTTCTCATCTCAGAGTGTAAAATTGATGGAAATAAAAAAAAAAAAAAACAACAAAAAAAAAAAACAAGGATTTTGTAGGAATATGGTAGCTGGTGTGCTGGTGCTCCTCAGAATGAGAGGGAACATAGCCACAGACCCCATGCCAGGTGGAAAAAAACAGGGGGTGGATTGCTCTAGAGAGGGTGAGAAACCCTCTCACAAGCTGTGGTGGATGGAGTGCTGCAGCTGTGTTCAGGCGACCAAGGCTTGCAGAAGTACTGGAGTGACAGACGGAGTTCCTTTCCCAGGGCAGTTGGGGGCCACACGTCCCCTGGTGAAGCAGCATCTGGGAAGGCTCCTCCTCCACCTTGGGGTGAAACCAGAGTGTTCGGCTCAACCTGCCGCGACGGTGCTCTGACCAAACGTAGCAGGGCTGGGGCTGAAACAGAGGAGCACTTAGCCTCTTCCTTCAGCTCTCTTTTAGGGCAGGATCCTGTGGCAGGTAGGTGGTAGCGGAGCTATCGTAAATGATGTCTGTGATCAGGGAGGTGGTCTGTGACCTCCTGAACCATGTGCCCCATCTCTTGTTTCCACTGGTGCTGAAAAACCCATCTGGAGCCTTGTTGACTTGCAAGTCGTGTGCTCGAGAGCCAAGTTCTGCACTTCCTCCTTGGACAAAAGTGCTGTTAGATTTGCCAATATAAGAAGTGCAGAAATCATACCAGGTGCATTCAGAATCTCCTCTGAAGCTGCTGAATTGCTGTTGTGTCTTTTAGATAAATTTTGGGAATTTATTGTCTTGTACATACTTAAATACAGAAAGCTGGTAATTAGTAAAAGGTCAAAGAAAATTGGTAAATCAAAGGTGATTTATTTCTCATTTCTCATGCAGCTAAGGCCTTTGGGATGAGTGAGCTTAGTTGAAACAGTTTTGAGAGAAGCCATTTCGAAGTGCAGTAGGTGCAGTTGCTGTACTGAACAGTGTTTTTTTGGGGAGCGGTTGGGGGAGGGTCTCCCTTTCTTATTACCCAGAAGAGCACTTGGATCCTTATAAATCTTTGCTGGAGGACCTGGTATTAGATGCACTGTAAATCATCTCTAACTGTTAGTTATAAAAACAGAGTAACGTAGAGAATGTAAGTGGTGATGAGCCCTGGAATTGAAGAGCTGATGATCCCAAGCGTTAATGCAGCTGTTTGCAGACCTGTAAAAATGTGCATCTGCTTCACTGCATTTGGCTCATTCTGACTTTGTGTGTTGAAATTGTTCCTCTGTCCTGAGGAGCCGTAGTTCCCTGGAGGGCTCTTCTGAAGAGTCCAGCTTTCTGTGAAAATGCAAAGATCTGAAGGCATTTCATAAAGATTAGGTCTCAGTTTTAGAAAGCTTTAATTTGATATGGACGCCCCATCCCTGGAAATGTTCAAGGCCAGGCTGGATGGGGCTTTGGGCAACCTGATCCAGTAGAAGGTGTCCCTGCCAATGGCAGGGGTTGGAACTAGATGGTCTGTAAGGTCCCTTCCAACCCAAACCACTCCATGGTTTGATGTTGGAGCTTCAGGTAATGTTAAACCATGTATCCCTGAGGGCACGTGCCTCCAGTGGGGGGTGGAAGTTACATTCAGAGACACCGACTTTAACCATTTTTTTGTGATTTTTAAAAAACAACATCATTATTAAATATGTATCTCAGACTAACAGATACCTTTGAAGCATGCATAGTTTGGGTAAGCTGTTTTTCTGTTCTCTGTGGTAAAGAATACATAGCATGGCATCTTCATCCAGAGTTTGCTGGGACGTGTTCCTACCAAAGGCTCTAGCTGTGCCAGGTAGTCACTCAAGGAGAAAGTTGTCATTTTTGTTTAAGCTCCCAGGGAAGTGGACACATTGCAGTTGTGAAAGGTGGGTAAAGTAACAGTTGAATGTGTGGCTTGGTGAAACGAGGTGAGGAGATGGTGCTAATCAGTTGCAATGCACAGTGCCTCGTGCCTGAGGCTTGCATTCAGGCGGGTTTGTGAAGCCAGGTGTTCCCCCTCTGCCCTGCAGGAATGGGACGTGTATTTAGCCCCTGATTTTCTGTTGCTTTGGGTTGCTCCTATAATTTAAGTTGTTTGTTCTTTCCTTTTCCACCCAGCTCCTGTCAACTGAGCAAATCCCTGATTCTTTTCTAACTACTATATTTTCATGCATTGCTTGTGGTTGTACCTGCAGAGTGAACTTGGAGATCTGATGTAGCAGTACTGTACTTCTAGTGAGCTGGGGACAGCAGGATACTGCATGGCTCTCCTGTTCTGCATGATGCTCTAGGATCATCCCACTCAGTAGCTTTCAGAGACACCCAGTTGCTCTGTGCCCATGTCTCCACACTTGAGAGCACATCAAGCACACCAGTGGGGCTGAGAAGAGACGAACCTGGTGCTTGCCCACAACTGTCTTCCTGAGATGGTGCATGTGAGGATGTTTACCCAGCAGCTATAAGCAGCCTGAATCAGGGGCACAGTCTGAGGGTCATCGCATCCTGGGACATGTGAGAGCTTGCAGTGGTTTTGTCATGCCAAGACAGGAGAGGTGGCATCCTGCAGTGGATGGCGGGACGTATCTATGCAGCTGCAAAAGGACTGGAGTGCCGCACAGAAAAGCAGCGGCAGCTTCTTTGCAAGCAAAAGTGCTGCTCGCTGCCAGCCTGCAGCCTGCCAGCCTCTGCTGTGCGCACCGTGGTGCTGACTTACTGGGGGCTACAAGACCCGGGCAGCTGGGGGTCAGCTTGCTTGGTGGGTGGGAATAGATAGGGCAGGGACTGAAGAGTTCAAGTACCGCTGTGCTCTGCAGTGGCGATATTCTACAAACAGTGTATCTGTAGGGATTAATCCTATAAATCAGTGGGAACTGAGAGGAGTCCAGCTCCTCAAGGCTAAAGCTCAGAGGCTAACTGTTCAAAGCTGAGAGACAGATACAAAGCCTGCAGGAGCTGATAAAAGGCTCCCAGCACTGCACCTGAGTGCTCAGGTAAGTGCTGTTGAGATGTGCTGGGACGGGGGGCACTGGCAGCCCCTGTTCTGCAGCAGCATTGATCTCCACACGTGCATTGCAGAGCATCATGCAGGTGCAGTGAGGGGCTGCTTTCACAAACCTGCCCATGCAGAATGACGTTCCTTGGGTGCTCAGGTGGGGCATGTCCTCTGGATGTGTCACCTCCTGGCACATCTCACTCTGTCCCAACACCAATCGGGAGTGCTCTTGGTCTCCAGCTCCTGCTGGAGCTTGACTACTCAATAGGATGGGCAGCTAAAATGTTTAAAGCCTGTTTACTTTTGCATGGGTTTTGTTACTTCAGAAGGTAAACTCCTGAGATAGGGCTTTACAGGAACAGTAGTCTTGCAAGGACTGCTTCACCAGGAAGAAATTTTATTTCAGACTCTGCTTATATTGTTCTATGTTAAATGAAATGGGCAGGATTTTCAGCAAATTATGGTAGGGCTTTCATTTCTATTTTTAGATGATTTGGACAAAACCCAGACGAAAAATATTACTCTTTGCTTCGCAAACTGCGAGAGTGATTTTTAATGAGGTAATTATGTTTTTACGGCAGATTAATCTCTGCTTTCATCACTTTACTCTCGAAGTTGCATGGCTGGTTTGTTGTTTTCTGAGATAGCAAATGTCAGTTTATTGTCTTAAGCACAATAGCCCTTCTCCAGCCTTGGCCAAGCCTGTGTTCGCTGTGCCAGCGTGCCATGCTGTCATTCAAGCGGGCATCGCATCTGCATCGCTGCCTGAGTTGTACCTGTGGCAGAGCTGATCTTTTGTCAGATCCTGAATTCTCTTTCTGCCTCACAGACACGATGTCTCAGTTTTTCCATTATCCCGCAGTTGCTGACTTAAAGCATTGTTATTACAGGATTAGTTAAAATGCAGTTTATTCTTCTTCCCTGTATCCCCTGTTGCTGAGCAAAAACACTGATTTTGAGAAATATTCTGTTAGAGCCCTGCAAAATTTCAGTGGGATGTTGTTTTCCTGGCTGAGATTTCCAACTACAGAGGTCCGTAATGAAGCATCCAAGTCTTTGACTGCATGTATAAATAACTGCTGGGATGGCTTTTAAAAATACTGAGCACCTGGCAGCTGACATGGGGGAGACTGGGTTCTTCCGTTGGATCCGAAGAGATACTGGTGATTGTTCAGTTTTTTTTTCTTTGTCCAAAAGCATTTGGCTAAAGTTGGACTCTTTTTAAACTGCTCTTACCCCTCACTTTCTTTGTGCAGATCAGTGCCATTCAAGTTTTTTCTTTAAGTTCCCGTCTGTGTGTTATATTTTGCAGGTTGCTGTGCCAGGCAGACTTTCCTCCTTGCCTGTAGTTGCTTTTAGTGTTGTTCTCCTCTTGACTCCCTTCCGCTGCCGGGGTTACAGCTGTGCGTTGAAGGGAGACCTTTGAAGAGGTGCCCTCCGGGGCTGCTGCACAAGGAGCAGCAGCCGCCTGCCCTGCCCTGCCCTGCCTGGGGCCAGGCAGCCAAGTCTTGGGTCCAGGAGCCCGAGGGAAGTGGCAGCGTGGAGCTGTAGCCAGGACCTGCACCCTCATTTGGGGACGTAAAATGAAAGGAGGCTGTGGGGTGTCCTGGGGGTCATTTCAGCCTTTCCCCATCACAGACTGGGTCCAAGTGCCTCTCTTCCCAATGTGTGAGCAGACCAAGCATCTACCCCATCCGCTAAGTGAACGCGGAGGTGCCAGCTCGAGTTGAACAGAGCACTTTTAAGGTCAGCCCGGAGCAGGTCAGTGGTTCCTTGGGTTCCTCACCTCTTTCCTGCAGAGGGGCAGGAAGTGAGGGGCTGAGCAAGTCAGATGCTGGCCAGGCTCCGCTGCTTGTCTGTGCTTCGTGCTGTGCGAGGAGCAGCAGCCGGCGCTGGGCCTGGCTCCTGTCCCCCCCTGCTGCGGCGGCAGCTGCTGCCGCGACCCACGGGGCTGCCGCCGTGTTAATTGGAAGCTGCCTGTGCAGAAAGGTCCCGATCTCGCCTATATTTGGGAGCTCTCCCAGCAGCATCCCCTGTCAAGCTTCTGGCTGAAGTCCTTTCAAAGTCAGCGGGACCTGGGCACAAACTTGGAGCATCGCTGAGCATTTCATCCCAGGGAAGGGCTGTGATGGGCTCTTTCGGTACTGCCTGCGTGTGTTTTCAGCTCAGGCTTCAGCCTGGCTTTGGTTACAACAATGATTTTGTGGAGAGTTTGGTGTGAGCCCTACCCAGACTTCTGCTAATGCTTTTTTTGTCTGTTCAGTGTTAAACATACTCTTTCCCTGAGGAAATGAAATATTGCAGGCTGTGTGGTCTGTTTAACAGCAAGCTTGAAGTGTTTTTTTGCTGATGATTTGATATAGTCTGTTCTGATGCTGTTTTATTTTAAATTGTATTGCATTGGATTTTTTTCTTTCTCTGGGTATGAATTTTACATGGTAATTCCTTCAAGTTCCTCTAGATATAACAAAAAGCAGTAATTAATCAGGAGAATATTGTTCTTGGTGACTTACAGGAGCAGGTATATTAAAAGCAAGTCTGTGGAAAACGGATAAGCAGCAGTTATGGTTCTGATCTACTTAAAATATGTTCAGGCTTCGGAACAGAGATGTTACCCCACTTTGGCTTGTTTCTGGAGATATTTAACTAAAATGGGTAAATTATTACTGAAGTGTGAAGCAATAAAGCAGATGATGAGCAATAGGTGGCAAGTACAGGAATAATGATTATGGAAAGGGGAACATGGCTTAAGGAGCTGATTTAGGAAGGTAAAAGAATGAAATCTGATTTTTCTCCCTTATTTCCAGTCTGGATATTTTATACTTGTGCTCAGTGCATCAGCAGGACTGTGTGCGGGCTGAGGGCGTTTCTGGCTTAACAGCCTGGCTTAGCAATTAGTGCTTGTCTCGCTTCAGGACCTTCTTTTGATTTCCAGGAACAATTTCAAAGCTATTCAATAAAAGCTGATTTTTACAAAATGAGATAAGTTATGTTAAATGATTTGATTATAAAAACAGTTAAAAAAAAAAAAAAAAAAAGTGCAAAACGGAAGCACAACTTTCATATTCTTGTAATTATTGTTCATGGTAGCTTTTTTAGTTTTTATTTTCAAAACTCTAGAAATGTAAGAAACCTTGTGTCTTTTCTACGTGGCACTTGAGAACTGCTGAGTTTTTGTTCTGAACTGTTAGGTTGCAAAATCTTAGGCAAGCAGACCAGGCGCTTTGGTGCTGATCCCCAGGTAGATGCTGGCATTGAGCGCTCTCCCTTTTCGAGCAGTAAAATTAAAGTTCTGAGCTTTGCTCTGGTTTTACAGCAGAGTAGCTAATGCGTTAATTATCCCATGGTTAAAATGCACTTTTTTTAGCAGTGAAGACAAAGCCTCAACTTGCTTTAAACCAGTTTATTAATAGCAAATGCTTGAACAATGTATGTTTTTAGTAGATACCTACGCAGCATAACCTATTCAGTTTTCTCACTTTAATGACGGTATTAGCCTGAAGAAAGGAAGCCAAGAACTTTTGTGCTTTGTGCTGAGTTAATCTTTGAAGGGAAAAAAACCTCCTCTGCTGTGCGGATCTGCCTGGCAGAAGGCTCTCAGGTGCTTGCAGTGTGACTTTTAGGAGGACGCCTGTTGTGCCAGTGCTCAGGGCTGGGTGCCTGGTGATGGATGAGCCCTTTATTTAAGGGGAGGGTCCTGGTTGCCAAAAGAATAATCTGCCGTTTTTTTTCAAGGGCACCAAGTCTGTTCCTGCTGATGCTCTCCAGGAGTGAGGTGGGGGCCGCAGCTCCTCTGCGGGGCTGGGGAGCCTGCGGCTCCACAGCGCCGGGCTCAGGAGAGGCAGAAGTGATCCTGTAGGCTCTCTGAACCTGCAGTGCTTGCAGAAAAGCTGGCTCCAGGCTGAACGGGAAAGGTTTGGAAAGCTGTGAAATCTGGGGCGTGTTGGCATTTGAGACTTCTTTTGCTACATTTTGGATCTTTTATCCTTCATAGGGTTTTATGCATAAAGATGCATGCTACTGAATGTGGTGAATAGATGCTTGGCTGCAGGGATATTTTTTTTTCTGATCATATCCCTGTGACAAGTAATTTCCAAGTGTGAAAATTGCTTTGATATCTTCATTCAGGACTTCCTCGCCTAGTGAGGTGTTGTGTAACCCAGAACAGGGCCTCGAATCAAGTTCTTGGAGGGGCTGGGGCTGTTTTCGTGGGGCTGCTGCGTGCAGAGGGCAGGGCAGGAGTGCTGGCGCTGCTCCAGGCTGTGAGGTTGTGCGTGCCTTCAGCTTTTGGGCTGTTCTCTGTGCTGGTCTGAGCTGCTCCTTGCCAGCTGGGAAGCGCTGAAAATGTGTTATGAAGTCAGTTTGCAAGTTGAGTCTTTCACTGAAGGGAATAAGAAATATTAATGGAACTGAGAAACTGGCTTTTGAAGTGGCTTCCTATTCATCATCTAATACCTGCAAAGGATCTGTGAAGCTGAGTGAGGGAAAGAGCAATTTGTTTAGAGCCTGCACCATAATTTCTTCTCCCCGGAGACTGCTTTTTGCATTTAAGCAAAGCAATGTTTCTGTTGACAATACTGGTTCTGTTACTTGAGCGTCATTAGCTGCAAAACATGGATTTGTTTTGAGGAGTCAGAACAAAACGTAATTTTCTAGCAATAAGTTTGTTTCATCTATATCACAGGGAGGTACGAGTGTTTAGGCTTTAAGCTAGGGAGCCAAAACTGAAATGCGGGGTTTGAGTTTATTTCCAAACAGTGGGACAGCATTATGCTGTATCATCAAAAGAATGAGTCCAAGTGACACAATCCAAGGTAGGGGTCTTGTAGGATCCCAGAGCGTGGTTTGGAGGAGGAGGTTTGTCCAATCTTTGCCCTCATTATGTTTGCCCCGGCCTCCTGCAGTCCCTCGAGGTCAAATTGTGCTTCTTCTGTCTCCCTGCCTCAGCCAGAAAAAGGAGATGCTGAACTCATACAAACCCATCAATCCAGCAAGCTGCTGCTTGCAGCACGCGTGACGTGCTCACCCCTCCCTCTTCCTCCTGAGATTAGACCTGGGATGTTTTATGAAGAATAATTTTATTTGATCTGCAAAAAGATGAATGTCGAGGAGGAGGGAATTAAAAAGAAATTATTAAAAAAAAAAAAAAAAAAGCTCAAATCTCCCTTGGTTATTGAAGCAAGAAGGGAGCACTTTGTCAAGCTGACGTGAAACCTTTATTAGCGTATTCTGGGACAGCGGAGACTGGGAGAGTGGTGTCACCTCGTGGGCCTGCCTGGGAGCCTGGGGTTTGTTGGATCGTTTGGCTTTGAAATTTGGCCAGAGGCAAAATTTTAAGACTAGGAAACTTCTAGGATGGTTTCAAAGGAAAACGTAACTGCCTCGGGGCTGTTGGTGGCTTCAGCTGGGTGTTGGCTGCCCTGGGTATAGGATGGAGAAAAGGAGCTGCATCCCTCTGCTGGCCCCATCGCGGCTTTCAGCTCTGCCTGCAGGGTGCTGCTGTTGCAGCACCAGGGCATGAGACACTCCTTTGAGACAGAAAACTGGTTTCTGTCATCTCAGAGAGAGACCAGCATCTTAGATCCAGATAATGAAGTAGTTTGTTATAGCACGTATTTTTCCCTTGACTCCGTTTGGTTTGTTTGTTCCTTGTGCCCTGCTTTGGCATTCAAGGAGCGCAGTGCTTTGGGGGTAGCTTGGAGAGAGTTTAGCAAGAGCTGCCCAGGGGGAAAATGCTGCTTTTCACCAGGTTGGTTCCTCACTCCTTTGTCTGAGGTGTTGCCAAGCTGACCCTCGTTATTTACATTTTGGACTCTGTTACAAAAGCATGACAGTTGGGACGTAGTTTTAGAATGCAATGAGAGAGAGAAGGAGCAGTATCTGGGTTTCTTGAGCATGCTGTTGACACTGTCATGGTGTGTCCTCCAAAGAATAAGGTTTGAAAGACTTGGAAAGGGGGGTGGCCAGTGTGTGTGTGTGCTGAATATGATTCTCAGTAGTTTCTTTTGTTTTGTTCTGTTTTTTAAAGATATTTCTTGGTCAGTAATCCACACTGAGGTGCCTTTGGACCATCTGCTACATACAGTCCTAAATAAATGACTGTGCTGTATTTTAAAGTCTGCTATGATAACCTGAGTGAAGGTTTGAGAAAGTGAGGGGTATTTGTATAAAGCTGCTGAGTTTCCACCCATATGCCCGGTGTCCTGGGCAGGCAGAAGGCTTCCATTACACCTTTTATACACGAGGCTCTGGATGAGGTTCATTGGAACTGGGCAGGGTCTCAGGACGACGTTGCTGTCCTTTTGCCTTTGTTCCCAGGGACCTTCAGGAAGATCTCCCAGCATGCGGATTTGCAGTGCCTGATGCTAATTGTCCTTAAGTAGCAGCACAAGCCCTCCCGCTGCTGTTTTGGCACCTCTCAGAGATCTGCTTTGTGCTTCCAGAGGATGTTGTGACCAGCACTGGTTGCTGCTGTGGTGCTTTCTCAACAGCAGCTCCTGTCACCTTTCTCCGGGTAGCATCTCCTGAGCCAACTGATTTATCAAGGGCATAAGTAAAAGCATTACTGACCCCTGAGCAGCGCAGGGAGGAGGCTGCCAGGCAGAAAAGGGTGTTCCTGCAGGGACCCCAGGGCACAGCGTGCACACCAGGTCTGGAGGAGCTCAGTGATGGTGTTACTTCACCTCCTGGGGGGCTGCAGGCCAGAGCCCTCCAGCCTTAGCTCCTGGGCACGCACTAAATGCCCTGTGACCTTACAGGGGTCCTGCTGGGGTCCTTGTAGGGACAAAGTGAGAGTGGATGGTGCACAGCAGGGGAGTCGCAGCCCAGCATCCCGCTCTGCTCCCGCCCCGCGAGGAGACCCTTCCCTGGCTGCTCCTCAGGGACTGGAGTGCAGCCAAGCAATGCTGGCCAGGCAACTTCATTAGGCTCTGGAGTGTTCATAGCTGAAAAAATAATAATCCTTTAATAGTCAGTTATTCAGTTATTCCATTTCTGAGATCGTCTCTTTGTAGAGCGTGTTCTTCAGCTGTGATCTCCATCAGGAAAAGGCTGCAAACAGCCGAGGAATGCCCTCAGTTTGCCCAGCTGGGTCAGCGGACTCACCGGGTGCTCAGAGCATCGCATTGTGTCGGGGCCAGGCTCCATCCTGCTCCCAGCCTGGCTCCTGCCACAGGCCTGCGGGCACTGTAGCACATAACCCCTTGGTGCACTCCATGATTTCTGTTATATTACTTTATGCAAGATATTCTGGCTTCCCCAGCCCTGAATCAGTTCACTAATCCTGGTTGGGTGAGCACGGGGACTCAGCCTCTCTGGGCAACCAATTCCGTGTTTAATCACCCTCCCCACAGAAATTCGTTTTTTAGTGCAATTTCCTTTGTTTCAGCTAGTGCTTTACCTGCTTTCTTCACCTGCTTTACTCCCCCACCAGGTATTTATTTACAAGGACATGTTGTTATTGTGTTTTCTCTTCCATGTTTCCTCTTCTCTGCCACCCCGTGGGCTTGTGCGGCTGCCCCAGCAGCTCTGTCCTCGGGCAGCAGCTTGGAGCACCCCCAGACCATGGAGGGGCAGCCGCAGCCCCCCGCCTGCTGCTTTGCATCAAGAGCCCTTAGACATCAACATGTACTTGGCTCCATGCCCTCAACTTTCACCCATTTGAAAGGATTGTTACAATATTAACTTTTTCTTTTACACTAATGTTATTCTGATGGCTGTCTGAAGTGAAATAATGGTTGCTTTTCCTGGAAACGTGGGGCGTAAAGCATTGCAGTCTGTTTTTATATCCTGATGTTTTAGATCATTAAATTCTCAGGGCTTAAGCTCTTATTTCTTGTTTTTCAGCGCTTAAGAGAACCTCCTGGGGCCCTATTGTACAAGCAAATACAAATAATACATTAATAAAACAGGGTTGTGTATTTGTACTGCCAGCAGTCTGTAAGGATTGTACCTAACACTTTGCACCATTAGCCCCGCAGCCATTCTGATCTGGCATTTGTACCACGTCTTTAAAGAGGCTCTTCCCTGCTCAGATGGCACGTGAGAGATGTTCTCCGCTGGAAAGAGGTTTCTTCAGCCACAGCGCTAACGTCTGATTTATCCAACTTTTTCTGGTGTACCTCCGGCAGTTTAGTTCTTTTTACCGGCTTCCCTCGCTACCAGTAATGATTAATTAACAGTTTGTGATGCATCAGCTGTAGAAGTGAGGGATAGCAGACAGGGACTGCAATTATTAACTGTTGGTTAGTGCTGCCTCTCGGGGAATGAGCCCTCTTACTGCAGCAGTTTTGGTTTTATGAAGTACTTGAACTTTACAGTTAGACTCCTCAAATGATGGAGGGCATCTCTTTGTGAGTATTAAAACTGAGGTTCAAATGGGAGAAACAGCTCTTCATGGTGGCCTTCATTGCCCCAAGAAAATAGCATGCTGAAGTATTTTACTTGATGTACATTAGAAAATGCTGTGGTGAAAGTAAATCGATAGCATTTCATCCTCTCCACCAAACTGCTTTTGCTGTATCTGACACCCCCATGGTGTGTTCAGCAGGAGCTTCAAACCACTTTTTGTGTCATTTAGGTTTACTCCCTCTGTAGAATGAGTGTAAAAAAAAAAAAAAACAAAAAAAAAAAAACAAACATTTGTGGGAAAAGTGTTTGCATGCCTCAGCCCAGTTTTGAAGTCGGAGAGGGAACAAACTGCTAGAGTTGAGAGCAAAGCACGGGGATTAGGGGTTAGCCCCTAAAACCCATTCTTGAGATGAGATAGAGAAAATAAGATGGTCTGACTTTAACAGCAGCCTTTGCAGCGCCGAGGTGCTGGGCAGAGAGCTGTCCCCTCTCGTCCTGGCTTGCAAGACAGCAAGTGACTGGGCCTCAGACACAGGAGGACGGGGAGGGAGGCTGGCAGCTCGCTGCACGCGCATGTCCTCTCTCAGCCCAGGATTTTTTGTGAATGTTTGTATTACTGCAAAATTCGTGCTAGTACGGTTGGGTTTTGGTCACGGCTGCCGGCACGCCTGTTCCCCTGCTCCTCGCCACAAGCAGCCAGTTGCTGGCCACGCGCCTTGGGCAGCTCTCCCTTGGCAGCCTCCCCACAGCGGTGCCACGAGGCAGAGCAGCTCGTCCTGCAGCCCCTGTGCCCCCCCGCCTGCCCCAGCCGCTGCACCGTTGGTTGGGAAACGCACTCGGAAGGGTGCATAAAGAGCTGAGCAGTGCTGCAGGCTGTGCCTGTGACCCCAGCAGGATGCAGGGCTCGGTAGGGTCAGCCCCATGGGAGCCCTGTCCTGTGTTCCCCGTTTTGGAGCTGTGTGTAAGAGCTGCCAAGAAACCTTCGGTGCTGGCAGGTCCTGGCGATGGCCATAAGTGCAGGGTGGAGGTTTGGCTGATCAGAACCAAGCCTGTGTCAGTTTCCTTTTCAATGACCATGTTTGTTAATCTTTGCAATCTGATTTCACACACATTTCACCAGGAAAGACTTGAGGTTGTTTTTTTTTTTTTTTTAAATGCATTGCTTCTGCTGTATTTTGGCAGTGAACATGCTCAGCCCGCTCCTGAGCTGCGGGCAGCCCCCTCCAGCGTGGTCTCCTAGGGGACGTGGGTACTTCTGGCAAGTTCCTCTGCCCCCAGGTATGGAAGGGGAACCAGTTTTGCCCCCCCATGCCAAGAATCACAGTGGTCCCCTGAAATGGCAGCACGGCATTCCCAGAGCCACCTTCCTGCAGTCACCTCAGTTTTTGCTGCCAGCTAGGATCACTGCTCACCTCTTGCTGTGAGTGGTCCTCTGCAGCCTTTGCAGCAGGAAATGTCTTCTCTCCTTTTGAAGATCTCTTAAAGAAATGGAATTTGGGGAGAACACTTGGGTATTTTCTAAGCTTGCTCCAAGCAGCGTGGCAGTGCAGAAATGACTTAGGTTTGTCACGTGTCTTCTAGGGTATTGATATCCTCCTGAACTGCCAGTGCTTCATCTGCCAGCAGGTTGTGCCCTTCTTGCTTGGCAGAGGTGATACGAAGCAGTTGTTCTGCTTCACACTTTATCTATCAATGTCTCTCATTAGTCTACTGGAGCTCTCCATGCATGCGCAGATATTTTCCAATCTGGCACTTGAAACTGGTTTCTGCCCAGTCCAGTATTCTGTTACAAGTGTGATGTCTTCAAATTCCCTAAATAGTGTCTGCTGTGCAAAGATCAAGTGGATTTCGTAAGACTTTCATCCCACCTCCCACATATGGATTTCCTGTATTTTATTTCTCCCTGTTAAGTTTTTTTTCTGTTTTATAGCCTCCAATGATGCGGATTATTCAGCCAGCAGTGGCGGTGCTACCCTTCCTGGTTTAAACAGGATGGATTTGTCTCAGTTGCCGCGTGCTCATTGCCAGCTTACGCTTTCTGTGCACAACAGAGACTTCCAGAAATCTGCTCTTAATTTTAGCACAAAAATATCCTATTGGGGAAAAGAAAAACAAAAACAGAAAACATTAAAGGCTTCACTTTGTGTTGGACCCCCGACTCTGCTGATTGCACCAGGGACCTGATCTGCTGATCTTTGAGGACTGGCCCTGTAGGATGGGTCTGTATCAGCAGGCTTTGAGGGCTGGTATTAAAAACATGACTTTATTTACTGTTGCCTTAAAGCTGCCTGCATTTGTTTACCACTGGGCTGACCTTTGGGGAGGCATTTCCTGATTAATTGGGTATCTAATCACTTCAGACAATTGACAGGCACGCACGTATCAGCATTTTTCCTCCTGTTAGATGTCTTCCCTCTGGTTTCTTATTTCCCTGCTAAATGATGCATTTATTTTGCAGTCTCTCATTTCTAAATATGTATTTATATGCTATGTGTAAAACAGTTTATAAGCTATGTGTAAAGTATTTCAATTCACAGAATAATTGACCTTCAGTAATCATTCTCTCAATTGTTCTTTAATTGAAGTTACTCTTCCACAAACTTCTGTAATAAAGATGCTACACTATGGAATTATTTTCTCAAACACTGTTGAATCCTTGTAGGAATTAAGTCTTCTCTTACACTTACCACTGGAGAGTGTAGCAGGTTTACCTGGTGCTTAGGCTCTTGAGATGACAGGCAACAGGCACTGAGTGAGTTGGATATGCTTTTGTGTGCATTGGCTTTTAGTTCCCTGCACATACTCCAGCACCCCAAAGACTCGCCCCTTGTTCTTCTCTGCTGTTAGCTGGAGGAAGGAGATGCTCCTTTTTTTTGTTTGTGCTCTAGTTACTTGTTAATAATCTGGAACACTTCCATAGTAAACTGGTGTAGAATATTGGTTTAATTTTTTCCTCCATGGAAAACACTTGTATGTTGTTTTAGGACAGTGATGATTTGATTCTTACATAGAGGGCAAAGTTCACTTATATTGCTTGTAGGACCTACAGAAGTAAAATGTGGCTGGGATAGATAGTGGGAAACTTCCATTTTATCTGGGGAAGGGTGATAGGGTGAACTCCTAAAACAGAGCTTTGAACTCAGTGTCCTGGCCCCGGTCCTGGATTTGCCCTACCCAGTAGGATGCTGCAAGGGCATTGCAGTGCATAACGGTCTGAGGTTTGGTGGTGAAAAGTTCAGTTCAGCAGCAGATATCCTTATTGCCTCATTGTTCTGTGTTAGGGAAAAAATGGAATAAACTGAATAGCGTACCACAAGTGGCATTGAAATTGGGGTAACCTTATGCCACAGACATGTTAATAGGTAAGGGAAAATCTCTTAATTCAAGTGATGAAAGTCTGGACTTTCTGGAGCAGGAGAACCTGACTCCAGCCCTTGCTGTGCTGTGAAGTCCTGGCCTTGGTGCACAGTGGCCTTTGTCACATCGTGCAGCCGATGTGCTGAGTGAGTGCAGTGAGTTAATCCAGAACATCTAACCAGAAGTTTGTCCAGAACGCTGTATTTCACCTACCTCTAGAAGTTAGTGGAGGAAGAAGGGAAGGAGAGGGGAGAAAAGGGCAGATGTAGGCAGGGAGACTGGATCCATCCCATGGCCAAGTGATTAAGGAAGCCAAAGTCCTTTTGTCTCCAGTAACTGCTGCAGAGAGCAGCCCTTGGAGGAAGCATCTGAGTAACTCCGAGGAGAGAAGTTCTCAGAGTGCTGCCTGGAGCAGTGCACGGGGATAAATCCAGCCTGGGCATCCTGCTGCAGCGTGAGCTGCCTGCAGCACTCAGCTGGCTCATCTGCGGCATGGGAATGGAGGGACAAGGTCTGTTGGGGATGCGGAGGGCGGTGAGGGGTGGGTGCTGCTCTTGTATCCGTGAGTGCTGCAGGTACTGTGGTTGTCCATAGCGGTTTGTGCCACACTTCTAACAGTAGCTTGTAAGTGAGGTATTTGCACTGTTTCCTGGCTGTGATTTTTAACTGTCACTTTGTGCTTCCAATAAAATGTTCTGTATAACTGATCACCCGAGAGCCTTTTCTCTGCAATGTTGTACCTAATGTGGTGGAAGAGTTATCGGACAGGGGCAGGCAATGCTCTGTCCTTGTTCAGTCTGTCCAAAAGTGACCAGGGCCAGGTGATCCACCTGGAGGAAATAAAATAGCTATAGAGCAACAAATGGTGAGATTTTAAGCCTGGGGAAGCAAATTAGAGTGAGAAACTTCCTGGTTATTTTCCAAATAAGTAAAAGCTCCTGTGAAAATGAAGTGCCTGGGTTTTATAGAGAGGAGATGGGGCTTTGTAGAGCAAAAGGTGGCTCAGCTCAAAAATGTGGAGCTTCCTTTAAAGAACAAGTAAGGTGGCTCCTGGTTTGGGTCTACTTTGTCTTACCCTGTAGTTTCTTGCAATAAACTAATGTGTTTTTTTCCTATTTGAAGCTGTGTGGAAGGCTGGAACATTGTCCATGTGTCAGTGTCGATTGCTAATTTTTTTTTTTTTTTTTTTTTTTACAGCAACAGCGTACAGTCTATAGGCTGACACTGGTGAAAGCTTGGAATGTGGATGAACTCAGAGCCTATGCTGACCTGGTATCCCTGGGTAAACCAGACTTCATTGAGGTCAAGGTGAGTTGCACATCAGTATTTTACCTTTTTCCTCCCTGTTTCCCACGTAAACAGTGTTAAAGTTTCCTCCTTCCAAAGGTTTCACTGATGTATAAGGAACATATCTCTTGCTTTTAACATCAGGCAGACAGGTTTCAAATGCCTTACACGTGTGTTCAGCGTAGTCTTCAGTGTTAAGCGAGAGCAGCTTTGTGGCAGCTGACATCAATTTCTGCCCAACAGAATCATAACCCTCTGGGCTTTTTTGTATTTCTCATGAAAGCAGGGGCAGATAAATAGTTTTAAACTTGTTTCTTTTATGTCAGCCAACATTTTAAGCAGAATGTTCTAGGACAAGCTGGTAGTTTGTGGCATTATTCTTCCCACTGTGGTCTCAAATTCTGCCGGGGGAAAGGCGATAATGTGTGACTTACTGATGTAGTATTCATCAGGCCGTGCAAAACAGGAGGAAATAGTGTCCTCGGGACTGGAAGAGCAACTAACAGGAGCATGTGAGATACAGTAGGGCAGGAGGTGCTTTATCTTTGGATTAATCAATTTAGTATACAGAGAATGTAAAAAAAATAAATAAAAATAATAAAAATCACAATGTGTTCTGTAAGGAGTCATTATCAGCATTTTCTTCCAGCAGCTCCCCCTGCAGATCAGCACATCTACCTCAGGTCTGCATATTTGCAGTTCTATTACTTCTGCACTTTCCTTTCTTTTTCCTTTTTTCCTTTGTAAAACCTTTATTTACTGCTGCTTTGAAGAAAAAAGTTTGCTGCAATTTCCTTGTGAAACAAAACTAGAAGGGGTCTTACAAAAAGAATAGAGAAGAAATCCTTGCATGGATAATGATAGGACAAGGGGGGTGGTCTTAAGCTAAAAGAGGATAGATTTGATTAGTCATTAGGAAGAAATTCTTCACTCAGAGGGTGGTAAGGCACTGGCACAAGCTGCCCAGAGAAGTTATGGATGCCCCAGCCCTGGAAGTGCTAAAGGCCAGGCTGGATGGGGCTTTGGGCAACCTGATCTGGTGGGTAGCATCCTTGCCTATGACAGGAGGGTTGGAATTGGATGACCTTTAAGGTCCCTTCCAGCCCAAGACTTTCAGTTATTCTGAGATATTATCAGTATTGGGAGTTCTTTTTGTCTTTGAATGCGCTGCTGAAGTTGATAGCTCGGTACAAACTAAGATGTTGAGTATGGTGTGGGGTGGGGGGGGAACCTTCAGTTTTACAATGCATGTCAGGCTGTTTTATAAGTAAAGTCAAGCCTGGCAGAAGAGTTGCTCCTGTGGGACCCTTCCACCTTGCATCTCCTCCCTGTCTCCCTGCAGCCTGATGGTACAAGATCCTTCCTTGCAGCAGGGAGGAAGACAGATGAGTGCATGCCAAGTGTGGAGGGTGAGGCTGTATGTGCTACTTAGACTGCTCTGTCATGTAGAGACTTTAATTAGTAAAAATGAAACAGGTGTAAGTTAATCAATGTTTCTAAGTGCAGATTCCCCTGAGTGCTCTCCAGGGCAAACATCTGTCTCCTCCAAGGCTGCAGTTCCCTTTGCCTGGGGAGGGATTCAGCCTCACAGCTGTGGCTCTCAGCGCTCCCAGCAACTCCTCCCTAGCAAAATCATGGCCTGGACTGTTGGGGAAGTAGATTAGAAGCCCTCTGAGGTGGTCAGGGATTGACTCATGGTGCTTACCCAGCTGGGCGAGGCTCCTGCCCAAGCTGCTTCCATCAAAAACGTCTTTGAACTGGGCACTTCAGGGTGCTTCTCAGTTCTCAAGCAGCGATGACTTTACTCCAAGAAAAGGATGGATAGTGAGCACTTCACCCTGTTTGCAGAAGTATTAACTGAGGTAGAGAGGGGCTGCATGGCACTTCACAAAAGCCACGCAGCACGGTGGGGTAGCTGAGGCTTTGGCCTCACTCAGGAACCAGCCCCACATCAGGCTGCAGGGGGACTTGGGGGGTCACAGGACTAGGAAGGAAGGTGGGTGCTCGTGGTGCCTGCTGGCCATGAGTTGTTGTTGGGTGGATTTGGGAGTTTTTGTGCACTGATGTAAGTTAGCAGTCTTGTTGGGTTTTGTTTTTTTTAAAAAGTGCATGCTGTTTAATTCTACTTAATTAGATTAGCGAGCAGGACGCTTTGATCTAAATGGAACAGAACTACTGGAGCGAGTCCAAAGGAGGGTTACAGAGATGATCAGAGGACTGGAGCACCTGTCGTATGAGGACAGCCTGAGAGAACTGGGCCTGTTTAGCCTGGAAAAGAGGAGACTGAGGAGAGACTTCATCAATGTGTATAAATATCTGAGGGGAGGGTCTCAAGAGGATGGAGCCGGTCTCTTTTCAGTTGTGCCCAGGGACGGGGTGAGAGGCAATGGGCACAAACTGAAGCACAGGAGGTTCTGGCTCAATATGAGGGGGCACATCTTTACTGGGAGGGTGACAGAGCACTGGGACGGGCTGCCCAGAGAGGTTGTGCAGTCTCCTTCTCTGGAGATACTCAAAACCCACCTGGATGCCATCCTGCGCAAGGTGCTCTAGGTGACTCTGCTTGGCAGGGTGGTTGGACCAGGTGATCTTCAGAGGAACAAGGGATTTGCTTGTCACTAGGTTGTGTTTAAACAGACCTAAAAAGGCAAAAGGTGTGCTCCCAGATTTTCATGTGGGATGTTTTTGTGAGAGCCAGGTGTTCTTAAACAATTTGCCTTTTTCGTGCCTCATTGGAACATTGCTCCAAAAGGTGGGCATGTAGTGATCCGAAGAGGAAAAGTAGCTCATACTAAATGCAGGATTAGCCCAGCCAGTGGCCTTATTTGTTTCGCATGGTTTCACCTGCCAGTTCCTGCTGAACAGCCGTGTTCCTAAAGTGTGGAAGGTGTGGCTCTGTGTGGAGGCACAACAGCATTCTCTGGCTGCTGTGCATCTGTGACTTAGCAATGCAAGTGGGTCACTTGGCTTCTCACCTTGGGAGCGGAACCAATTTTTCCCTTTTTCTGAGCCAGAAGGGTCAAGCAGCCAGCTCCAGGGGGCTCGTGAACATATAGTCGAGTAGCTGCAGGGAAGGAGGCTCCAGCCCAAGCCCCAGCTGGAGAGGCTGACAGGGACAGGGGTGTTCAGGGTGGCTTCCTCACTTTGCTGACCTCAGAAGTGTCCTCTGATCACCGGAGGTGGTGTCCCCGTTGCTGCTGGTGATGGTCATGTTGCTGCAGTGTCTGTTACCTGCTGTGGCACCCCTGTGTAACAGAATTTATAGGCTACCCTGCTTTGCTCTCAGTTGTACATTCTGGAGATAGCTTCTTTTTTAATGCTGGTTTGTGAAGCCTTTGTCCAGTGCCCTACGCACACAATCAGCACTCTCGCATGGCAGGGTCAGTGGGGCACACAGCCACTGTGGGGATTTCAGGGGTGTTGTGCAAACCTTTGAGCTGCCCTGATGATGAACAAGCTGGAATTAGGAGAAATTTCTTTACTGAAAGGGTTGCGTGGCATTGGAATAGGCTGCCCAGCAAAGCAGTTGAGTCACTGTCCTTGGAGATCTTTGAGAAACGTGTGGGTTTGGAATTTAGTAGCATGGTTTAGTGATGGACTTAGTTCTTGGTTAAAGGTTCAACTAGATGATCTTAGAGGTGTTCTCCAACCTGAATGATCCTGTGATTCCATGAGTTGAGGTTATTTCAATGCTTCTGCCCATGCACTGCAGGGTGAAGCAAAAGCTGGGGTCTGTGTCCCTCTGCTCTGGAATAAAAGGTGAGTAGGTGTAGGCAAAGGGCAGCAGCACAAAAGAGACTGCATTGCTAATTCAAGTGTAGCCCCAACGCCTAGGGAATTTGCAGTTGTGTAGGCAAAGCATACGCAGGCTATGGCATAATCCCACGGTGGTCAGAGTGGTGCTTGGTCTGATAATGTATAAAGCTGGGAGTTCAATTCTGACCCAGAAGAATCCCGGCAGGGTTGAGGAGTGTTCAAACCTAGCGCTCGTTGCTGTTGTAGTTCCTGTTCATGGTCTCCTCTATGTATTGAACAAAAACTCTTGCTGGTGTGTAATTGTCCTTGTGTCCAGCTGTGGTATTTGTGGTGTTTACACTGCATTTGTGACATGGGTATTTTCTCCAAAAGACCGTTTTTTTGTTTTTTTGTTTGTTTTGATCAGAAGTAACTTCTTAACATTTCTTTGAGGATGAAACGCTAAAGAATTGGTTTGGCATGCGCTTGGGGCATGTTTTGTTGTTTTTTTTTTTTTTTTTTTCTTCCAAGACCCCAGTGAGATAGGTTAAGGCAAAGACCAGGTCATGCTTAAAGCAAATAAACAAAAAAAATATTACAAGATACTGCAAAGCATCTGCCAGAAAATGAGGCTCATCTCTGTGGGATTTCCTGGTTAAATACTTGAGATAAATGACGTTCATTTAAAATGAATGTAGCTAATCCCCTGTTGCTCCAGAGAGGCTCACAGGGTGGAGTGGGTAGAGATTTAGATTCTTGCAGAGCTTAATACTTGTTCTCATTTACATGAGTATCTTACAGCAGTGTAACTCTGTGGGACCCTGTTCTCTTATTTAAGCCAATAGAAATTAGTGTTGATTACTGGTGTGCAAAAACCCAAGCAAATGAAGAATCAGTCATGTGGTTATTAAATACACATCACTTTTATTTATTGCATTAGTAAACTTGAATGCCATAACATCTCTATCACAGTTATACTGGGTTGATTGCTAGATTTAATATCTAGGATGTGCAGCTTATCTTTTTGCAGTGGCAAGCATTGCAAAACCCTCTTCTTGTTTTAAAAGCCAGAGCCTTCTGTTAACACACAGTATGTTGCCATTTATGTTGCCATTTATGTTGCCATTTTGTTCTTAAAGCAAAGGGGCAAAAGTGTTTAGAAGGGAAAAATGTAAGCAGGTCCTAAAGAATTCGTTCAATAGCCTACGAGCGGAGCATGCTGTGGGGTTGTGTTAGCGCAAGGCCAGCCAAGCACCCAAAACCCTTGCAGACCTTTGACCCCTGCAGGCAGATCACGGAGCAGCTGGGTATGTTTGCACGTGTAATTGTGGTTGTGCCCAGGCACCCCCTCCGCGCTGCCAACAGATATAGGACTGCGTGCATACAAGTGTGCTTGTGAAGGGCTGATCCTTGCACACGTGGCTTTTGACTTCAGAGTTGTGTCCGTGATGGTGCAGGAGGTGCAGTTGCTCTGCTTGGAGCTGGAGGTGAACCAGCCCTTCTCGGGGAGGCCATCCGTATTTGCTGAAGTGAAGCTGCATCTTGCAGCTCTCCAGATCAGCCTGAGCAGAGCCCTGCTGCTTCTCTGCAGCCTTTTTGTTTGAAAAAGGGAAAAATAATAATAAAGCCTGTTGGGTTTGTCCTCTGGTCAAGGGCTGTTTGTATCACGGAGCTTGGGCAAAGCAGGGGTGGGATTTGAGGCATTGCACAGAATTTCCTCAAGCCTTCCTCAAATTGATGTTCAGCTGCTTGAAAGCACTTGTCCTTGGTGGCTGTGCCGTAGCTCTGGTTCCAGCACATAACCCAGCTCATGGTTCAGGGACCGACTCGTGTTCAGCAGAGTGAACGACGAGGTTCTGCAGCTGCAGCTCCTGGTCAGTATCTGAGACTTTGCTATGAAATTAAAATAGCCAAGTCAATGTCTGAGGGGAAGGACCAGAGGGACATATCTGTCCCAGTCTGCTCAGTCTTGTCCTCTTAAACAGCAAAGACTAAGTGCTTAAAATAATGAGGAAAATGAGCTCTGCTTTAATGAGTTTTTAATTACATGCACCAATAAGCAATTGCCCCCACCTGTCAAAAAGCTACTCAGAGTCTTGGTGCCATTCCAGTTAGATGAGGAGAAGACAAAGTTAAAAAACCTGTCCCAGTGCCTGCTCTAAAACAAACCTAAGCGATGTGTAATTGCTTGAAGGGGGGAAAAACAAACAATAAAGACTTGCTGTTTGCACCAAGCAGCAAGCCAAGAACATCTCTGCACTTTGCGTGGACCAGACAGAAGGCGTGGTAGGGGCCAAGGTGCCCACAGCCGGGCTGAGCAGCGCTGTGTGACCCCCCCAGGCGAGCTGAAGGTCGGTCGGGGCCACCCCAGGGACCGGCCGGTCGGGTACCCCAGTTGCCCTGGGTGGGAGCACGAGGCTGCACATGGCACAGGCAGCTTCTGGGTAGGTCCCGAGATGCCTCTGCTGAAATCTCTGCCTTTAATTATTTACATCTGGGTGACAGAGGCAGGGAGCCAGTTTGGTATTTCTGTTGATTCAGCTAAAAGTTACTAATACGTGGTGTGTCTGAGGAGTTCGGCTTGACAGGCGTTTCTTGCACTCTTGGAGCACCTATTAAGGCTTGATAACAAGCTTCATTGCAAACATAGGTGAATGATTACATCTGGAATCTTCAAGTGAAGCTGCCACATCGTGTCCTTGAAAAGTCAGTCTTTAGTCCAAGCCTGCATTTTGTTGCAAATGCATTTCTGAAACTGAGAAGGAATTTTTGCAGTCCTGCACTGGGCTTGGATGCAAAGGCAACCCTTGTGAACATCCAGGCTAAAGGAGGTAGCTGGCAGCTTTCAGCACGAGAAAAGGGATTAGCCTCCAAAACAAGTAGGAAGCACAACACATGGCAATGGCTTGTGGGGCTTTTAGCTATGACCAGATGAAGTTGTAGAATGTAAAGCCTCTTCAGCTCATGGCGACTGGCCATGTGTGACGGCCCAGCGCTGCTGTGCATGTTTGTAACAGTGACGCGGGGAAATGCTTTCTGTCCTCTGCCTACTTGTTGCAGGGGAAGGGGGCTAGTACCGTTAGCCTATTGCAACTGGGGAAACTGGAGCATGATAGGAAGGATCACAGCAAAGCAAGTCGCTGTCAGGCTGAAGTCTCCCTCTTACCTCCCAGTCTGAGTCTTTCTAACTTCTCCTGCCTGCCTCTGTGCATGAGGAGTGGTGGCTGGGGGATTTAACAGTGAGCATTTCTCTTGCGAGATCTGTATCATTCACTTCTAAAAGCTGGAAGGAAAGTTCACATACAGCGTTTCAGAGCTTAGCCTTTATGCGAGGAGTTCCTTTGACTTCAAGGGAGTTGCTGAAGATTTATGGGGTGCTGTGGCACAGATCTGCATGTAGCCATACATGTGGTGCATCCGGAGAACTCCCGATAAATATCGGGGTTATGCTGCCTAACTAACCATTTCCATTCCAGCTCTTCACATTTAACTGACACAAAAAAACCAATGTCCTTTGTTAAATCAACTTGAAAGTGACTATTAAAAACAAAAACCAACCGACAAGGCCGAATCCATTCCAGTGAGGAGCAGACATGCACGAGAGCTTGTGTATATAATTTGGACAATGCTGATGCTCAGATCATAAGCATTTTTATTGCAGGGTGTGTGATCTATCAGCATGTCATCTGAGGTTTTTTATATTTGTCTTGGGGCAGGACTGCCCCAGTTTTGGAGTGGTGGCTGTGTGGCTCAGCAGGTCAGGAGCACTTGGCCAACGCTCTGTTCTTCTGTCAATTCACCGAAGCCTCAATTGAACAAATGTACAATTTGTGGGCTCGGAGCTCAGAAAATTCTCTTGTTCAGTAATTAAGTTGGGAAGCCTGGACTTTATCTGAGGTAAGAAACAAAGTGCTGTCATATTTACTTCCCTTCCTTCATAGTCCCATGGATTAAAATGACTGGTAGCTGATGAGATCTCCGGCAAGGAGCCAGATCGCAATGAAACAAATGTGCCGAGCAGCAGGCGATGTGAGCTTCTCATGTTTCTCACTCTCCACAGCAGTAATCATCTCGGCACAACGTGTTGCTTAAATACAGTTGTGCACGCTCGGCTCTGTTACAGCAGCACATAAATCCCTAGTGCGCTCGCTGAGGGTGCTCTGGATTCCCACCAGCATAACCAAGAACATCCGAGTTGCTTTTCAAAAGGTTTTCTTTCAAGGTATTTGCCCAAAGCTGTGTGGCATGATTAGGATGCTAAAGCATCCGTATTAAAGACTAATTAAGAGGCAGCATCATTGATGTTTCTACTGCGGGGAATTTTCTGTAAGCACTAGGGTGTACAATAGAACAGTTTCCTTTTTAATACTTGATGTCTTAATAACTGTCTTCATGTATTACTGAAAAATATAACATGACCGCCCTAATCAACTGTTCACATTTTTTAAGTGGTATCAGCACTCTTAATTAACTCAAGTTTTAAGAAGTTGGAGAAGTTGAAAGCTGATATGCTTTCATTCGGTGTGCTGCTAAGCTGATTTTCATTGATTTGTGCATGTGAATTAATCAGCCATCCGAGCACTTAGTTATTCCATTTGCCTCTGTGCTTTCTTTGCTTGTAAATGATATCTTTGAAGTTTATTAAAAGAATGAGTCATGTTGTAGCTCGCTAAGAATTTTCCCCCTCATAGTCATCCATTTTTCATGCTGCTCAAATCATAATCTGTATAATGAACAAGGGAAAATATTGCTATATGGAGCTGTGTCTGTACCGCCGAACTTTGGAGATGCATATCTTAGTTGCTTGGCTGGCTGCTTTAATAAGAACGCTTACAGTCTTTTTCAGACTTTCATAGCTGGGCTTAAAAATATTAATGTACTTCCCTGTTTAGTGTTCCCCTGACTCATGTGCTGTTGTGCACAGTCAACCTGTTTGTGCTCCAGCTCTGAGTTACGGCGTGCAGCTCAAATATTGTTTGCCTGGGCAGAATAATAGAGGAGGGTCATCATAAATTTAACAGCGAGAAAGTAATTGCTTCCAAAACTTGTACAGTTTCTAATTAGCATGAGTATGTTTCTTTGTAACACCCCCCTTTAAGCATCTGCCTTACAGTGTGGTTCACCTTGCTTTAATTTCAGGTGTTTGCCAAAGACCTGTTTATTGCTGGATGTGACATTTTTGGCTTTAATGTAGCTGAACTGGGAGCAGGGCATGCGATGGCAGCTGGGAGCAGGTGCCATAAAGATGGTGGGGATGCAGGTGCCAGGTACGAGAAGTGTTCTTCAGATGAAAAACATGACAGTGCATGTTTTAAATGCCCATGTTTGATGTTTTTTTGTGCTTGGAATAAAATAGCAGAAGTGTTGAGTTCAGGGGACTCAGGCTTTTGTCTGGAAGAAAAGCCAAGCTTCCTATGTGAGTTTGCCCTTCTGAGTGCCAGTGAGTTTGTGACCTTTGTTGTGGTATGACAGGTTAAACTGCTTCAATACACTTGTAACTAGTTTTATCTGGAAAGTCAGAAATAAACAACAAAACGCTTCAGAAAGCTTCATACTGCTGAGCTAATTTATGAAAACTTTAACTCAATGATGGAGCAAGACTTAAGTGAAATTGAGGTCACTGCTAAGACTGATCACTTGAACCTCCTCAGTTACTGATTTGTATCTCCAAATTAAAATAACAAATCTCCAAGTTATAAGCTTAGAAGTGGCTTTGTCTCCTCTGGACTAGGAGAACCTGTGGAGCTGCCCTGGGCTGCAGGGCACGAGTACTGCTGCAGAAAACCAGGCCTTCCGGGTCACTGTGAGCAAAGCAGGGAGGAAAGCATCTTCTGAACAATGCCACTTCATTCAGTAACTAGTTCTGAGGATACTTCAGGAAAACAGCTTTTCTGATTGCTTTGTGGAAGACTTGTACTCTTCATGTGCACACCGGTGAGCTGCAGAGCTTTGCAGACCAGTTTGCAGTGGGAAGCTGCTGTCCGTGCTCTGCACAGTCAATGCTTGTAGCCCTTGTCATATCAGCCCACAAGTGCTGGGTATTTCCCACCCCATGGAAAAGGGTTTTTGGGGTTCCAGCACTGCACGACCTTTATTTCTGCGAAGTCAGTGGTGCTGTGGCATCCAGGATTGGCAGGGGCTGTGGTGGGTGCAGATGGTGCTGCTGTTTGTGCGGGCAGGGTCAGGGGAAATCTGCAATCAGCACCCCTCAGTTTTATGAAAATCCCTCCACTTCTTGCATACACTTGTTCTGGGGCAGTTGCTTCGGCTCTCAGCATTTCACAAAGCAACATGAACTTCTCCCTGAGTGGTAGGATTATAGAAATTATAAATTGTTCCAATGGCCTTTGGCCAGAAAATCACAAGCTGCTTTTTAATGTGGTCAAATAAATTCTGCTCGTAAGTAAACAGTAAGAATTTCTCTACAGCATCAACTTAGGCATTTTGATCCGCCCTCTGTGTGTGCAGGAGACAGTCAGAGATGGGCTGTTTTCCAGGCAGGTCCCAGTATTTTCTGAATTAATTGAAGCAAAAGATTGCAGGAGTAGCATGAATTGGAGGGAGCTTTTATAAATGCTGTTATGTTTTTGGGTGTCTATTCATGTTTTCAGCCTTGAGTACTCCGTGTTTACTGGCTCTTTACACCGGCTGACCCCAAGGCATGTAACTAATGGCTCTACACCGCTCGCTTAGCTCCAAACCTCCTGCTCACCCTGGGAGCATCCACCTTCATTTTGTGTCCCTGTGCCCTTCCTCCGGGGATGTATTTGGGCCGATTTATGGTGCCAGTGTTAGTTCTGCATCCAGCTGATGCCAACTTCTGTGGTTGCTGTTGTGTGTCTGCCTGGAAGCCAGTCGATACCCAGCAGTTTGGACAAGTGCCTCCAGCCACTGGTTTTTAATGAGGGTCTGGAGCACTGAGTGCCTGGTGGTTGCTGTCTGCTCTTGTAGGTGAGGTCTGGAAGGAATCTGCTCAAGGGCTTCTTTAGGATGCCATGCAGCCTGTAGACATCCGTGCAAACACCACTGCTGATACCAAGCTGGAGAATTACAGAATAATCTTGAAAGTTGGTGACTCGTTTCTTCAGCTAGAGTTAGTAAAGCAAAGTTTTCCAGCTGGCTTCTAAAATCCCCTGACTTTGTGGGGCTTTGTGTCTGTCCTTTCCTGCTCAGAAGGGGCAGAACCAGCCAACCCTCGCAGTCTGCTCTGGGCCTGGGGCAGCCTTTAAGCTGCAAGTTTAGTGCTGGGCAGTGAATGCAAGATGAAGAGCAGCACCTCTGTCTAGGCTTTACAGTTTTACAGTGTTTTGCTGTTTTCTGTGGAAGACAGAGCAGTGATACTTCAGGGGGGGGAAGCAGACCAGAGTCAAAGCAGGCTGAATTGGGAAGGTGAGGTTTTGGCAGGGCACCAATGCCAAGGTGCTGACCAGGGCTCCTGTCCTTTTTCCCATAGTTTCCCACACGTCCCTGTGCAATTCTTTCACTTCCAGGTGTAGATGCTCATCCGTCCTTCCCAGGGGTGTTCATCTGCTGGCTTTATTGAGGGGTTGTTAGGTGCTTGGCTGCTGCTGAAAACCAGCTCAGGTGAGCAGAAGGGCAGAAGCAGAACTTTTTTTTTTTTTTTTTTTTTTTGGGAAATCTGGGTTTTGCCCTGGGGAGGATGCTTTCATCCCTGTGGAATCACTTCTGGTTTAGCGAATGCAAAGTGTTAAATGGCAGTGGACCATGCAAATTCTGCAGCTTTAAAGCCCAGTTCTGTCCTGCTTTGAACTTAATTAGCACTTGTCTTCAGAAAATCTCCAGGTTCACAGGAATCCTCCACTTTGTTCAAATTTTGTACCTTTTAATTTTTAGACATTTCTTTAGGGTCTCAATTGCACCCTTTGTGCATGCACGGACTAGAAGGATAATTTGTATACTTGTGGATTTTTTTCTTCCCGTTTCTTTTGAAAGAAAGGTATTTTAATGCTGTTTCCCTGGGTTCAAGCTGCTCCTGCCCTGCCAGCACCTACATCTATTCCTTTCTCCTAATGAGCCACGTCTCTGCTAATACTGGCTCTGCTGCTCCATAGGACTCTGCCCACCCAGCCCATGGGTGCACAGCTGCATAATGATTTGCAAATGCCTCTCTTACACAAATTCAGGGAGGATCCTGTTGTTTCTGTAGACTGCCCAATAGTCGGGAAGAACCTTGAGATCTCAAGTTCAAAACAATTGAGTAAAGAGCACTGAGCATCTTGCTTGAAATGTGCAGTCCATTGCAGCTACAGAAGCACATATCCACACAGCCCAGGCTACGGTTCCCTGGGTCTCCTTGCATGGGCACCACGGGAAGGCAGCAAGTAGGCTTTTTGTGTTGATCTGGGGCAGTTACAGCTATTACCTATGGCTAAAATAGACTTTTAACTGTCTTGTAATTAGTTTGAACAGCCGGAAGATGGAGGGGCTTGGAGAGAACTGTTTTTACAATGAGTTAGGAAGAGATTTGTACAAATAGTAGGGGGTGGGGGCAGAAATTGCAGCCTTGGCTCAGGAGGGGGAGTCGTTACCTCTGCAGAACACAGGGCCCCTCTGGAAACACCGTGCTGCAACTTCATAGAGTCATTAAGGTTGGAAAAGACCTCCAGGATCATCTGGTCCAAGCATCCCCCTACCACCAACGTCACCCGCTAAACCATATCCCCAAGCACCACGTCCAGCCTTTCCTTGAACACCCCCATGGACGGTGATTCCACCACCTCCCTGGGCAACCTGTCCCAATGTCTGACTGCTCTTTCTGAGAAGAAATGTCTCCTAATTTCCAACCTAAACCTCCCCTCACACAACTTGAGGCTGTTCCCTCTTGTCCTATCACTAGTTATCTGCGAGAATAGGCCGACCCCAAGCTCCCCACAGCTTCCTTTCAGGCAGTTGCAGAGAGCCGTAAGATCTGTCCTGAGCCTCCTCTTCTCCAGACTTGTTGCATTAGTCATTTGTGAGACTTTATTCTAGGTACATCATGCTTCAAAGCAAAGTGACCTTCTCAGACATCCCTCAGGAGCACAAGCTCTATCTGTTTGGGTGCTTTGAACTGTTTTCGCAGGCTAATGCCTGACCTGTGTGTCACTGCTGGGGAAGCCTGAGCAGACAGCGCTTACCAAAGCACCGAGGGACAGGTCTATTTGAGGCTATCCCCAAATCCAAATTCTTTTCCGTAAGATGCAGCATGAAGGGGGGTAAAATGGACCTGACCTTGAAGGGTTGAGCTGACAGTGATTGTTTCTGTGTTTCTTCTCAGGGGGTGACGTACTGCGGAGAAAGCTCAGCCAGCAGCCTCACCATGGCCAACGTCCCCTGGCACGAAGAGGTGGTGCGCTTCGTCCAGGAGCTGGTCGAACTCATCCCAGACTATGAAATCGCCTGTGAGCACGAACACTCGAACTGTCTGCTGATAGCTCACAAGAAGGTGAGACTCTTCTGTGCCAAGCTGTGAGATCAGGCACCATGCCTTGGCCTTGGAAGTGATGTGCAATTGCCTTATTTGAGCAGATTTTCTTTCTGGAGCTAGCTGAATACTTCTGGAGGGAAAAATGCCTAGTATGTACCGCAGGGAGTTAATGAAGCCACTGCAGGTTTCAGTTGTCATGATAACTCAGAGCACTTCCATAGCGTTACACAGCATGAAATATCTAATGGGTCCAGGAAGAGCTCATTGCAATTATTTCTTGTGCTTCATCACTCGCTGCTTTGTGTTTTGAGAGAGGCAAAGGCAAATCTAGTTGAGGTGGGTCAGCTGTTTTTGTCTCATTGCCTTATTTTTCTTTGTGATGGTCTTCATTGGTATATGCAGCTCTTTAGGGAACTTACGCTTCACACAAGGTTAGGGTTGTGTTTTGCCTCCTCTGGATCCTGGCAATGCCTTCCAAAGCTCTAGATGTCCATGTTCACTTCAACCAAAGCTGGAATAACGTATTTTGCTTATTCTGGAGCTATAATTCTGTCAAAGTTCAAATTGATATGTAGATGTTAAATACCGTCTGCGTGCTTTTTTGAACTGGACCTGCCTTTCTGCAAAATCATTCATCAGAACACAACAGGCACATTTGTGTTCTCTGTCCTGACGGTGGAGAAGAGGATGCAGAGCTGCCTTCTGATGCCACCCAGTGTCCCTTATGCTACTGGGGCACTTTGCAGGCCAGGTGTGTCTCAGCAGCCTTTGAGTGCGTATGTAAAATGTTGTGTTAGAAACTCAGGTTCCTTCATGAATACCATCAACACAATTTGAAATACAAATGAAGTGCCAAAAAATATTTTTTAAAGGATGCAGGTTATGAGAAATATCAAGTACAACTTGCCTTTCTGAGCTCCAGCAAAGCTTAATAGAAAGATGATAGGAAATGTATAATGTGCTAGCAATGCAACTGGTGGAGCAACTACTTACTATGCTACTAGTGATGGTTTTGCTCTTTGCTTGTGTTTGCTGAAGCCACATACCACTTGCTTGGATGGAGACCTGTTTTTAGTCAGTGTTGTATGGCTTTACATGCAAGAAAATTCTGGCCATGCTATGCTACACGCAGGGAGTAACTGGTTAAAATCGCCACTTGCAGAAGGTCTGAAATATTTTGAATTGGTGTTTGGAAATAATTAGAATCTCATCGTCGAAAACTTTTGTGCAGTTGCAAAACTTTGTTGCTTTCCTTGTTTTGCTGTTTTATGGGAATAGATGTAAAAGGAGCAGAAAAAAATGTGATACCTGGCACTATTTTTTTTTTGTTTCAACTCATGATAAAGTTGCTTTATTTACAGTCTCAGTCTTGGTTGTTGCCACTGGCAACAGTGCCTGAACAAATCCTTGAATGCAAAAAATTCTTTTTCTAAGGTGAAAGGCTCAGGGAAAGAAAGGAAACAGATTGCCACCTAAGTTATTGATGCATAATTTAAGTAACACTGTTAGTAACGAGAATAGATTGATACCAGCCCAGGAGGAATTCAACAGCTGCTTTGCTTTCCAAAACCATTAGGAGAGGGCGTCTTTTGGAAACAATCTATACTTGGTACTAAAACAACTAATAAAAAAAAATATATTTCTATTACATTTAATTCAGAATTTCAGGCTCCAGTGGAGAATAAAATTTGTCAGTGTATATTATTTGGAGAAAATCTGTACTCTGGGAACAATCAAACTGTAGTGAGTAATTGCAAAATCAAAGGTATCTTTAGAAAGTTAAGGAGTTGCAGGAAGTAGGTAATAAAAATAATTTTAAAATGTGATTTTGTTCTTTGGGCTCTGCTAGGTTTGAGTTTTGAGGTTTTGAAACAATATGTATACTAATAATTTTAAACCCTAGTATTGAAGTGCCAGCATGTACTAAAGAGTCTGGACACGTCAGAAGTAATGCACCTTGATTATAGCCTCTGCTCCTTGATTTAAGAAGAGTCATTGATAGGCACCTGCTCACTTGATGAATAATAGTTTAGGACTTGAGCTCTGAAGTATTTTAAGGCCAGAGATTTAGGTAGAAAAGGGTTTTTTAGGTAGAGGAAGCTGCAGTTTGTCTAGTGGTATTTTCTTGTTTCGGGAAATCAAGAGGAGGTTATACATGTAGAAGCTGTTGCATTTTAGGGGTACTTCAGTGTCTCAAAAATCTGCTGTTAGTTTTTGAAGTCTCTTCCCTCATACATAGGCATGCACACACTTCTTTTTTTTTTAATTCCATTGACCAGAAGTACAGTCATGGTGTCTGTGCCTCTTTCTGAGAGGCTGGTGAAAGCCTTCAGGCCTCAGTGAAGCTGGGGAAGTGAGAGGACTGCTGCTTACCTCAGGGAGCTCCGGACCTGGCAGCTCCGTGCTGTGCAATAGGAGCTGCAAAGGTTGCATGAGCTTAAAGCCTTAGTGCGAAGTGTTTGCTTTCCAGTTGCCCTTCACAGAGCCCTAAAAAAAATGCAGGGAGCACCTGTACTGCCCTCATAGGGAGCTGAGGATCCACTGGCTGCAGGCATTGCCACGCTTTGAGGTCAGCTGGGTACCAGTACGAGCCCCCTGGAGCCAGAGGGCAGCTGGGCTTGGGTGCAGGGTCTGTCTGGATCCAGGCTCCCAAGGCTGTGGGATTCCTCAGAGCCATCTTTTCTGTGTGCCCCAGCACGCTGACCTCGAGCCCGCTGCGTCTGCTTTGGTTCTTCAGCAGTGGTGCTAAATCCTTCAGTAATTGTTTCGCTTTGTACCAAATTCTATAAATGCCACAGTACAAAAACCTAATTTGTTAGTGCTTTTGAACTAATTGGCTGAGATATCGAGACAGCAGCGACTTTATAATACAACCATTAATATGTATAACCTTTTCCAGAGTGAGACCTCCAGCAGCTGGCTTCCCTGCACTGTAACAATAAATGTCTCCTTGAGACAACCACAACGAGTGCCTAAGGAGAGAGAATGTGCTCCAGTTGCCTTGCAGCAAATATTTTTTTGAATGAAAGCTAGCATTTCAATAATTTCTCAAATGAAACCCTCTGCCCCACTTCGATGAATTTGCTTTATGCATGTGTTTACCACCCGCTCCGTTGTATCAAAACGCTTGCCTGCCAATTACCTCCCCTGAGGGTTGTTTAAATATCTGACTCGCTTTTGCAAGGGGGAGTTGGTTTCCAGCCGTGTTTTCCCAGTTGCTTTCCAGACCTGAGTTTCTTGTTAGCACAGTCTGCATCCTGTGCTGCTGCTCGGTCTGGTCCTTAGCAGGTCTGTGTGTGTGTGTGAGCATCCCTGCCTCCCCTGTGGTGCTGGGATTGTTTTCCATGTCAGTGGAATTCCATGTTGTTTCCTTAGCATAAGGAACACTTTTTTTTGCCTGAGAGGAGGTGTCTGTTAACAGGGTGAGGTGAATGGTCAGCAAGCTCAGAGAAGTTGCTGTTGGCATCCTCTTTTGCCCAAATAAACAGATTTGCCTGGCATCTGCAATCAGATTCAGGTCTGTACCCTGGATGCAAGGTCCTCTAGGGCTGCTTGGTCCAGATGCAGCAATTTTACCACAGACTTCCCTCATCTCACCAGTGGAGTATTTTCTTTCCCTGGTGCTGCTGGCTGGCACAGCAGGGTCGCAGCAGGCACAGCGTGCCCACTGGCACCGAGCAGCTGCAGCACAAGCCAAAGCAGCCACTTTTGGGAAGGTATCTGCAGCCACTCGATGGGGAAGATTTTGCTTTCGTTCCTCTTGGAGGCCCTGCAGGAGGGTATTGCCTGAGCTACCCCGTGCTGGTGGAGGTGAGGTGTCCTTCCATAGAGGGTATGGGCGGGCTGATAAGGGAGACATGCTTTCAGAGGAAGGACTCTCCTCGCTGTCCTCTCCTGGGAGAGCTGGGGAGAAGACTTCCCATAGCCAAGATATAGTGCTGAGGGTGCACAGTGTGCCACCACAGCAGATATCATGGGTAGCTGCAGTTGAAATAAGCTGGGGGGAGATGGCAGCCTGGTCTGTGGTGCTCGTTGCTCTCCGTCAACCAAGAGATCTTCCCACCACAGATGAAATCAGACTTCTCTTTGTTCCCACCGGGCTTTCCAGCATCACCCATGTCTGTCCTATGGGGCTCTGGTGGGGCACGAGGACTTCACATGCACCCTGGCTGTGCTTGTAGGAGGCTTGAGAGTTTGGATGAAGGACAGTGAAGTTGCTCCATGCTGAGCATTTCATCTATATTTAGGGAGGAGAAGGAAGCACTTAACTACCAGCTGCAGATTGACTAACAAGGGTTATATTACAGAAAAATAGTCCATCACATCCATTTCCTTCCTGCCTTGCAAATCATTTGGAGAGCATGAGCTGTCCCTGTGATCCTGCATCCCAGATCCAGAACTTGGACCCTGTCCTTCTCTTGCTACCTCAGCTGTTATATCAGCATTACCCCATGGCTGTGACTGGTGCAGTACATGGGGAAAAGGGACTTGGCTTGCTGCTTCATGTCAGAAGGTCATGAAAGATGCCACATCCCTGCGCTGGGGCTCCTCCCTGTCTCAGGACAAAGTGTCTTAGTAGCTAAAGTACAGCCTGATTGCAGGTGTGAGCATGAGGTCTTATGGGTTTTAAGTTGCTTTTTTTTCCCCTCCGTCTCCTTCGAAATAGGAAGGTGGCTCTGCTGTGCTTGATCTGGTAGTTATTAAAAGAAGATCAGTTATGCTAAGGTAATCAATTTTTCATCCATCGGAATTAAAACTGTCTGGATGTAGCCCTGGTTTAATTGGCAGATGAGTTGTTCATCTCTGCAGCAGGTACAGATTAAAAAAAAATCTGCAATAATGAATCTTTTCTTTAGAGTAATTAATTCATACAAGATTAGATTTAATAAATAGAAGCTGACGAGTGGCAGAGGAACGATCCCACAAGCATCAGGCACTGCAGTACTGGCCCAGCAGCACAAGGCCAGGTCGCTTTAGCCTTGGTTTGGTATTGCCTTTTTGTTTCGCTGCTCTCAGGAAACATGATAGCAAACCCCATTTCCAGGCACTGTAGTTGCCAGCTCTGAGAGGTGTTTCATCTACTTCAGCGTGGCTGTTTGCAAAGAATGGGTTGGTTATAACCTTCTGTTCCACACGTTTGTTACTTAACTAGTTTAATCTTTACTTCTTCCATGCAAAGCCTGAGGTTACAATTGATAAATAAAAATAAAAGGTTTTTAACTTTAACAAGCTGTGTGACCCTGTTAAGATTAATTTATCTACAATATTTCTTGTTTTTTTCCCTGAATGACTCCAGCTCAGCCACTTTCACTGTTGAATAAAGGGAGCCTTAAATAATTGTGAGTCTTAATTAGATGAGAAACTGTGTGTAATAATACAATGAATTATTTGTTTGACTTTAAGGAGTACTGTCAGAGTACTTTGTACTGACAGGTGCCAAAAAGTCACTGCAGTTGCATATTGCAAGTTTTCTCTCTCATTATATGTGGTCTAATTAATACTACCTTGTGTGCAGGAGTTGTTTACTGAAATGATTGGCGGCATTAGTTTTAAAGTAAGATGCTTGGGACTGAGACCTTCAGAGTCATTTTCCAGCTGCCTTCCTCATGTCAGGCATTTTTCTGGGCATAGACCTGGAGAGCAGCAATACAAAGCCAGTAGCTGAAAGCAACCTTATTGCAGATCCGAAGCGGTAAATAATTCCTGAGCAGCACATTTCACGTGGCATTACCTCGCACTCAGACATCTATTTCAGGCCCCAGAGTTCTTAAACATTTCAAAACCGTGCAACCTTGAGAAGTAAAATGGAGTTGGAAGATGGGATTGTATTTCTCACAAAGGGAATCATAGAGGTGAGGCGGGCTTGCAAAGCCAGCTATGGTGGCAGCAGGAGGAACGGACCCATCTCAGCCTCGCGTGCTGCCTCTGGGGCTGCAATGTTTAAATTCCTTCTGACTGTAAGATCCCAGCTGCACCGTCTAGACAGCTCACGACTTCTGTCCATTATAGAAAATCCAGATGTGCGCCTACCCCACCAAATCTGGTTCACAGACAGGTTCTCTGCAAGGCTGGTGCTGTTTCTTTAGGTCTGATGTGCTGCAACACACCTGGAGTCTGGAACAGGCCCCAGATCTCTGGTGGCAATGCAAATGCAAGAGGAAAATAGGTGATGGGTGTTAACTTCTGCACTGCTGTACTGCTGCTTGTAGGCAGATTTATTTTTGTATTCTGAGTCAGATATCATTGCAGATCAATGAAATTTGCAGTGTGTTGATGCTCCTGAGTTGTTCCAGCTGCTGCCAGGGGAGCTAAGGAGAGGAGTGTTTCTGCTATGCACTTTTGTCTCAAAATGCTCTTAATGTAAACCGTCTAGTGTGAAGCAGGTGGTCTTCAGTGACCCCATGGGCTGTGGGCTCACCTGGTCTGAAGTGCAGTCTGCAGTGCTGGCAGGAAGCTGAGCAGGTACTCGAAAACACACAGGAATACTTTTAAGTTTCAAGAATGTATGGAATTTAAAAACAAAACGAAAAACTACCAGAAGTGCCAAAGTGCAAAGCCCCATTCATTCCCTTTCCCCAGAACAATATTTTTTCCTTATTAGTGAAAGAATATATTTAGACTCAGCAAAGAAAGCATTTCAAGGGAAGGTGCTGACAAACGGACTGAGGATACCCGATTGCTTTTCCAAAGATAAGCTTTCTTCTCAAAGAATGTAAATAGAGGGTAGCAGTGTTGGGTTTTAATCTCTGTGCTTTAAAATGCTCAGACAGTGCAGGGAGCGCAATGCTGCAGGCTCTGAATGCATTACTTCCCTTAAAAACAAACAAAAAAAAAAGATGTGTTTTTTGGAAAGCACAGCCCTTCCGAAACCCTGCCTGCGGCACCGAAGCACCCTGCAGCACTGGGTCGCTAGAGCCATCAGCAAAAGCTTTGCCCTGGCGACACAGAGCCCCTGTGTAAGCTGTCAGCTTGTGTCGCTCGGCAGGGTTTTGAGAGAAGGCGGAGGAAGACCTAATCGCTTCTGAATGTGTAAGAGCAGAGCCAGCAGCTGGGTTTGATTTGGTTTTTGGGATAGGACATAAAAGTGCAGGCAAGGGAAGGGAAGCATCCGTGCTGCTGGCCTTACAAAAGCTCAGCTGCCGAGACTTGCTCTTGCAAAATGCTCTTTAATGTCTCATGCCCCGTGCAAACCAAGTAAGTGTTGACTAAAGCATTGGCCAAAACCCTTTTTTCAGAATGTTGGGGATTGCAACTATAAAAACTGTTAGGGGATTGGCGTGACCTCCCTGCACATCCAGACTGCTCCCTGCTGTCCAGTGCCGTGTCCATGCTGCTGAACGTGCCCCGTTTTCCCTCCTTGCTACTGACTGATTTTTGCGTGGTTTTTAAGACTGCATATAAAGCTGCTGTATTTAACTGGTAAATACTGCAAGTGCCTGGGGAAGACTTCATTTGCTGGACTACTAAACCTGTGCATTTATCCACACGTTCATGAGTCATTGAAGAAGAGCTGGTTGTGAGCCCCCAAGCCCTGTTTTCTCCCTCTGCCCTGCATCAGCCTCATGGGATGCAATGTGCCGAGGCTGCCTTGTGGTCCTGTGGGCTGTGCTGTGGTTTGTCCTGTTCTGCCCGAGCTATGTCGTCCTGTCCGGGAAATGCACGCTTTTCTGCAGAGACCAGCAGTCAGCGGGCAAAGAGGAGCGTTCTCCTTCCAGCGTGTTTTCCTCTGAGGAGAATATAGCATTATCCTTGTTAGGGCAAACTAATTGGGTTTTGGCTGACTTCCATTTTTCAGCATTGGCATTTCATGTGTCACCATTTCTGCCTTTCTTCTATATTTTATCCCTTCGTATAAACCCCGTGTTTATTTCTTGGCAATTATGCGCGACTGGGCCAATGTAGTAAATTGTACTACTATATCGTCCTCAATACATGCATAAATTTTTATCCTCCAAAATTGTTTATGCAAATAGGTTGATAAGAAGAGAAATATGTAGTGTGGTTCTTCTCCTTCGTGTATGTTGATGGGTTTCTGCAGCAAGCAGCTCTTCTCCATATAGACTAAACAGCTCTAAACATACTGCAAAAGCTGATTTAAAGAAATTTCCCATTCGTATCCACGCTGCCGCAGCTCTGCCCCATGCACAGGGCCTTGGTGTCGTGCTACAAAATAACTTTGAACCAAAAACCTGCGGAGCTGTAAGCAGTTGTGTCGCAGGGGCAGGGAGGTGATGCTCAGGGTGGTCGGAGCCACCTGATCCTTCAGCTCTGAATATGTGCTTCCAGGTTCCTCCTGACTCAAGGGCCATTATGAGTTCCTTATGGTGCTCCTTGCACGAGCTGTAGGTTCTGCAGAAATAGGGTTTGCAGAGCTGGGCACCAGTACAGCTTCTGACCGGAGCAAGCAGGGGTGGGAGCCTGGGGACCCAAGGACGAGAACTCCCGGGGGGAAGCTGAGCGCTGGCCCCGGCATCACCTCGCTGTTGAGCAAAGCCCTTGGGAGGTGCTGAGTTTGCCTTTCCAGACAGCACAGCCTGGCCTCAGAGCCACTGAAGGAGCTTTATTGCTCTTTTTTTAAGATGCTAACTTGAAAACAAGGGGAAGGTTTCAGCCATTCGTCTTTTGCCAATGTATTTATTGCCTTAAAAGACTTAACCAGGTAGTGAAAAATTTGATAAAACATCCAACTGCATTACTTTGAAATAACACTGATGTCTATCATTGGTTCGCCTGTTGTATGGATGTTGTGAAACTGTTCCAAGTCTTAAATCTTCCATTATCAGTGAAATAATCATAAAATTGTTAAAACTTCATCTGTAAATCCTAAGCAATTGAGGCTCTTCTCCCCTACCCCACGTTAGTCTGGTTTTTATTCCTTCGCAGAAGTAATTGGTTTCCATGACAAGAATAAAGGATGGTTCCCATCTCTTTGTTTTTTATTGCTGTTGTTTTGCAGCCCCACAAATATTTAATAGTATTTAATCTGCTTTTGTAACAAACCCCAGGCAGCCTTCATCCAGCCGCTCTTGCGGGAGCTCTTGTTGTGCAGGGCTGCAGCAGGCGGTTCGCAGCATCAGTAGCTCTGCTGTGTCAGGAGCTGCAAGTTTGTATATTGAGTCCAAATTAGATGGCTTAGAATCTCCCCTAGGTGCCCCAGTCGACGTTCAGGACACCTGTGGAGCAATGCGAGTGATTGTGCAAGCCTGGGGGGTTAAAACCAGATTAAACCAGAGCTCCATCATTTTGTCCTCAGGAGAGCATGTGTAGGGCTTTATTCTGAGGGGATGAGGAGGGGGCAAATATCTCCTTCTGCCACTGACCAAACTACCTCTCCAAGCCTCACCTCACTCAGAAGCACAGCCCAGAGGCTGCGGGTCTGAGCCTGCTGCACTTGGGCCACCTGCGAGCTGTGTCCTCCCTGCTTCTGCTACTTGGCCTCCGGGAGCCTCAGGAGTTTGTGCTGCCTGGTGGGGCCCTGGGGAAAGGCAGAGCTTTGGTGCTGCTCGAGGTTTTCTCACACAGGGGCAGCACCCAGTGCCACGTTCCTCAGTGCTGTCTGCTGTCAAATTGTGGGTCAAGAACCCCCGATGCTCTGCATGTTTACGCTTAACGGGATGCTTCTGGTTTGGGAAATATGGGTGCTCGTGTCTGTTGGAGGAGTCGGGGTGCCTGCCCCCAGAGCTTCTGCCAGCACAGTCCGCTTGCAGGAGCATTCTGTAACACGTATGGCCAAAATCACCCCGCAGAGACTGGTGTGGGTGGGAGGTTCTGGGTTTTATCTCCTGCTGTTAGCCTTGTTGAAGGTCACTGTCTCCACAGATAACACAGTGAGATACAGCCATGGCAGGGCATGAAGGAAGTAGTTTGCTTTGAAAAAGGGGAGCAATACAATTGTGTCCTGATTTCAGCCTTTGATCCCTGTGCAAGACAGCTTTTACCCCCAGGTGGGCAGCGGTGCTGTTCTGCTGTAGAGGCACAGATCTACACCAGGGTTTGGGTTGGGGATGGCAGCTGCAGCCTTGTGTCAGCTGCCCTGGTGGCATGAGCACCTCTCGTGGCTTTGGCTCTTGCTCAGCCTCTCTTGGCTGCAAGGTTAAGGATTCTTTGCAAGCTTCCCCTTCCCTCCTGAGATGAGAGCATCCCATGGGTTTTCAATGAAACGAGCTTTACAAAATTACCTCTTCGGCTGGTTCCAGGTCTCAGCTGTGGCTTTATTCTTTATGTAGAAGGTTTGCTAGTTGGCCTTCAGTCTATCTAGGGACCCATCTGACGAGTTAGGAGCTCTGAGCATGTCATGGGAATAGGCTCAGCAACTTGCTGTGTGCTAAGCAGCTCTGCTTCATGCTGCGTGTGTTACAGGCCGTGTGGCTGGATCCTGCAGAATTTTTTGCCCTTAGTTCATGTGAGAATTTATTGATGAGCAGTAGTGATCAAATCTGGGGAGGGCTCTGATGCATGGTCTGAACTTGTTCAAGTGTCTTCCCTTCAGCCTCTGGCTTTTGGCTTATGATGTTTCCAGACAGGCACTGGGGATAGAAAGAGAGGGATGGGAGAGCAGAGAGAAGCTGCAGAGGAGTGCCATGGGCAGAACAGGTCCAAGCCCCAGGTCTCTGCTGGCCGCAGAGCACCACCACCTGCCTGCAGCACTCCCAGCTGCTGCTGTGCTGGGAAATGCTGTGAGCGGGGCTGCAGAAACCTTGCTCTGGGATGCTCTTTGTGCCAGTAAGGTTTGAGTCTTGGTAGTTAGGACTGCACCAGAGGGATGGGAGCTGGGTGACTTGGCCAAAGTCATCTGGCACCTCCCATCGGGAGGGAAGCTCAGCTCTCCTGAGGCTGGCTCTGTCAGGGACCTGTCTGCTTTCCCAGCAATGTGTTGCCTCCTCTGCTGTTGCTTTATTTGCAGCCACTCATATGGGAAAGGACGTGTTGCCTTGTTTAAATGTTAGCATATAAAGAATGAGCCTTGGGCGAGCATATTTACAGCAAGACTCCTTCCCGGCTGTTCTGGCTCTGCAGTCGCACATCTCTGCTCTGGGTGAAGGACTCCTCCTGCAACAATTTGCTGCAATTACACAGGCAGCAAGAGATTAACATTGGCAATGTTTGATTCAAAGTTTTGCAGGTATCAGCAGTTTTTCCAACCAAAAAAGCTTTTAGTTCTTGGGCAGAAAGTCAAATGCCATTTAAATGCATAACCATCAGGTTTCGAAAAAATCAGGGAGCCAGTATGTTTTCCCTCTTTCTTTGGATAAGCTCTCAGCTCAGACAAATCCTAATTGAGGATTCAGTCAAGACTGCTGCTAAATTAGCAGAGCAGGTCTGTGAGACAAACGCAGCTTCAACTTGTCAAAGTAAGGAATTCTTAAAATTCTTGTATCGAAAGAGGATTCGTGTCATTAAACCTTTTTATCTTTCCCCACTACTCCCGAACACAGCCCTTCCGCCCCTGCCTTTCATCAAGGGACACCTGGGTATTGGGCTCAAATTTATACATTGCTTCCAGGACTCCTCCAGTTCCCCAGATTAAGGTGTCTAAGGTATTAATGACAGTGCACTGGCAAGTGCAATTGCACCTGAGAACTGGGCTTTGGGATGCAAAGTGGGGCTGAAATGATGTTGGGATCTGGTACTTCAAAGGATCAGTCAAGCCACCAAACAATCACATCTTCATGAAGCTTATCTGCTGGTAGACAGCTCTGCCAAATGACTACAGCTGTAAGAGAAGTGGCTTTCCTGTTTCTGCGTTTGCTTTGTCAGACCTCATGGATGAAATGTAGCTCAGAAACAGTAAGCTCCTGGCATATGTCTGCCTGAAGGATTTCCTTTTCCTCTTTAAGAATCTATCTTAACTTCTGGATGGCTTCACCTTGGACGTTAATGGGGCCAGAAATTTGGAAAAAAAATAAATAAAAAATCACCAGACCCACAAAAAAAAATACAGGTAGGAATCCAATCTAATACACACCCAGCTTCAGCAGCTTGTCCCACCATGAATCACTGACATGGTAATGCTCCCTGCTCTGCAGCACAGTAACACGTCTCTCTTATTTTGCAGTTCAAGGTTGACGGCGAGTGGTGCACCTGGATCAACTACGAACGCTTCCAGGAGCTGGTGCGAGAGCACGAGAGGAGTGGGGGATCAAAGACGTTCACAGCAGTAGACTACACAGCCAGGACTCCTCGCTGGGCACTTTTTGGGTCCAGCCAACGGGGCTTTGATCCCCTGGATGTAAGATACCAGCGGAAGAGCAAAGCAAAAGACATCTCTGGGTGCTGACGTTAGGATGGGGCTCGCCAGTCTGCAGGCTGGCTGATGGATGAGCTTTGGTCTTCATTTCCATACTAACACCCATATCAAATCTGTTCACGTAGGCTTTCTGAAGTTGAATATTGAGAAGGATGTTGAAGTCTTTGTTTAACCCTTCCTTGCTGTTTTTAGGGCTTCTTGGATGGAAGTATTTATAACACTTTTTACCTTGTACAAATGCTGCATGGGAGCACTGTGTCATCGTTGGCAGCGCCATCGGGGAGGCCGCGTTCGTGATCTCTGTGGCTGTGCAAGCTGGGGTTTGGGTGCAGGGGGGTGGGCGTTGGTGTTAATTTGGTGACGAGTCATAAGGGAGGCCAGGGGTGCACCCAGCTTGGCTGCAAAGTGTGTGGTGTCCATAGGGGTAAGTGTGAAGGGGATTTAGCCACTGCTGGCTGGCTGGGTCTGTGCAGGTGCGACTGCAGGCAGATCTAAAAGCCCTACTGAAGGCCTCATTGTACCAACAACTGTACCTTTATGTGTCCTGAACACCTGCCGTCTGCTGAAAGACCCAGTCTGCTGCCCAGGGTTCAGCTTACTGGGGATGGTGTAAGTAACAGCACCCCTGCTAATGTCATGTGCAACTTCTGATATCTGTCCAAATGATTTCCAGCTTCATGGTTTCGGCAATGTGTACTTTCCAAGCTGTTTTACTCCAGTCTCCCAGCAGCCTTAACCAGCACATGATCCATCAAAGCCACGCTGTGCTCATGGAAGGATGCCTTTGCTCCACCTGTGCAATTCACCAGCCCCTTGTGGTTTAAGCCAGTGGGCAGCTCAGCACCACGCAGCCACTTGCTCATTGTCCACAGTGGGATGGGGGAGAGAATCGGAAACAGGTAAAACTCATGGGTTGAGATGAAGACAGTTTAACAGGCCAGAAAAGGAAGGGAAGATAATAAAAGAACACACAAAACAAGTGATGCACGACACGATTGCTCGCTGCCTGCTGACTGATGCCCAGCCAGTCCCTGAGCAGCAGTGGCCCCTCCAGCCAACTCCCCCTGCTTAATTGCTCGGCATGACACCGTAAGTTATGGGATATCCCTTGGGCCAGTTTGGGTCACCTGTCCTGGCTGTGTCCCTTCCGAAGCTTCTTGTGCACCCCAAGCCTTCTCACTGGCAGGGCAGCATGAGAAGCTGGGAAGTGTGGCTTTGTGTAAGCACTAAAACTTTGGTGTGTTACCAATGTTATTTTCCTCCAAAGTCCAAAATATGGCACCATGCCAGCCACTGTGAAGAAAATTAACTATATCTCAGCCCAAACCAGGACCCAGCATCACCACTGGTTTGAATAGGGGTGCCAATCTGATGTAAGTGAAAACCCAATCCAGTTGATTTCTTCTCTGTCAAGAAACTACTTCTTATCATGGAGTGGTAACGTCCAAGCATGGGGTACACTGACACAGCCACAGGGGTTGCCTTGCACTCTCTTTGGAGGTACTGGGGTCTGGCTGGAAAAATGCATTTAAATGAGAGGGGAAGGGGTTCGCTGTTGGGAAGATCACTGCTCTCACGTGCCTTTCTATTTATGCAATACCCGTGTCGGCTGCAGTCTCAGTGTGAGCTCTCACTGATGTGTTAGGAAGGACTGGCATGAAAATACCCAGGGCAGACCTCACTGGGGAAGCACCACTGTGGTCAGGCTGTGTGTTCAGTCACTGAAGGCCTGAAATAGCCCCAGACATCCCTGATCCCTGCTGGCTGCCTCCCACAGCTCTGCCAGACTTTCCCCCAGGGGGCAGGAGGGCTTCCCCACCTTCTCCTCCCACTCTGCTGCGATGTGGGGTGGTTGCAGTCAGCAGAGCTGCCCTGCTTCCTCCAGCAGCTACGTGGTGGAAGCCTGACACTGCTCCAGCTGAGGAGCCTGGCCAAGCCAGCTGCAGAAATGTGGCTTGAGTGGAGACCCAGAGGTGCCAGCTGGGGATGGGAGAATGCAGTCATGCTCCAGCATCTGCATCCCCACCGGGCTCCAGGTGCTCGCAGGGCTCCCACCGCTGCTGGCTCCACAAGCGCTTGCAGCCTGGGATCCGCGGAGCCCACGGTGTTGTCGATGGGTGCTCCTCAGATTGTGACTGTTTTTAAGATTACCTCATTTCTTAAATTGTTAAAAGTGATTCTGAAAAAGAAAGAAAATAAAAAATAATTTTCCCTAGGGCACCTTTGTGTGTCATAGTCGTACAAGACTCTGTGAGAGGGGATGCTAACAAGATTTTAAGGATGTGAAAAGCACAAGTGTTGCAGAACATCTTTTTTCTTGATAGCACAAGGAGCAGAAGGGTTAGCCCACGTGCCTGTGGGTAATGGAAAGGGCTTGGTGGATAGGAAGCAGCTCCAACAGGCCCATCGCGGGTTCTGCCCAAAGCACTGAGAGGAGGTTGGAGCTGGTGAGAAGTCACTGCGCTTCTACAGGGACACAAGTGGCACCTGCAAGCCGTGGGCAGGTGTGGGATGTTTTTAAGCCATCTCTGTGTCTGCATATGATGGAAACCTGGCGTGACAACCATGCTGGTGTGCATGCTCTGCACCACCCAGGTCTGAACGCAAGCAAGCCCAGGTGACCGTGAGGTGTCCGCGCTGAGTGACTGCATCCAGCTGGAGGATCCAAGTGTCCCAGCCAGGCTGGTGAGACCCCTGCCCCAGCCTCTGTGTGTTGTGGCCCATCCTGAAAGCTGCCCATGGGTGAGCCAGGCTATGGTCCTAGTGAGATCTGCTTTTCTCAGCTGCTAGTGCCTCTTCCTAGCTAAGGGTCGTCCGCGTGCTGCTTCCTTTACAGCCCTGCTCCTGGGAGCTGCTGAGCACCACGCTCAGCTGGGAGCACTCCTTGCTTGTTGCCTTCTGCCAAAAGATGTTTTTGGCATGCTCTGCTGCACTGGTGCCTGCAGAAAACCTGGCCAGCTGGGGTGGGCTGCAGTGAAGGAGCAATGGGGCAAGGCAGGGGACATGGGTGACCTGGGGGCCCCCACCAGCCTAGCTCCTGCCGTGCCATGCTAGGGGTCCAACCCTTTGAGCAGGGGCTAATCATATTTTCAAATCCAAAACCATCATGGGAAGTTTGTCTTAGGGGCTTGGTTTCCTTAAGAAACTGGCTGGTGAAGGGCTGCTCTTCTTTCCTCTTGCTGGGGAATGATTTGTCATGTTCCAACCACAGCTTCACTACAGGCACTCTCATACCCTGCTCAATCACTCCTCTGTTTTTGGTGACATTTGACACCATTTAACGTGCATCTGGGCTTTAGGGTGAAGGTTGGCAGCACTGGAAAGCCCAGGAGCTCTTTGCAAAAGTGCTCTGTGCTGTTTTCTGAGAGCCCTGTGCTCTGACTCCTGCTTCCGATGGCAGGGTTGCCATGTAAAGAGTATGAATTCTCAGAAATTGCCAGTGTTGGGCTATGTTCAAGTTAAAAATTGTTGTATTCTAGGCTTATTTTGCAGAACTAATGCAGTTTGAGTAAAAATACCAGGGGTGGGATGCAGTTATCAGAACACAGTTGTTTAGAAGGTGCCGAGACCTCTCCAGCCACCAGCTCTGCTCTGTGAGGCTCCGGCAGACCTGGCTGATGTCCGCCAGCCCAGGCAGCTGTGGCAGGGCATCTCCCCAGCCCCTGCATGCACATTTAGGTAATGGCCTTCCCCGTTTTCTGCTCAGCTGTGCCATTATGCTCATCCTCGTTCCTCCATGTGGCCTCTTGTAATGGTAGGTCTGGGGGTACCTTCCCATGGCATAGGCCAGGAGAAGGGAAGTTGTGTATGCAATAAGTAAGATGCACAAGTATTTAACTGCATCCGTGTTACAAATTAGTGAATCCTCCAGACACACATGTACCAGCTCTGGTAGAGGCAGCAGAGGGACGATGTGGTCCCACCACTTTGCAGGCATGGGCTGTCCTTTAGCAGCCTGCAGCTCCTTCTGACCGCTCTTAGGAGAAAGAACAGCTTGTGAGACATGTCTCCAAGCCACCAGCCTCCTGTGGGTCACTTGGGTTAACTGAGGTCTTTTAACAACTTCAGCAAGCCACATTTATTTTGTGGGACTCAAGTTAACCCCAGGGCATCAGTTGCATGTGGGTGCAGCTGGAGTTGGGCTGGGAAGTTTGGTGCCCACCATAACACACCATGTTCCCCTGGGTGAACATGAGCTCTTCTGCACCTGGTCCTCCTTCCTGGGCCAGATGCCTCCCTCCTGCATCCACCTCCCTGAGAGCTGAAACAGCCGTAAATCACAAGCGGTCACCACAGCCCCTTCCTTGTCTGTGCTGAGCCCTGGTAGCAGCCGGCACTGCCCTGGCAGCAGTGGCTTCTGTGCCTGAGGAGCCTTGGGGCTGCGTGTCACCGCCAGATGCCTGCTGCCCTCAACAGCTGCTGTGGTCATTAGCACTTCATGTAAAACACCCCATAAAACCCCCACAGTTCCTTCCCTTGGAAATCCTAGGGGAGCCCTAAAGAAAACCCTGTCTGCATGGCTTCTCCGTGCTGCAGCATCCGCACTATTTCTTCTCCCAGCCCCTCCTGGGACACGGAAATTGCTGCTGTCCCCTTTATGCATTGCTTCTCCACAGGCCATTTGGCTGAGTCGAAATAACAGCTTGTTCCGGCTGTGAGAGGCCTCTCCCTCCTCTCTCCGGTGTCCCCACGCTCCCTCTGTCCTCTTTCTTTGTCCCCATGCTCCCTCCATCCCTCTCCCTCATCTTCCTGGTGTCCCTGTGCTCTGGAGCTCTGCATTTCCAGGTCTGTCCTGGGGTGCCGTGGAGCTGGGGCTGATGGAGCCACTGCCACTAGGGCTGGGAGGAGGAGGTGGGTGACCCATGCAGGGGGCACTCAGGGCTGCAGGTCCCCAGAGCCTGCACCAAGGCCACCACCGCAGTGGGATCTGCATTGGGACTGGTGCTGAAATGTCTCAGAAAAATTGTGATTTCCCCTGCTCAGAGGCTAGAGGGAAAACACGGCCCCAAAAGCCAGGCAGGGTGGTAAGTGACACCGCATCACACCCGCTTGTCCCTTTTGATGTCTAACATCTGGAAGCCGTGCAGAGAGCAATTTGGGCAGGATTTGCTCCCACAATTACACTTGCATTGCCTTGTGCTTAGAGCAAATCTTTCAATGTACGTACCCGAAAGCAATCCTCTTACGCGAATAGCTTTCAATTGTACAACATAATACAAATCGCCGCCGTTTCCAGGACGTGCTCTGTGTAAGGCGCAGCTCAGCCAGAGCCGATCACTGCCGGGCTTCACCTGTTGGCAGGCGGCGGTGGAGGTGGTGCTCCGGGCACCCCGACATCGCCGGGGTGAAGTCCCTCATCTGCATGGGAACTGCACACCCGGCCTGAAGTGTCTGCTTTTGGATGTAAAGCAGATCATCGCCCTCTGGGATGCTTGCATGGGCTGTGGTTTCTGCGTTTTCCCCTGCAAGATGTGTTGGTATGGGATGTGCTCAACACACTCTGCAAAAATAGGGATCATAGAATGGCTTGGGTTGGAAGGGACCTCAAAGATCACTTGGTTCCCCAAGGAACTGACCTTGCTTTGGTCTGGGGGGATTTTACCCAAATCCAGGCACGATGTGCTTCGAGAGAAGATGGTCTTACTGCTTCGACAGCCAGCTTGGAGGCTCAGGTGGTTTGATCCTAAAGGAAAAGTGGGCAAAATGGATTTTAACCACTTAAAGCCCGGAGCAGAGGGGCTGTGGCTGAGTTTTGGGCACTGAGCCCAGTGCCCCAGCTCCTTCCCCTGGTCTGTCCTGTCCCTTCCCGGTGCAGGCTGGCATCCCTCCTGGCTGCTGCTGCTCCCTGACTCACAGCGTGAGTCATGCAATGGCTGCGTGTCGTTTCTTGAAGGGGATAAATCTATTTGTTTCCAAAAATCTCCAGCTGGAAAACATCCCCCAAACAGAGAATTGTCATCCATCAGCTTTGTCTTCATCTGGCTCCCATCCTAAATCATTTACGATGTTAGAGCCACTATCGTGCCTTGAGGGGCGAGGAAAAAGATGTCTGAATTAATTGAAGGAAGGGCATCTTTTTCATTTCATCAATTGCAAATTGAGTTGGGAGCTGGCGAAGGCTGCGGGTTCGGCGGGAGGGGCCCAGGCCCCACAGCAGGACACGTGCTGCTCCAGCAGCTTGCTGTGAGGAAGGGGAGGGGAGGAAACTAAACCTGGGGAAATATTTCAAGGAAGACTTGAGTTTCTGGAGCTGACCCTTCCTGGAGGAGGGAGCCCAACGCTTCCTTCCCTCCTCCTCCCCAAACCCATCCCTGTCTCCATCCCACTCTGGCTGGCAGGCCCAGCTGCAGCAGGGGTGGAGGTGTCAGGGATCTCATTTCCAGCAGCGATGGGACCTTCAGGTGGCAGTGACACTCAGGGAGAACCCACACCAGTCGTGACCAAAATCCATGCAGGAGCAACATGATTGAAGCCCATGAGAGCATTAAGCAGGAACAATTTCATGGTTATGTATCTCACCAATCCCTTCCCCATCCCTGGTGGCTGCATCCCACCAACCACATCCCCATGTCTCCATCCCACCAGGGGCATCCTTCAGCTTTCTGGGGCTGGGCCACCATGCTGGGTTGTTTCCCCTGTGCTGAGACAAATCCTGCCCTCTGCCTTCATCCTAGGACAACCCTCCTTTGCTGTTATTTGGAAAGACCGAGGAAGACAAAGTCCTTCTGCCACTTGCGCAGTGACCCCATGTTGTAAGCAACGCATAGGCTTTGCTCACAGCTCCTCCCAAAGGTGGTGCTGGGATGCTCTCCCATCCTAGGAGGTGCTGGAAAAAGCTTTCAGAAAGAAGGTGAAGGTGGCCGCGGCATGCTCAGCGGTGTTGGTACTGAGAAAGGAAAACTGGAGGTGCTCTGGGGCAGGAGAGAGGTGCAGGGTCCATGCACCCCAAATCACAGAGGCTGGAAGTTTTCTCTCAAATATTGGATGCCTGTGGGGTTATTTTAAAGTGGGAAACATTCTGGTCTCTTTTCTGAAATGCACTGGGCATCCTGCTGGGCAGCATCTTGGGCATTTTCAGGTGTGGAACCCACTGCCAGGAGCAAATGACTGGCTGACACGAAGCATCAGCATCCTCTCCACGGGGGGGGAAGTCCCAGGCAGGGCTGGGGCTGGGCTGGGGGGGCTGCATCAGGGCCCTGGTGATGCACAGAGGCAAATGCAGGGAGCAGCTTTATTTGGTCCCATGATTGAAAGTGTCCTCCTCAGATGCTGCTGTTCACATTGCACTGGAAACACTTTGCTGTCACAGCAGGATTTTTTATTATTTTTACTAATTCTTTTTTTAACAGAAGTTTGCCGTGCATTCTCTATGCTGTTCCATACCCAAGCTGTGACTCTCCCTGCGCTGCCTTCCACAGCTGGGTGACCACCACACATAAATTTGGGGGGATGCAATGGAAAAGATGCCCAAAACTGCTTGTTTGGCACAATAGTGTTGGCACAAGAGGCTTTGCTATGTCAGAAACAATCTCCAGCGGCTGATCTCTTGCCCCAGCTGCGATGGGTCCAGGCTTCCAAACAAACTACGTAAAGCTTAGACCTGGTTTTCCAGGAAATTTGCATCTCCCAAGAGATATTACTACATTTTTGCCGTTTCATTTTCTCCTGCACTTTTCCCCACCTTTTTATTTTTAAAGAAACAAAGTAACTAAAGGTGTTGTTGTTGTTGTTTCATTTTTTTCCTTTTTTTTTTTTTTTTTTTTTTAACAATCTCGTTTTTTGAATGATGAAGGAAACTTCTCAAGGCATTCACAACCTAAAGATAAATGTCTGGACTGGAAGATAGCCTGGAATTGGTCTTTCCTCATAGGTGGTGTCTGCTTTGCTGATCCAGTGTTTTCAGGCCTCCCCATCCCCTTTCAGGACCCTCTGGGTTGGATGGATGGAGTCGGCTGCTCCCCTGCTTCCCATCACACCACAGCTGGCGGCATCTTCAAATGCAACTTTCTGAACCAAAGCCATTTCAGGTTAGATCAAAATCAAAGAGAAAGCTTGCAAGGAGTCATTCCAATCAATACAACAAAACAAAACCAAACACCTCGGAAATATTCAGAATGTCAACAAATGTCAACACTCACTTGAAAGAAATGTGGTTAACTGCTGAAATCCCCCAAAACGTGGTGATTTTGTTGTTGTTGTTGTTGTTTTCTGTGATGGAGCCAGCTGTGCTGTGGGTTACTCCAGAATTCACTCTCATCCCTGCTACCCAAAGCATCAGCTGGTTCAGCTCTCGAACCCAGCTGAGGACATGTCCCTTGTTTGCAGTGCATCTTCAAAGCCCTTATGTGCCCCAGAGGGGTGGCCATGGGGGATAAGGAGTGCATCTCCTTGCCCCCACAAACTCCTGCACCCACCGTCTCCACCCTGCCACTGTTGCCCACGCTTTTCCTACGGCTGTGAGTTTTGGGATGCTGCTGCTGACATAACCCTCACTGCTGGGGCATCCACCTGGGAGCTTAACCCGCTGCTGCCTTGCTGGATTTCCTCCTCTTTGCCAGGGGCTCAGATGAGATCAGCTGTTTAAATCATCTTAGCGCTAAATACGTGTTATTTGGAAAACAGAGAAAGCATCAAAGCCGTGAATAATTAGCTGTTAAATGCTGCCTTTGCTTGCGGTGGATCGCCCCAGGAAATGTGAAGCTGCTTGTCAAATTATCCGCAGCCCCCTGAGCTGCTGATCTGTCATCCCCAAGCATGCTTCATGCTGCTATTTCTACTTCTCTTCTCCAAAAGACAAAAAGCCAACAGGGCTGGGGGCTGGAGACCCCGCAGGGGTGTTGACATGGAGCTGCTGGCGTTGGTGTCACAGGTTTGGGCTCTGGTTCCTGCCTTCCCTTCCTGAACACCTGATACAAACACCTCTCCATGCCTATTCTCAGTTTTACTTCCTCACTTCTTATAGCTGTTATTCCCTCCCTGGCTGTGTTTGACAGCCCGCAGGGACAAGGTGTCCTGGGAGGCTGCAGCCTTGGCAGTTCCTGGGGTGCTCCTGCCTGACCCCTGTGGCACCCACCCAACAAGGTGACAGTAACATGCTGCTGTGCAACCCATCCTGTCCTGCTGGGAGCAGGTTTGGGGCTTTCAGACAATGCTCAGTGTTGGTTTATTCTCAATGAATGTACTCAGGCAGGCAGCTGACACCACGCAGTCTGAAACAGGAGACTGAAACAGGTGAGGGTACAACTGCCCATGTGGTATCAAGGCTGTCCCAAATAAAAGCAAAATACACCCACTGGAGATTTTAAAAAATAAAAAAAATGGAGGTCGTATATCATTTCATTATCATATATCATTACCCTGGCTATACGTACAGACTGGTTGACGAGACGCTGGAGAGCAGCCCTGCAGAGAGGGATCTGGGGGTTGTGGTAGACAGCAAGCTGAACATGAGCCAGCAGTGTGCCCTGGCAGCCAGGAGGGCCAACCGTGTCCTGGGGTGCATCAAGCACGGCATCACTAGTCGGTCAAGGGAAGTGATTGTCCTGCTCTGCTCTGCGCTGGTGCGGCCTCACCTTGAGCACTGTGTGCAGTTCTGGGCACCACAGTACAAAAAAAAAACATTAAACTGTTGGAGAGTGTCCAGAGGAGGGCTACGAAGGTGGTGAAGGGCCTAGAGGGGAAGAAGTATGAGGAGCAGCTGAGGTCACTGGGCCTGTTCAGCCTGGAGAAGAGGAGGCTGAGGGGAGACCTCATCACAGTCTACAACTTCCTCGTGAGGGGGAGTGGAGAGGCAGGAGACCTATTCTCTGTGAACACCAGTGATAGGACCCGCGGGAATGGTGTTCAGCTGAGGCAGGGGAAGTTTAGGCTGGCCATCAGGAAGAGGTTCTTCACCGAGAGGGTGGTCGCACACGGGCTCCCCAGGAACATAGTCACTGCACCAAGCCTGTCTGAACTTAAGAAGCAATCAGACTGTGCACTTAGTCACATGGTCTAAACTTTTGGGTAGACCTGTGCGGTGCCAGGAGTTGGACTTGATGATCCTTATGGGTCCCTTCCAACTCGGGATATTCTATGATTCTATGATTTAAAGAGAACCTGCAAGTCCTTTTTAATGTGAAATGGGCTAATTTATACAAAGAGAACTAGTTGTGGCTTACAGCTTCTATTTGCCCTTTTGGGTCATATTTTTGGCCTCAAATTCCAACTGCTGATGGCACAGCAAGGACCCTCCTTGAACGCTGACCATGAGTCTTTGTTTTGACTCAAGAGCTTCTCCTGGAAGACCCCCATAGGCATTTGTCTTGGCAGCAGAACCTGGACGAGCGTCACCAGGGGTTCTCGCATGGGGACAGCTCTTCCAGCCTCCAACACCTGTCCCCATCTCCCTGTGACTGCAAGCCAGAGAAGTGAAGTGCCAGGTTTTTGAGACCTGGCATTGAACTCGGACTTGATACTTGTGGCATTGATGGTGTTTGGTGTATTTCAGTGCAATGTGAGGTACATGGTGAGTAGTCTCATGTGCTTCTTTTCCTTCCCAGCAGCCCACCCCATGAATGATACAACGCATCATCCCTGTATTATAGAAATCCAGTCTCCAGAGTAATTTAGAAGGAAAAAAAGTGGTGAGCTTTGCAGGCAGGGGCTGAGGCTGCAAAACGAGGAGGGCTGTGTTGGACTGGGGCATTAGCATTTTACTAATAAAATATTGCTCATTGGTGACAAGCTTACAGCATTAGAAGAAAAGCTGCTCTGAGCTCTGCTGGGCTTACGCAGATGGTGCCAAAATAGCTAATTTTGACTCCTAAAGTCTGCTCAGAACAAAGCATTTTGGTTTCTTTAAACAAATTAGCTATGAAAGCTGCTAAACACCTTGGAGAGTGAGCAGTGAGAAAGCCAGGCCATGAAAACACGTTAATAGCCAAGTTAATAGCCAGCACTTTCGAGCCCTGTTAGGAGGGAGAGGAGTTGGGGCTGGGCTTTGCTTCTGGTGCCCTCCATTCCTTTAGAGTCCCTGGAGCTGTGGGGCAGAAATGTCCCTGTCCCGCGTGAGCTGTTGCTGGAATCTGGCTGGGCAGCCAGGCTGCTGTGAGCCTGCAGCTTCTGCAAGGCCTGCAGATGCCGACCTGGGAAAGGAGAAAATGTGTGCAGATCAATATTGTCACCTCCTCTGCTCAGGCACCGTGCATCACTCAGAGAGCAGCACCGCCTTCTCTCTGACACAAGTTTTGTGTGTTCTTATAATGTCAGTGGCAAAGTTGGATGCTAAAAATCCCTGTAATAAACCCATCTGGTTCATCTCATGGAGGTGCCCCATCAGGCAGGTTGGCACAGGGGCAAGCCACAGTGGACTGAGCGTGGCCAAGGTGGTCTCCTGTTGCTGGAGGGGGGCCCAGGCTGTGGTCAGGGACCTTTGTCCCTAAACTCCAGCACTGGGACTGAGCCTATAGGGGCTGACATCGTGTCTTAAGCCTGGATGTGTCCCTCTGACATGTCAGGGTGGCCATGCTAACAACGTGCTCACAGCTTAGAGGGCACAAAAAGGCCTTCAAAACATTTTTGGCTCATTTCTAGTTCCATTTGTTTTCAGGTGAAGGCAAAGGGTTCAAGGCTGCAGTGAGTTTGGGGCTCACCTTGCAAAGGTGCTCTGTGCTTGAAGCAAAGCCCTCCCCAAATGGGGACCACTGTGTCCCTAGGCATCCCTGGCCCTGGAGTTCCCTGCAAAGTGAACTATGGCTGTAGAGCAGATGGGGACACTGCGTCTTTCCCTCTCCACTCTCAGTCTGCCCAAAGGAGGACCAGATGGGTCCCACCAGCCTCAGTGAGAGGTTAATGTGAGTTTAAAAGTGAGGATGTGGGTTTTGAACAGTAAGAAAGCAGCAAATTAACAAAACGAGGGATAATCCCTGCTGTTGGGTTTCCAGGCCGTAATTCTGCACTGATCCTGGGCATGTGTAAAGACAGCAAGGTCCATCTGCCTGCTGTTTTTGAAGGGAGAAGGTGAACCCAGCTTGAAACCAGGTGAAATGGGAGCCGGGTCCCCACCACCCTCCCTGGCTCTGACAGCCCTGCTGCAGGACAGGGTTTCATCAGGCAAGCTGGGCTGGTGGGTGCCTGCTGCAGCTTAAGAACAGCTTCTCTCTACATTTTTCCTTTTTTGTGTTTTCCTGAAGATTTCAGGAAGACTCACGCCAGGGATACCCACAGGGGCAGTGAGGGAAGCATGGCTGGAAGCATCGCGTGTTTGGGGCTCCCACAGTGCCATGCATGGGAGACTTGTGCTTAACTAAAACTACAGCAATGCAAACTCCCATAATTGGTTGGTAACATCAAATCTACAGGAGCAGATGTGCTTATAGGTGGTTGCAGTGTGTTTGCTGCTTCCCCAGCAGCTCCTTGAGGGCCCTTCAGGCACGGAGCTGGCAGCACCACACATCCATCTCCATCTGCCTTCATGTGCTGTGTACAAGTTGGACATTTCGAGCAGCAAAACCCACTTGGATCCTGCAGTTATTTTCACATAGGGTCCACTTTTTGCAACTTGTGCTCTCCCAAGTGTGTGTTATCGGGTATACCCCGCAACCATGAAAGCCACTCTGCTAAGTGGAAGCTGCAGCGTAGCAGGTGATGGGCTCTGGGGGACGAAAACCAGCTGTGGGTGATTTCTGTACAGGTGGACCTGGTTTGCTGTAAGGAGGGGAGGGCTTGGCAAGGTTATAGAAGCCACTGGGGCTGCCCAGAAGGAAGGAGGCTGCTTTCAACTTCCAAGATAGTCTAGTGAGCATTGGAGATGCAATACTGAAGGATACTTGTGGATGGTGCCTGTGGTGAGTTTTGCAGCCTGGTGGGGCCAGTGATGGGGGTGTGCTGCCTGTGGTGCTGCCTCAGGTGGGCTGTGCTGGTGGGTTTGTCAGTGAATGCAGCTGAGGGAGCCCTTGGCTTCATTCTGGGGGATGTGTGAGCCCAGGGCTGCCAGCAGCTCTTTCCTTGTTCTGGTGCTGTACAGCATTAGCAAAATTATTCTTATAATAGAAAATCAGGAAATAAAATAAAGGGGAGAGGTGGGGGGGGGGGGGGACACCACTGGGTTCCCTTCTTAATCTGCTCTGGCCTCTTGCCCAAAAAATCCTCCCCAGAGACTTTGGCATCCTGGCTGGGCAAAGCCTCTGCTTTAGGGGATGCTGGTGCATGCAGGCAGAGCTGCCCCTTCCCAGCAGCAGTACCCAGCCTCCAGACTCTTTGCTGCTAGTTTGTCACCACACTGGGGTGATTGAGCTGGCAGAGGTTGAAAGAGGGACTTTGGTTGCATGAGATGCACAGGTGAATAAAACCAGCCTTTAATTCAGGTTCTGTTGGGGCATCCCACAGCCTGTTGGGAGCCCCTGCATGGAGCAGGGTCCTGGGTGTGCTGCTCAGAGCACTGTGGGCTGAAGGGAGAGTGTTACAGCTCCAGCATCCCCTCTTACCAAATCCTTCCTCTTCCTGCATTAGACCCTGGCATGCTGTGTGCTGGGGGGCATCGGCACTCCCTGGTGGGTTGGCTGGAGCTGCCAGACACATGCTCTGCCCTGCCCCCCCGCCCCCCAGAAAAAAAGTCAAAATCTAGAGCGATATTACTGCGTTCAAGTTCTCATTCAGCCCTCCCTGGCACTGCTTCATCTCATCCCACTGGTCCTCCCCCTGCTTGATCCAGGGGTTTGTGCCCTTCTCACCTGTATGAGTGCGATGCCAATGGTGGGTTCTGTTTTTTTTTTTTTCCCTGGGTGTGAGCAATCACCCTTACCCCAGGGGCTGGCAGGGTGTGCTGCTTGCCCCCAGTGATGCTTTGGCCAGCCTGGGGCAGCAGGGGCTCTGGGGGCTCTTGCCCTATCCCCTTAACACAGGCAGCAGCTGGGCACGGGGCTGAGAGCTGCTCTGACAAGTGCAGGAAGGGTCCCTGCACTAAACTCACAGCTCTTGCAAAGCCTGGCCCAAATTTTGTGTCTGGCAATGCATCAGTGCTGGCATTACTTTCAGCTGGGGGGGGGGAAGAGGCAAAATTGCCAATATTTATATTAAAAGCTTGAATTTTAGACAATACAATTTGTAGGTGAGTGTTTCTTTTCTAACTTCTGTCTGGCCAGCCTGTCTCAGGTATTTATTTCCTGGCTATTACTGTAATAACCAAGTGCATCAAAACGATGATTGTTCATAATTGTAATCCTGTGAAGCTTCACTAAAAAACAAATGAGCTCTGTACAGCCAGCTGTGTCTTTATGAAGTGGTCTTGGATGGGTTTATTTAAAGCCGTTTTTCACATTACTTTTATAGCCGACCTCTTCAGAGTGAGGACGCGTCAGTAGATTTTACATCGGTGCTGGCAGCTGCTGCCAGGCACCCAGTCTGACCCTGTGGGGTACTGGGCTGCCTTTGGAGGCGGCTTCATGTGTCCCCCTGATGGGAACAGAGCAGAGAGCAATGGGGCAGGGGTCCCCCAATTGCAATTGAAATTGCAGATTAATTTGAGCATCGTTTTTTTTGTGAGGGGGGCGGGAAGCGTTCGTTTGCCAGATCCATGACGGACTGAGTCCTGTGCCGTACCCAAGTTCACCAGCACAGTGGGTATTCATTCTTTGGTTATGTTTCTCCTCCCTGTTCTCTCTTTCCTCCTCCAGGATTAAATGGTGAACACAGGGAACATCCAGGCCCTTTTGAAGGATCCTTGCAAAGCTCTGATCTCTTCAAAGCCCCTGTTTGATGTCTGCTTTAAAAGATGCTGTGCAGGTTTCCTGATGCAGCCTGTTGCAGGTGGATGTCCGTGCAGTGCTGCAGGAAGGGGAGTTGCGGATGCTGGGTTAGGCACGAGCCAAGCCATTGCCTTGTCACAACTGTTAACCCAAGAAAAACAATAGGAGCCTGAACTTGGCACCAAATCTTAGTTCATCCCCAGCAGATGAACTCCATAAATCATTTTGGTTTTGGAAATCTTCTCTGGGAGGTCTGGATGTTCATGGGGTGGACTAGGCTCCCAGGAGTGCATGGAGCCTTGGAGGGCCACAAGGAAAAAGGTGCCAGGCAGGGGTCACCACTTGTATCTTGCCCTCGTATCCCACTCCCAGACTGCTTGAGGCAGGCAGGGACCTCTGGGTCCTTCTGGTCCAACCCTGCTCCAGCAGGGCCACCCAGAGCAGGGTGCCCACCTCCAGGTGGCCTTTGAAGATCCCCAAGGAGGAGACTCCAGCACCTCTCTGGGCAGCCTGTGCCAGTGCTCGGTCACTGCACAGCACACAAGTGCTGCCTGGTGCTCAGAGGGATCCTCCTGTGCCCCTGTTTGGGCCCACTGCCTCTGGTCCTGGCACTGGGCACCACCGAAAGGAGCCTGGCTCCGTCCTCTTTGCACCTTCCCGTCAGGTATTTATGGACCTTGATGAGGTCCCCCTGAGTCTCTCCTTGTAGGAGAGGTGCTCCTGTCCCTTCAGCATCTTCATGTCCCAAATGCCTCTTTGCTGACTGGTTTGCAGAAGGAGGAGGAGATGGAAAGGGGTCCTGTAGGGGATGCCTGCACAAGGGCTCTTGGTGCCATGGCAGAGGATGTGGCTGCAGGGCTGGGACTAAGCATTTTGGGGAAAATCTGGGGTTTCCTTACAGATTCATGGAGCATTTATAAAGCTCCTGGTGCTCACTGTCCCTGTTGCAGGTTCAGCGCTGCTGTGATGCTGCAGTGCAGGCTCATGACCAGAGAGCACTGGTGTGCTCCTTTCCTGGGTGCAACGTACATTGCACCACTGAGCAGCATGTCCCTTACTGAAAGTGACACATGCAAACATTGCCATTCATGGTCTGAATCCCACAAAGAACAGCTACAAGCAGTGTAAATGATTTTCTTGCTCTCTTAACAATTTGGTAGCCTCAGATCCTAAATCTTGGCCTATGGATGAAGGATTGGTTTTGCAGGAGCACCTACAGCAATGAACTGCCCAACATGTATACCAAATTTCAAAGTGACTTAAGCTGTTCCCTTTGTACATAAGTTCTGAAATCACATTAAATGTCCTCGTTCTGCCTCCATCATCAGAGGGTTCTAAGATACGCTTGGATAAAGCAACCTGGTCTGACCCCATGCCTGACCATGTTTGAGGGGAAGATTGGGCTGAAACCTCTGCAGGTCCCTGCCAACCCCAAATATCTGATGATCTTTTCATCCAAGGGCAGGGTTTTGCTGTGTCATCCAAAACAACCACCTCTTGTACTGAGCCCTCCAGATGCCCACCAGGATTTGGCAGTGTTTTGGCTCCTTGTGTTGGGACATAATGGAAGGCATCACAAGTCCTTCCTGCATCCTTCTGAAGCAAGGGCAAAGCAGGCTCTGCTTTTGCACCATAGAGCTACCAGAAGAAAAACTATTTTTTTCCCCATTATCTTGGTTGGCTTTGGGTGAACTGGGGGGGAGGTCTTTTTTTTTTTTTTTTTTTGAATCATTATTAGAAATCAATCTTTTTCCAATTTTTTCTATATTTAATCAGCAAATATCCAATTATATAGGGATAAAGAAATTATGTCTCCCTCAGCAAACCTACTTTTCTTTTTCCCTAAAGAGAGGAGAGGTCTTCCCTCAGGATTATGTGATTAAATAGAGGTTTAGAGGAGAAATCTTGCTTTGTTACTCACTTAATCTCAAATCCTCTCAGAAGTGAACTGCATTTTACAGATGCTGAGCAAGGGATCTGCAGACTGATCACCTGCCCGGATTGGGCTCAACTGCCTGGATGCAGACGTGAGCCTCAGCCTGGATCAGCCCTTGGCAAAGGGTCTCTGAGCAGTCCTGGCTTCCTTCCCTACAGCTGCTCACCCCTGCCTTTCTCCTGAGATCTGCTTTGAAGCAGCAGGATGGGTCCTCCCTCCTTTAGTGGTGTTTTGAGCCTCATGTGGAGCCCAAAGGCATCAATCACCTCCAAGATGTGCCCAAGCATTTCAGATGCATGAGGGCCTTGGGAAATACAATTAGATGTGGTCAATTCAACCCCAGAGGCATCTTGACCGCATTTGTCATCACAGAGGCAGGGAAGACCCCTCTGGCAGTGAATTTAAGATCTTCCATGAAGGAAGGTTGCCCATGGCAAAGTGTGGTGTCAATGCTCCCTGCAGCTAAGTACTCAGAGATCCACTTTGCCTTTGGAAGAAGGGGTGAGGTGTACGTGTATCTCCGTGTTTTTCTCCATCACTCATGGTCCTTTCCTCAGCCTCTTATTGCATCTGAAATGTCACCACACTGGGATGGAGAAAAACATTGGTTTCCGGGCACTGTGGAAGTGGTCTTGGTTTATGAAATCCAAAGCAAAGGGTGGATCCCCATTGTGTTTAGTGCAAGCATCATATTTTAGAGGGTTGAAAAGCTCCAGAAGCAATTTTCCCCCAGTGCTGACCCTAAAAGAACAGAGCTGCTAACAGAGACAGTCATGGCTTGTTGGAGGAAAGGAGCAGCATATGCTGCTGTGGGGCTGGGGGCAGATGTAGCAGGCTGGGGCTGGAGGAGGCAGGACCCCCTCACTCCTGGAAGTGCAGACTCTGGCAGCCTACAGGCACCACTGCTTGTGGTGTGAGTAGCACAGAGATGCTCCTGCCCTGTGATGGACATGGAAACAGCTGGAACCATGGCTCCATACAGCTCTGCAAACCAAAATGGGGTTTGCAGCAGCTGAGATAAGCAGAAGACGCATCAGTGATGAGGCAGTGCTGCTTTCCTCAAAAACAATCCCTAACATTTTGGGTTGACCTAACTGAAGTGATGCTGCCACACCAGAACATCCCTTCAGGTAGGGAAAAGGCACAAGAGCTTGGAAAAATGTGGATACCTTCCTTATATATGTATCTACCAGCTCTAAAAGGCACAAGACCTACTGACTGACTCCAGCAAGCCATCTGAGCTACTGGAAGGCAGCAGAGCTGGTGGAGAGAGGAATCCACTGCATTAATTCAGTACAGGTAAAAAGTGTCTGAAAAGCTGTTACACGTCTCCCCAGCAATAGCTTGGCGTGCTCGGCCTGTAAAAATGTTATGTGCACTCATGGCTGGATGACAAAAGCACTGAGAAGCACTATTCCTGTGTGCTCACCAGGTGAGAGCACGGGGGAGAGCAGCACCTGGGGTGGGCCCAGGGCCATGTCTGGCATAAGGAGGGGGCAGCAGCTCTGCCTCCTCCTCTCACCAGCAAGAAGCCAAATCCTCCACTGTGAGCTCTCCCAGCAGCTGGAGGTACTTACTCCAAAGCTTCTACCCTTTTAACTGCTGCCAGAAATGGGAGATGGAACTTTTAAAGGCTTCTGTAGCTGATAAGAAATCTGAAGAGTTTCACAAATGTACTGGAAAGTCCTTCCCAAGATCTTAGTTCTGGACTTGCGTTCGTCTTTCAGTTCACGTTACACAAGACTGTCATCTTTGTTCAGAAGAAAGCTCCTTTTGGGAATTTGAGGGAGAGTTTTGGTGTGTTGAGCTGTCAGCTGTAACACAACAAGCATGGCAGATGCCACCAAAGAAGGACTTGGGATTTCTGGCAAATCTTCACTGCAGATTTAAGAGGGAACACAGGAAAAGAGAGAAGAGGGACTGAGCTACCCCAGAGCCATACCCAGGTGTTGGCTGATCCCCAGCCAAGAACTGGCAAACAGCTGAGAGTTGCAATAGGAATACCCAAGGTGGAAACATCAGCACCTGCTGTGACACACTGCTGCGGTGGGCACACTGGCACTTAACACCTTTGTGTTGTCCTGTCCCCTTCCATTACTCGCACATTAGTGCTGGTAGACATCACTAAGCAGCGGCTCACCCCTCTGAATGATCCCTTGGGGCCAGGCTGTGGTTGTTAAAGCCACATGGATATTTCATAAGGTTTGGTGAAAGGTGCATTGAGGCTGCTCTCCTTCCCTGTGCTCTTCCACTGCTGTGATGTTCCCTGCAAGGCTGCGGGCAGCAGCAGAGATGGAAAAGTGTGTGTGTGTGAGTGAGTGCAAATCAAGGCAGGAGGAGAAAAAGGAGTTGAATGAGATGTGCACATCCCTGAAGTCTGTGCTAAAAGAAGGCAGTAAGCTGGGATGAATGATGCATAAGATAAAAAGCCTGGGGACAGAGGGGAGGGGAAAAGAAAGATGTACAAAAGGGGAAAAAGAAAAGGGAAAGAACCATAAAGGGAGGGTTGTCATTCAACAAGGCATGTTTCGTGTTTGTAAGAAAAACAAATCCCCAGTACACAGCTAAAAACCTCACGGCAAAATTAAAGTGAGCCTCAGGGAACATCTTGGTGGTGGGGAATGGTGTGAGGGTCCTCCCTGCTGTTTGCAGTGGTTTTGTATATACCAGAGTGAGCAGCGGCTCTGATGAGCCTCACATTGGCTCCCCTACCCCTGGAATGTGCCAAGCCCACCCTCATTTAAATGGTATTGGGCTGTGACTGTGGGAAGAGAGAGGCAAAGCAGAGGTAACCATGTGCCCTGAAGTTCTCAAGAACTGCTAAATTGAAAATGCATAATTATATCAGTAGTTGATAATATATGTGTGTGTAATGCAGAAATCAGTGCAGAATCAGGGCTTGAGGAAGGGCTCTCCAAGTCACTTCTCCTTGAAGGCCATACACAAGCAGGATGTAGATGGATGAATGTAAGGGGAAGCAGTTTCTTCCAGGCACCTGCTCTGCCTTGCAGAGTGGTGTGCACCCAAAAGTGAGACAAAAGTGGGGAGCAGGGGCTGGGGTGGCCACACACAGGTCATAACACACTGTGCCATGGGGCTGCTTTTGCTCTGGAGCAATGGGCTTAATTGCTTCCTCCCTTTGGATCTGGCTTAATGAACAGCCAGGCCAGAGGGAAGAGAGATGAGAGCTGTGCCCTGGACCCAGGGGAGGAGATGGCAGCCAAGGGAGGAGAGGGAGAAGCAGTGGCTGCCCTTCCACAGTGCACGGAGATGCTCAGTTTAGAGGGATGTCTGGAGATGAGGCGGTAAATCTGGTATGCATTGCAAGCATAAGTAAACACAGCACATTCATCACATACCTCACCGTGGTGCAGTAGCTCTTCTGCCATCATTGGCACTTCACCTACTGCCCATGCTGATGTTTGCTATCTCAGAAGGGTTAATGCAGCTTCTGCAGTGTTCTCAGCAAAGACCCTGTGGGTGGAGGCTGGGAAGGTTCCTGTGGCTCCTGCTGCAGGTGGGACACCAGGGCCTGCTCACACCATCCAGTTTGCTTGGGCAGCTGTGCTCTGGTGCCCTGCAGCTGAGGGAATGGCCCAAAAGAAGCCTTGCTATGAAATTTTAAAACCCTTATACCAGTTTTATGCAGCTGACCTTAACTCTTGCTGGTAATCATTGATTTATTCTGCTGATGTTAAGCCTGTAATGCTAAAACCAAAAAAGCTTTGGGAGAAAGATCTTTGCTTCCAGTGATGATGTGTGAGCTGGGCAGAGAGAGAACCACTGCAGTAACAGTGTCTGCTTTCATTCTCCTTCCTGACCACCCATCTAAGCTTCCCCAGACTCCTCTAGCACTGAATTCCCCTTGGTGGCAGCTGCATAACCCCTTGTATGGGGTTGATGGTGCCCAGAACTTGCTATCAGAGCATCTTCCTGACCTGGGAAACTTGCTTTGCAGCACAGCATCTGTGGGTCCTGCTTCCTCCAGGACCTTCACACCTGGGTCTGTGTTTTGGAGGTGAGAAAATGGGAAGGGTGCTTTTGTTCCTGAGCACATCCCCAAGCCTGATCCCCACAAGCCTTGTGCCAGCGGGTGGGGAGGAAGAACCTACTCCACTGCCCTGTGCATGTTTTCAGACAGCCAAGGGCAGTTTTCTCCTTCCTCGCCCTTGTGCTCCTATGCCAGGATCAGGTCCTGGGGCCGGGTAGAGGCTGGGTTGTGTTGGCCGAGCACTCATGTCCTGGTTTGCACATCCCAGGCTGCGCTCATCCCCTCCTGCCTGCTCTCTGCATGGCTCTGCTCCACAGCCTGTCTTCTCTTGGCTGTAAATATTAACGATGCGAGTTAAGTGGTGTTAAGAGACTGCATTAATTATTAAGTAGTTCCTCAGCAGGCTTTTTCTCAAGGAAAGGACTGTGGTATAGAGCATCTCTACCTTTATTTTGTGGAAGTTGTCTGTGTGCACTGAATTTTCTGGGAGGTCTTGTCATTGGGTGTATGTTTGGGGTACCAGAACATGTTCTGCAGAAATTAATAAAAAGAAAATTGAGCTGAGCCCTGAGACCCAGGTCCAAAATGCAGTCAGGCAGCACTGGTGGCTTGGCCAGAGCCTCCCCTTCAATTTGACCCGTAATCCTTGATTAAAAGTATGAAGTCCCTTCTGACAATGCTCGCGATCCCTTCAACATTGGCTTTGCAACGGTCTCAAAGCTCAATTTTGCAGAGAGTTTCAGAAGCTGTGTGTTATCTGGTGAAGTAGCACTTCAGTTAATGTCACAGGAAAGTTTCAACAAAAAACAGCCACAGAAAGGGAATGGTGAGAGAAGTAGTGAATTGTTTATCATTTGTAATTCTGAAAGAAAGAGTCAGGCTTAATCCCTACATGTCATTCTTCACACTGCAATTTGGTAAATACCAGCAGTTTTGGAAAGTTCACAACTTTCTGTATCTATTTGGAGAGAAAAAAACAGGCTGGTGTCCCTTTGTCCTCTGTTTCAGTTCTTTGTGAAAAACACATTAAACCTAGAAAGGTCAGATTTTCAAAAGCATATGGTGCACACTCTGCATGTTGATCATCTGGCCATGAGCTTCCCAGCAGTGGCTGGGGGCACTGCTTGCAATGCTGAGGCTTATTTTGGTGGGAGCAGAGATGCCCAGGAACCCTGCCCATTGGTGCCTGCTGCCATCTTTGCCGTATGGCCCAAGAGGCAAAATGCCTGTAGCCCTGTGTGTAGAGGCTGCCTGCAGCTCTTCAGAAATATTTTATTTTTCAGAAAGAACCTGCCCTTCTGGGAAACTCATGCAGCTGAGCCCATAATTCTCAAAAATTTGTCTTTTGATGTGCACACAGCAGTAGCAACTGAGTCAGTGTCTGCAGATGTGTCCAGAGGTCTGAAGGTCCAAAAACTAACTTTGTGAAGTCCTCTGCCTTGCCATCAGCCCAGCCAGTGTAGACAAGCTGAGCAGATAGCCTCACATTGACCTGTCCCTCAGCATCACTTCAATAAGCTTAGAAGACCTTTGCTTTGACAACCTCGCACTGGCATGTTTTCTGAAATCCAACAATAAAAAAAAAAAAAAAAGGAAAAACTCTGGTATACCCCGAACTTTCTAAAAAATATAGTTTACTGGTAGTGAAGGGTGGAAATTTATTCTGGTTAAAGAAGTGCAGACACCTTATCCTGAGGACTCTACGGCACCATGTGGGGATGTATCAAGACAGGAGGAAATGGCCTTAAGTTGTGGCAGGGAAGGTTTAGGTTAGGTATCAGGAAAAACTTCTGCACTGAAAAGGTTGTGAAGCATTGAAACAGGCTGCCTGGAAAGTTGTCAAGTCACCATCCCCAGAGGTTGTCAAAAAAAGAGTAGATGTAGAGCTCAGTGACGTGGTTTAATGGTGGACTTGGCAGTGCTACATTAAAGGTTGGACTAGATGATCTTAGAGGCCTTTTCCAACTTAAACGCTTCTATTTCCAAACACAGACAATGGTTTGGGGACTGCTTGATATTAACTTCATCTCCTACCAGACACAGTTCTCTTATACACATAGAAAAGAGCAATTAAGCAAAAGCAAGAGAAGAGGTACTTTGAAAGTACCTTGAACTCAGCTTGGAAGAAAACCTTTTTTTGATGTGAACTCCTTCTCCAGCCCCACAGCATCCCACCAGCCCTCGCAGGTGGACAAGAGCCAGATACTGTTGTGAGAAATACAGCTTCAATCAGGGCTGAGCCCTTCAAACCCAACTAGAGGGATGTAGAGGAGCTGGGAAGAACAAACCCCAACAATGAATAGCCTCCCACCAACTCACAGGTGTTCTTTGAAGGGTAGTTTGTAAACCTCTGCCAATGCCACTGGTGGTGGTGAGGTAGGGAGGGTGACAGCTAAGTTATTTGTGCTCTTGGGAAGTGCCATCCAACATCTCTATGCCTCAAATTTCCTGTGGCAGTTGTAAATCCACTGGCATAACCCTGACATGCAGACCACAGCAATTGCTGCTGCCTGGAAACAGGAGAAGGAAAACAAATCCCACAGGAGAGATCCCAAATTGCCCTGTGTGATCCTTAAAATACCATGAGGTGCTCTTCTCCCTGTGTTTTGAAGTGCCTCGCTATCACTAGTGAAGAGATGATTGCAAATGCCAGCAATCCTTAGGAGAGACCTTTACTGTGAAGTCTGTGCCTTTCTCCACCTGGCCCTTGGCCAACACTTGACTTTCTTTTTTGGCACCTTGTGCTGTAGACCCGTTGAACCCATAATGGCTGCAAACTCTTTTTGACATAGGCATGTTGAGACCCAGACCTTTGGTCTTACATCTCTGCTGCGAGTGTTTCTCCTTGCCCTTGTGTTGAGCATGCCCAGACCCTGGGCTGTGTGCTTCAGCTGGAAGGAAAAGCTGGAGCAAGGTAAGGCGCTAAGGTGACCTTTCCTCTAGGACTGTGGACGTCCCTGCTGCCTGGCATTGCAAAGCCTGTAGCTGACTTGTGGTATCTTCTGAGGATATGAAGACTGGTTTTAATGACCCAGGAGGAGCTGCTTCTTCAGGCAGCTCAAGTGGAGAGCTTCCATCAGTCCCAGCCACGCTGGTTAATAAGCATAATCTGGATGTGAGGTGGGAAGGATCATTGTGGTCCCCTAGAAAAAGACCAGCAAACCTGAAGAGCAATAAAGTGCAGAATATGGAGTTAAGACATGTAGATGTTTTTGCAGCACCTTTTGAAACAAGGAATCCTCAGGCAGCACTCACCTGGGGCCCTGGTGGATGCCCTGAATTTGGGAGAGGTTGAAGGGACAGATTCATTTTGCTACTGGCACTGTCTCCAGGATGAGTCCAGGGGATGTCTGCTGTGAAAGTGTGTAACTGGGCACAGATCCATGGAAATCCTCCCTGGTGCCCCTCCAGGTTCCAGGAATTTCCAGCTCAGGAGCCAACTGCACCGGAAAATTTTCCATGTGCACACGGTGTGATATGATGCATTTCTTCTCTGCAAACTTGTCCAGACTCCCTTGAAACAAAGTCAACTTTTAGCAGCATTTTGTTGGAAGCTAGGATTGGTGGCACTGATGAGCAGCATCACCAAATTTCACAGCATCTTCTGCTGCCCACTGACTTGTTCCACGTTTATTCCCATTAAAGCATGTGACCCTTTTGCTCTGGATGCTCTCCCACATCAAATATCTGCACCAGGACCCATGTGCATGTGAACACCTTAATCCTTACATCTGTTTTCTCAGTGCCAGTGAGGAAAGGGGTGGAGGAAGCAGCTTTTGAAGTGAAAGGCCTTTCCAAAGGGACTGAAAGGGGGAAAGAGGTTCAGCTTTAGGTCTGTGTGACTGTTGTGGTTTAACCTGGCTGGCAGCTAAGCACCACATAGCCATTTGCTCACCCTCCCCCCTCCCTCTCTGGGAAGGGGGAGAGAAACTGGAAAGTGAAGCCTGTGGGTTGAGATAAAGACAGTTTATTAAGACAGGAAAATAATAATGATAGTAGTACTACTAATAATAATGTGTATGGAACAAGTGATGCAAAATGCAACTGCTCACCACCTGCTAACCGATGCCCAGCCTATCCCCAAGCAGCTGTCCCCCCTCCCCGCCTCCCCCAGATAGCCACCCCTATTTATTGTTTAGCATGACATCAGATGGTATGGAATGCCCCTTTGGCCGGTTGGGGTCAGCTGTCCTGGGTCTGTCCCCTTCCAGCTCCTGCTGCACCCCCAGCCTGCCCATTGGCAGGACAGAGTGAGAAGCAGAAAAGTCCTTGGCTTGGTGTAAGCACTGCTCTGCAACAATTAAAACATCAGCATGTTATCAACACTCTTCTCATCCTAATCCAAAACATAGCACCCTACCAGCTACTAGGAGGAAAATTAACTCTATCCTAACTGAAACCAGGACAGTGACACCGGTCCTGCTGTTAGCATCCTATGAAAGTACAGAATAATCCCCAGTAACCACATCTGGTGGTGAGTAAGGAGCATAATAACAAGTCTGCTGTTCGTGGGATTGAGGCCTGAACTTGAGAAACTCTGAACATCCCCAGGGTGAGAAGTATTTAATACCTTCCTCACTGATGCCACCAGCTGAAACCAACCTGCACTAGGGATGAAGCTGCAGTCCCCTGCTTGTGCTTTCCCTGGCACCATTTCAGCTTTCTGCTGTGGGCTTTGAAGCTCACAAAAACACATCAGTGTTACAGAGGGTCTCCTACATGGGTACAAACCATTATTTTTTCCCTATGGAAGCCTTCCAGTTTTGCAACACTGAAAGTCATTGTTGGATTACAGTATTTTCTTGTGCATTATGCGTTTTCAGTTATTACTTCAATTATTTTACTTCCTCTGCAATTTACTTTCATATTTTATTCTATAATGGTCTTGCTGTGCCTAAGGATCTTTTCAGCTCTAATAATAATTGTAGCAGTAATAATATAAATCATCTTGGTGCTACCTGCATAGCAGGTAAAGATGCAGTTTGTATCCGTAATAACAGAGATACATGGATCAACCGGGGTATTTTGACATCTTTTACTTCTCAAAGGAGAATTACCAGGTATATCTGCCATTCCCAAATACATGCCAACCCAGGTAATTCAGCATGTCCCCAGTGGTTATTGGGTATTATCAGCCTGTTTACACATTGCAGAGGGACCTTGCTGATGTTTTTATAGTAATATATTAAATCCTAAAGCTTTGGTGTAAGGGATGACTGTTCAAAGATCCCAAATGGTAACATTCCTTCACTTAAGGCACTGTTATTGATGTTGTGTCAGCATTATTGAGCTTTTGATTATCATAGCCATAATGGAAGTATTTATTTGCATTAAGGAAAAGCCCAGAGGCTGTATCATTGTCTGAACTGTCTCTGGCCACGGCAATTTACAATTTTAATAATATCAGAAGAATAGTAAAGACCTGGAGAATATCGGTCATTAACTGTCCTGCTTTTGCAAGTGGCAAACAGAGACGTGAGGAGTTTAAGGCTTATCCAGCTTTACACCAGCAATTGTGGCTGAGTCATGAATACCTGTCCCAGAGTAACAGCATAGGGCTGCAGCTGCATCAGGCTTGCATGTAAGGAGAATTATGTACTTGAGATGTTACATTCTCACCTGAATGCAAGATAACATTGTTTAGCAAAGGCAAGCAAAGGGGGGTTGTATCTGTAATGACAGGCTGGGAACTGTTCATATGAAGGTCATCATTTTTCCCAGGTGTGTACAGAGCCCTTGAGACCCGCCAGAAAAACACAGCACAAGTGTGACAATGAACCCTCAAGCGTCAAGATGCTTTGGTTGGTGTCTGCTTGAGGAAATGCCAGGAAAAGGGGAACTTAACATTTTCCTCTGGAGTATCTGTCTCCCAAAGACAGACAGGAGAAGACAATGTGGTCTCATGGCCACAAGGAAAGTTGTTTTGAGATGAATGGTTCTGAATAAGGACAGAATAAAGTATCCTTCAATTTCTTCCTTGACAGGAGGAATAATTAAAAAAAAAAAAAAAAAAAAAAAAAAAGGCACCAGAGGGTTTCATTTGTACATCCTGGTGAGAATTAGGCAGCATTATCAGACACAGCCACTCCTACCAGACTGGTTTACTGATGGAGAAATTACAGATGGGTCCCTGAAGCAGGGAGCTGTGTTTGGATCACACCCCAGGTGCCCATTTTGTGAATCATGGTAAGAGAGCAACTGTCTCCAGCCATCCCTCCCTTTAGTGCTCATTAAACCTCGACTCCATTTGCTGTTATTACTGCACCGGTTGGCTCAGGTCTTGTGCCGCCCCATAGCACACCTCCATGTCTGTGATAAATGTGGTACCCACACATCCTTTGGGCAGGACCCAGCTCCTCCCTGCCACCACTTTATTCTCCTTTTTGATGTTATATGAGCTCACATCTGCAGCCTCCTACCTTTAAGTCCTTTTTGGATCTCTGCTGCTTGTTCCTGGACGCTACTTACAAACTCCAAGTGCAGCTCTGGGCTTTCATTAGTGGCTCCAAGCCACTTGGAGTAGTATTCAAAATGACACTTCAGAGCCAAATGCTCAGCAACATTCGCTTGTAGAAATAGGATTTTGGGCAAAGTTTTCAGGCTGTCCTAAATCCCATTTCTGAAATGGCTGTGGAGCTTAGGACAGAGGTGGGCTTGATCCACAAGAGTCTGGCCAGAGGCTGTTAAAGATGCTGAGTGCAGTGTAAGGCTCCTTCATGGGGGATGTCTTGTAGCCCCTGAGCTCCGGACTGTATTTTAGGTGTCTAAACATCATGTAAACCAGGTTTCCTGAAGCTCAGGCTTCATCGCGGTCCATGGAAATTGAAGTCCTGCATAAAATGAGATTTACGCTTCCTAAACTACTTCTGAAAATGTCACTTAGTGTCTCTATTGCATCTTCATTTGTGTTTACCTGAGCCCTCCATGACAAATTTTCTTTGTTAACTCTCCTGGCTTCTTCAAATTCTGTTTCATTTTCATTTTAGGTGCTAATTATTTTCCTCATGCCATGAAGTGCTTCAGTGGGTGGAGCAGCCTGGCCACTCACTCTTCTTTTATCCTTCCATCCCATCAAATAGCTGTGCTCATTCAGGCTCATTACACTTTACATCCTGAGCTCTAATTGGCGGTGCGTCACCAAGCCCAAGCCTCCCTGGAGCCTCCTGTAGCTGGCTCCAGAAATCAGAGATGATTTCTCAAGCTCAACAAGAATTGCTGTGGTTCATAAGCAACTATTTCTTGTTTGTCTTGAGCTCCCTTTTTCTACCCCAGTCCCCTAAGGCTTTCCCAGCAGAGATGCTTCAGCCAGGAAGGGGTGTTGAGGCATTTTGGGGATGCTGGGCAGAGGCTGAGGAGCAATGGGGCACGGCTCCACCAGCCTCCATGGTGATGCTGTGGGCTGAATGACAGCCCCAGCTGATAAGCCCTTGCCTTCTCCATTATCATTCCATCATTTTGATCTGGATTTTGACACTGCATCTCTCCCCAGTCCTAATATAATGGGAAAGGAAATTATACATATATGAAAAACCAATTCACTGACAAAAGTCAAAAGCAATTTGACTGAAGCCGGAGTTGTTATCCTGTCTCTTATCACTGAACTAGCAAGCAGGACTGTTAATTTTGACTTGATTTTGTCCCTTTAAATAATAGAAACATATGATGTCAGGTCTAATGCTCTATCAGCTCCTGTAATGCCATCAGTCATATGAGAAATATTATGACATAAATATTTTTTAAATGCTGAATAGCTTCTACCCTTTTGGAAAAGATCCTATCTTAAATGGAATGAGCTCCCACCAAAGCAAAAAAATGCAACAAAAGCTGGAGTGGCTCAGAGCAGAGCAGAAGCTGTGATGCTCACCTGGCCCTGTGTGGCAGAGGGACCTGTGCCCTGCCCTGGGGGCACAGGAGTGATCGTGCAGTTCTGCCAGGGCTTGGGAGTTTGGCATGTATGAAACACCTGTGCTCACAACTGCAGCTGTCTCCTGAGCAGCTTTTGGGGACACCTGGTACAGGGCTTTTTCACTATCACCCCTGCCTTCGGGATTTGCTCCCATGCTCTGTGCACTACATTTTTGTTGGTGGTGGTGGTTTTGTTTTTTTGCTTGTTTGTTTTTAACTGCTGAGCTCCTGGGTGATATGGGATAAGGCTTGCTCCTGCAACCCTTTTTCTTGGAAACTGGGGAAACTTGAGCCCTCCAACATAGATAGCATTGTGTGACAGCCGGGTACAGGTAGGGTAGAGCTGCCTTTCTGGCAAAGGAGTTTTTGTGTTCTGAAGCAAGAAGGGCTTGCACCATGAATATACCATGCTGCGATATGATATGGTGATATCAGTAACAGGTTAATGCAGAGTGCAACTATAAAAATAATAGCATAGTCACGACTAGGAGTGAGTACATATGGGAAACTGGAGCAGGACTACTGCCCAGAAATTTCCACTGTCAATTCAGTCTGGGAAATGCATTTCATGTAGACTGAGTGGCTGATGTGCAGTCAGCATTTCTGTAGGGCAGGACTGTGCTGATAGAAGGGCGGTCGCAGGTAACCCAGCAGAGGTGTGTGCTGCCCATTTTCCTTTGAATTCAAGGGTTTCTGTTATCTGAATAGCCCCTATAGTACTGGATTTACAGTTTTAGACACCATGGTCCAGCACTGTGCAAAGACAGGCTGCTTCTGAAACTACCAGGAGCTCTAAGGAGTAGTGGCGCTGGCAGCACGCTCCTTCTGCACCTGTTTTATATTATCAGTGGGCAAAATCCTGAGGCCTTTACTCACTCCCAGAACAACCAAGGAGGAAAAATGCTTCTGGGGGAGGAGGTGTTTGTGAGGATGTCTTGCAGACGTCTCCTTGAGTAATCCACTGGGGAGGGGGATCATAGCTGGACCCCTGCTCTCTGCATGTGGAAAAGACCAGGGGATTATTCTTAAGCGGGCTCTTAGCTTTGGGATTTCCTGCATGGAAAGATGTGCTCACGCACAGTGGATGCTCATGCATGTGCCTGCAAATCCAAACAGACAAAGCCCCAGGCCCTGAGCCACAGCCCCACTGATGCTCAGTGAGCCTGAGCCCATGCAGCAGGAAAAGGCCGGGGAGCAGCCCACGTACCCAAGGCCAACCCCTCACCACCATGCAGTCCCCTCTGTCCTCATCACCTCTGTGCTCAAGGACCTGAGGCTTTGGTCCTTTTGACCCCTTCAAGTCCTTCTGGCGAAGTCACAGTCTGTGCAGGGGCCTGGTCAGCTCCTCTGCCCAGCGGCCTGGCCCAGGTCTCTTTCCTGAGGCCCTCTGCCCAGCTGACACGCTTGTCTGGCCAGGGCTGTCCCTGTGTGATCAGCCTCTTCTGACAGCTTCCTCTGCCCAAAGCATGAGTCAATGCATGCCTGCAGGGTTTTCTCTTGCAGAGCAAACCCTCTTACACCACCATCCCTGAGGATTTCCCAGGTGACTGCACCATGGCCTAAGAAAGTCAGTGTCAGAGCAGGGGGATCGTGTCACCTGCACTTTCCCTCCAGGTTCTTTAATTTCTTCCCATCCTATCACCCCATCAGCTAACATTTGAGACCAACAAGGGCCTTTTGGTCCCTTCCCCATCCCAAAAAGGATGTCTGGGGGGCTATGGGGGAGCGAGTCCTGGCTCTCCTTGTGCCTCTCCTTTGTCCTTGGCATGGGTGGGTGAGGGTTGGCCAGTGGAGGTTTTCTAGGATCTTGATGAGGAGGTAACCACATGAGGAAGACCACATGAACAGTTAATCTTTGCTCTCCAGGACCCAGTTGAATTGATATAATCCCAAACATGTTAATGGAAAGCACTGCATGAAGATATTAGTTGTTGTGGTGACCTACTCCTTCAATTATTTGATTCATTCCTATCTAGTACAAATACAGGATTAACCCCAAATGAGGGCTTAGGAGGGAGAATCTCTTTCTCTTTAATTTTAACCTAAATCACATTAAAAAAAAAAAATTGCTTTGGTGATTATGGGGTGATGATTTAGGAAAGGAAATAGGCAAGGCCCTATCAGTGGACAGGCTCAGGACAGCCCTGATGGTCGCCCATGGATGCTTTGAGTAAAGTTGCTCTTCTCTCCCCTCCAAGACCCTTCAAAAACCCTCTTGCTCACAACTTTTCAGTTTAAAATTATTTTAGATTTTGGCTTTGTTTTTTTTGAGCAGGCACTCAGGAGACCTCCTTTCCTGTTTCCCTTCCTGGAAAGGCAACGTATGACCTGAGACAGAGGAATGGGGGTGCCACTTCTGCCTGCACAGAGGTACAAAATACGGGAGCATTGTCCCATCTCTGCCTCTGCCAGAGGAGGAGGGACCAGTCCTGCTCCATCCCTTGTCTTTCCCCTGACACATCCCATTCAGCCTCCTCAGGGCTTTTCTTGGCTTGCAGGTCAGGTGTTTTACCTACCGGATTGAGGCTTTCTCTGCACACAGCAGAGGAAAAACGTGGGGTGAAAGAGAGGCTGGTGAAACCTCTTCCGAGCCTGGCTCACACATCACACACCCACTGCTCCAGCCGTCCCTGTGGCCAGCACCTTCCTGCCTGCACATCAGCAAGGAGAGCTGTCTGCACTTGTTTCTACCCTGGGATCCCAAAATGAGGCCAGATTTTGCATCGGTTGAGGTTGCTGAGCTAAAAGGATGACGCAGAGCCATTGCCATGGAGACAGAAAGCCAAGGTAAGAGCCACGCTGCTCCTGGCAGCATCCTGGGATCAGGGACCTCGCCCAGTGTCCTGCAGCATCCTCTGAAGGAAAGCAAGGAACAATGCCCCATGCAGATATAAGCATACATCTTAGCATCACTGTCGGGACTGTTTGCTGGTATCTTGATTTTAAGCAAGTGCCTCAGATCCATACAGGATGTAAATATTCTCAAGCACAGGTTGAAAGCTTCCCTCCTCCCTCCCCTGCACACTATCACGTGCCAGCTGCACGTATAAGAGCAAGCACAGTTTGCATCGTGTGCGGCTGGATGCAAGTTACACAATTTGGTAGCATTAAATCGTGCTTAGCATTTTAGGTAATAATAGCTACACTTCAAAGAGTTGCTTAATGACTCTTTTGCTGAGCCCTCTGAGTTGCTCAAACGAGAGTGGTGCAGGAGCTCATAAAAACCCAATTAGCAGCTGCGTGCATGCCGGAGCTCTTGAAATGCCAAGTGGGATTTTGCGGGGCAGAGAGCATGGTCACAGTGCCTGCAGTACCCAGTGTGCCAAAATCCATCTCAAATCATAACCAAGAACAAGCATGGGGGCTGGAAAGTGCTTGAAAGACTCCCCAGTTGACAGAAAATGTTTTTCTTTTCCTGGGAAGAGGGCAGCCAAACTATTTCATCCTCTCAGGGAAATTTTTCATATAGCCAGGGTAGGACCCTGTGGCCAGTGTGGGATGCTGGGATGGGACACTGGCGAGGGATCCCATTTCTGAGCAGTTGCTGCACCTCCAGTGAATCGACCTGACACCTCCTCTTGCAGTGAGTTCTCAACCCCTTTTCTTGGCTCTTGGTGGGCTGCTGTGAAAATGCGCAAACAGCTACTTCCTATTGCTTTTCTTACTGGATGTGTGATTTGGCTTGAATGGGGATGGCAGCTGGGGACCTAAGGCTGTGTTTGATCATAGAATCATTAAGATTGGAAAAGACCTTCAAAATCATCTAGTCCAACCATCACCCTACTACCAATGTCACCCACTAAACCATATCCCTAAGCACCAGGTCCAACCTTTCCTTGAACACCCCCAGGTACAGTGACTCCACCACCTTTCTGGGCAACCAATTCCAATGTCTGACTGCTCTTTCTGAGAAGAAATGTCTCCTAATTTCCAACCTAAACCTCCCCTAGTGCAACTTGAGGCCATTCCCTCTAGTCCTATCTCTAGTTATCTGCGTGAAGAGGCCAACCCCCAGGTCCCCGCACCTTCCTTTCAGGTAGTTGCAGAGAGCCATAAGATCTCCCCTGAGCATCCTTTTCTCCAGACTAAACAACCCCAGTTCCCCCAGTCACTCTTCACAGGATTTGTGTTCCGGATGTCCATAGTGCAGAAGGTTCATGTTGTCCATGCCAGGGCTGGGGCTATATGGCAGCCCCAGGATGACCAAGCAGGACTGGTGGCCCCATGATGGAGTCCTAGGAGCTGGGCGCAAACCTCCCCAGAGATGGGTTTGCCCATGCTGGATGGTGAAAAAGCTCACGGTAAAGTGACACAAATGGAGAGGTGGCTGTTGGCATCTTGCTATAACAAAGCCAGCATCTCGGCTTGTTTTGTTGTGTTGGTTCAGGTTGCTCTTTGTCCTTGTGAAAGAGCAAAGGACAATAAAGTGGCCACAACAGTAAGGAACGTGCACTGGAAATAAGAATGAAAGAGTGGGCTCTTTGTAGAGGTGCTCTTTGGCTTTCTACTGCTTTAGGCAATGCCTGGCTTCGACCGATAAAGGGATGGTGACCACATTGTAACCACAGCACAGGCTGGCAGATTGGAATTGCAGTAATGAATGAGCCCTGCAACTCCAAACAGTCCTGCAGGTGTTTTGCTGAAAGATCCTGCAAAGGAGCAGAGCAGATTGCATGGGCTAGGCTTTTATTTGAATGATTTCCTGATTCAAGGCAACTTAAATTTTTCTAACCGTCTCTAAGTCAGTTAAAGGGAAAACAACAACAACAACAAACAGAGAAATAATTATGCGAACAGAAGAATTAACAGGATATACTTTCCTGTGGTTTTGTCCCCTTAAACTCTTTTGAGTTAAATTTGACTCTTCATCTTAGGGACATGATTTTGGTCTTTCTCTTTCATCCATCCAGTTGTCATGAAACCTGCTGGAAGAGCAGGCATTTGAGATCGTTGCTTCAGTATGAAATTAAGTTTGAGTTGGCCAATATATGCAAAAAAAAATTTTAGTGAAGAACTGGTGGATTGATGGACTGTTAAATGAATGTGTGGGCTGCCTCCATGACCTTAGCTTTTCCTTAGACTAAATATATTAAATGAAAAGCAGTCCTTAAAACTGTCAGTAAATGCTTTCCTATTTTTAATAAGTTTTGAATATTTAAACCAGCCCATCAATAAGGTTTCTTCTGAGTGCACAGTTAGTTAGAGGCAGATTTATGTCACAAAGCAAGATGATCTAGGTCTCCTTCACGTTCATCTTTTAAAACCTGTGTCAGTAGAAGTAGGGATTCCCATCATTTGCCTGTGTGCAGCTCTTGCCTGGGTTCTGGGAAGCCCGTGCACAAAATATCGACCCACTAGCCGTGGAAACAAAACAGCAAAACACAAAACCTCTTTTAGTTTCTAATTCTGAACAGCCATTAGTTGGAGCCCAGTTACTGTTATTTTATGTGTCTTCATCATATCTCCTTGTGCTAGGGCTAGTAATGCCTGGTGTCCCACTGTCTTGCAAGCCCAAGAAAAGTTTTTTTGCAGGACTTGCACCTTTCAAAGGGCTCTCCTGCCTGACATGTACCAGGCTGCATCTACTTTGGCTGAGCATGACTATGCCTAATTCACCTAAATTGCTCCCAGGAATGCAGAAGCAACTGGGACAGACAGACACATGCACATCCATGTGACATGAATGTAGTTTCATTTGCAAATCTAGGTGAAAACCATAATTTGAAATTAAATTAAAAATGCTTTATGCCGGGAGATGAATGAGAACTTCCTCTGTGGCCTGAGCCACATTTGTGACTTCACCACATAACAGAGGGATTTGGAAAGTCACAAAATGGAGATACTGGGGGCAGATATAGAAGAGTAGATTAAGAATCAGATCCTCCATGTATAGCTAGTTTGTTTGTTTGTTTGTTTCCAAATTCCTTTGAAGTCCTAAGTAATCCCCTGTGATATTTGGAGAAAGCAAACAAGGTTTTCAGAGCTTTTCCTTTGAATTTAGGAGAGTAAAACTCTTCCTCTATGTTTCTGACATGTTTTATTCTCTTTGCTTTTTTCTCTTTACTGAAGGGCTCTAATTAGTCTGATTAATTGGAAATGCATATGCCTATTTTATTGGCCTAAAACAATATTGCACTTTCAGAGTCCCTTGTCTGCCCAGAACAGATACACTGAATCCTGCTTCCATGTCAGCAAAAAGAGAATTATTGTCTCGGATTATAAATTAATTAAATCAGATTTGGAGTCTCCAGACAGCATTGCTGCCCTGTAGCAATATGTTAAATCAATGAAACTCTCTAGCCCATACTGGAAACTTTGAGTGGGAGAAGGAGCAATGGGTCTTCCAGCCTTGAGACCTATGCAAGTGAGCAGATGGTTTGCCCTCCAGAAAATATGACACAGAGAGACAGGATGCAAGCCGGTGCATGAAAATCATGCAGTAATGACAAAAGTTGACACCACTTGGCTTGAGAATGGAAGAACCTGCCCACCTGTGTGCTTGGCCACCCCTGGCTTTCCAGGCAGCCCCACCATTTGTGTCAGAGAAGATGTTTTTTTGGACAAGATCCTGCACAGCTCTGCATCTGGCTGATGGGTTTCCTGCAACCCCACTGCATGGATTGCCTGTCATCCCCCTGTCCCCGTGCCCAGCACACCCTGCAAAACTGCAGTCAGACACAAGCATGTGGGGAAGGATGGCTGAGCTTCTCCTGGCTGGAGTAGGGCAGGGAGGTGCCCCATACAAGGCAAGCACTCCATGCTCGATGCAGTCTGCTTGCTCTCGGCTAATTACATGGAGCCAGGGTGGGTCTGATCCAACTTGGAAGCTCTTCTCACCTGAAAAGCCTTTGCTGTGGTGTTTTTTACATGTTGCTATAATACCCAGCTCTGTCTTTTCATCTTATCCTCAGAAACCCGCTGTTTTCCCCAGCGTCACAAGAAGCTCTCTGCTAACATCCTTGTAGTTAATAAAATCAAAGAGATGCCACTTCCATTAAGAAAGCAGCAACACACCAGAAGGAAAATGAGCTGCCAACTGCAGCCTTGCTCGGCAATGTCCTTCTACCTTGCTCTGCCTGTGAAACCCCAAGCACCCCAACAGACACCAAGACCTGCCAAGTCAATGGGAAAACTTGATGGAGCCCAATGCGTCTTTTGCCCAATGCATCCCCCTTTTTAAAATGGTAATGTGATGGCTGTCTGTCCTGATAAGGCAGAGACATGTCAGAATGTCACTTCTGAGATACCAAAGCAGAGCAGTGTCCATGTGTTAGCCGGGCTGGAGTTCAGCTCAGGATGTGTGAATGGGCCACATTTGCCCTCTGTTGACACAATGTCCTGATGCTTTGTGGGCGCTGTGACACTGCTGGAGGGTGAAAAATAGGGGGCTGAGCACATCTGTGAGAAATGGCAACTTTGGGTTTCGTCAGCTGGGTCTAACGCTGTTGATTATATGCAAATATTTGCAAACACTGATTTCTGCCTCGGACAAAATAGCTCCCTAGCTGCAAGCTTTCCAGGGGACTTGGTGCCCTGAAAAGACAAAACTGAATGAGGCCACGTGCAAGATTTAGGTTGCTGGAGAAAAGAAGCTTTGGACAAACCTTCCATGGATCAAACTTCACACCTAACACTGTCCGAAGAACGCAATGATAAAATCATGGTAAACGAGGACTCTCTTCAATGTCACTGTCACTAAAAGTGGCTCTACAGGCAGTTTCTGGATCCTCCATCTGCACTGCAGCAGGAGACCTCCTGTGCCATGGCTGTGGCTCAGCCCATTACAAAGAAAATAGAAGAGATGTAAAATTCAGATGCAAACATCAAAAAAATCTCAGAATTCAGGGTCACATTGTGCTGAGGTTTATTTGCCCCTCACTACAGCCTGCATCTTGTGAGGAGCTCCTGAAAGCAGTGCTTGCTGCACAGCTTGGCAAAGTCAGCCACAAGCACTGTGCCCCGCAGCAATGACCAAACTGGAAATCAGATAGCAAGCAGCATCCCACTTAAACATGGCACACGTGGTCCATACTTCAGGCTACTTTCCAGTATCTCCAGAAAGAGATCTTTTAATTGAAAGCCTTAATGTTTCTCGTTATATTTAAAATTAGAGCGGAACGGCAATAAAATTGGTCATGGAATAGAGACAAGTTTTAAGAGAGAGAATGAAATGTATTTTTCATTTTTACATTGGAGCCCCCCCCCTCAGAAACCCATGCACATATAATACGTCAGTGCAAGGATTAATAATTAAAGGAACAAAAACCGCATGTCTCTGCGATGCACATGAGAAAGCAACAATTCAGGCTGGAGGCTGCACTCTCTGGGGACATGCTGTTTTTGCTGGCATTTCACCTCTGCGTGGTGCTCCTCCTTTATATAGAGAAGTGCTTTCCTGCATCCTCTACCAAGGAACATATTGCCTAGTAATTTGCAGCTGATGGTTCACCTCAGCATTAACCTGGGAAATTGTATCCATGCTTGCCATCAGGTTGATTTTGGAAGTGTTCACACAGATCATAAGTGATTTGGATAGATGTGCTTTGGGGTGAAACCCTCCTGCCACTAGCAGGAACCCACTCAGTCTGGTGGTGCTGCTCCAGCTAACCAGACAGCCCGAGGGTGGTGCAACTCAGAGCTGCGGCTACCCAAGACTTGTGGAAAAGCAGGCTCCAAAACTGCTTTCTCTTGCCTCCCTAGAGCCAGATGGATGTCAACAGGCTACTGCGACGAGACGGAGCCTCTCCGTTCCTCAGTGTGGCCCTGGGCCAAGCAGACGCCGGAGCGCACCACTCTGCAGAGCTGTCCTGCAGCGCCATCCAGCACGCGCCCTCACCATGTTCAGGAGCACCTCACCGGGTGCTGAAGGCTCAGCCCCCAGGGCATTGGTGTGCTTTGAAGCTCGAGTCCATCTCCGACTTGAATGCAGTTTCACCGACCAGGCCCCAACCATGATTCTTCTCCTTCCACATCTTTCCTTCCTCCATGTTGGTAGTCTCCTTTTTCATTAAAAAAAAAAAAAAAAAAAAAAAAAACAAAAAACTGCTAATTATCTCAGCAGCTTGGAACTGGGTTGCAGCATGGAATTAAAACCAGCTTTTCATTTTGGCATCCATAACCTTGTGTAATTAATAAGAAAAGAGAAAGCCAGAACATGCAGGTCAGCCCTTAGTGTGAGGAGGAGATTGATTGGACACAGCCAGCACCAGCCATGATGCTCTGAAACTGGCCTCAGTGACGGTGGGTTGCATTTTGGGGCCAAACCAGGAAAAAAGAGGAGGAGATAAGGTTCTTTCTTTCCTGGTTGTTCCTCTTTGGTTTTTCTCATTTGAGCTTAAAGTCTGGACCAAGTCAAGCTCAATGCAAACCACTCGGTCTTCTGCACCTCTTTGCTGGGGAAGGAATGGGAAAGCAATCTGTCAAGGCGTGACCACATGTTTTCACTGTGTGCCATGCTGAGAAAATCAGGATGCTCCAAGAGAGTTGACTGTTGGAGACGGATGCTTCGATGAAGATCTGGAAGACCCCTGAAGGAACCCAATGGCTAGGAAGTTGAAGGTGGGATCAGCACCACTTGCGCTCCTGATGGTGGCAGATCCTCTTCTGGCCACCTTGGCACAAACAAGTGGTCACCACGTCCAAACGGGAATGCTCCCGATGGCCATGCCATGCTGGGGTGACGCAGCCCTTCCCTGTGGCCACCCAGCGTGGGAGGGCAGAGCCTTTGGGCACCAACACTGGCATCCAGGAGAGGTGGTAGCACTAGGACAGAGGGGACAAGACCCTCCTCCCACCTTGCCAGAGCTGCCAGGAGCTTGTAGAAAGCAAACTTTCCTCCCTCTGTCTCGCCATGCTGCCAATAGCATCTCTGCTCGCGAGCGGCCGTGCCTGTTCTCCAAAGCATTGATTTACGATTTGTTGCTGCTGTCACCGAGGAACTCCCGCCACTGCTTACTACGGGCTTGCTGGATTGCCAGGATGGTCCCGATGGGAGCCGAATTGCTGCTGGAGCTGGCAGGCCGGAGCAGGAGAGCATCGCTCCTGGGGAGCAACAACACCAAATTGGGGTTCTAGCCCTTTAAATCCGATCCGGTACTGGAAAAAAAAAAGAGCGAGCAGGCAAGCAGGAGAGAGCCTTCAGACTCTTTTAATTAACGCTTGTACTCTATTCTGTCTTCCCAAGTAGCGGTAGACACTCTCGCTTCTTCCGGACGACCTCGGGGCTCGCCAGCACCACAGCATGGCTGGGGGCAGCCGCTCACCTGGGACCGGCGGCAGCAGGTACGCGCTGGGGGCCGGGGCTGCTGGCACGGCTTCTACCCCTCTCTCGCTCCCCCCGTTCTCCCTCTCTTTCCATTTTTCTGGAGAGAAGTCCAACGGCTTGCTGGCCGGCCGCCCGGTGTGGGCAGGGTTGCGCGGTGCCCTCCCGCAGCGCACCTGGGGACACGGGGCTCTGCCTCCTCCCCTCCGTTCCCCTTGCTTCCTTTGAAATAACTGCGTGCATGCCCTAGGCGCTTTTATTCCTTCCTCTTTAAATCAAAGAGCTGCCACTCGGTGGAAGATAAGTTGGGTTACCTATCGCACAAATCACCGGAGAAGTTGCTCCCTGGCACTCTCCTCCAGTTGCCCCCGTGGCCACTGGCTCCTCTCCCCGCTGCCTTCCCTTGCACCAGGTGAAGAGAGTTTTACCACGTCCTTCCATGCGCACTGCACTATCAATGCAGAGCGTTTCTGAGGAAGCTGGATCCTAGGGTTTAGGAGCAATGGTGTTGTATTTGTTCTGGAGTTTCTACTCAGCGGCATAACCCACAGCAGCTTTCTCTGGGCTTATAAATTGCCCTTCGTTGGGAACATCGTGCACGGAGAACATTTAACTGCCAACTAGCACATTTGCCAATTGATTTTTCTCCCCCCCTCTGTGCCTAACTGAGTGATCTCTTCATTTATATTTCTACACACCAGAGCTTTTTCTTCAAATTATGTATTGCAGCTCCTTCCTCACCACCTCTGCAAGTGTCTCTGTGCATGTTTGGGATCCCCTGAGCTTAATGAGAGATGGCTTTTCTCCTTGCAGATGGATCCCAGGTGAGCAAGGGTCCCAAGGAGCCCTCTTCCCCACAAGGGGCTCTGCCAGGATAACATTTGTCCTGGTGCTTAGCTGAGGTTAATAACACTTTTGACAAATAGCAGACCTCCTCGAGGCTTGAATTAGGGTTGAAAAAGCAGCCACTAATCTCCTTGAGAAGTGCTAGATTGTGGCCACCGCTCCCCGTAAATCAGGGGACAAGCAGTTTATGTATGGCATGTTGACATGTTAGCACAGCAAAAAAAAAAAAAACTTTCATTAATCCACCAGCAAAAACTCCAGCTAGCTGTCATTTTGGAGGGCAGTGAGCTTGTTGAGGAGATGTTGTGAAGTCAGAATATCTTAAAGCATCTGGGAATTCTGGGGCTGTACAGCAGGGACAGAGAACCGGGCTTCTTGTCTGCAACAATAACTGCTGCAAGTGAAAGAGGGATGGGACAGGGAAACTTCCAAGTGAGCAAGGGAAACAGAGCTGTATGTCAGTATGTGAGCAGCTGAGCAAGTGCACCTGGAGGTATCAGGTGTTTTGTGGGCAGCAATATGTTTCAACTTGAGCAGTCGAAGAAATAAACTCAGAGAGGAAGAGATGCTGCTGGCAAGCAAAAACAAAGATGCTGGGGCAGAGAGAAATCTGTAGCATGGGCTCCCTGGTTAATTCATAGGGGTGCAGGACTGTAAATAAATTCTGTGTGCCCCAGGGATATGCATTTATTGGTTTTCCTGGTCTGTGTTCATTTTGTCAGTGGCTCTCATATTGTTGTTGTGATGCATACTGGTGGTGGTTTGTTTGTGACTTTGGGTGACATGATGAGGGAGCACGGCCCTTGCGACCGAGATGCAGGATAATAGCTGCCTTGTTTCCAGCTTGCAGAAGGAGAGCGAGTGACCTGGCAAGGAAACCTGAAAGTGCCTTTAGTTCCATGGCTACAAAACCTGGTTTGGGGATCTGAGCAGGGCTGCAGTTGAACTTGGACAAGAAATGGTTTTCAAAATCCACTAGCTGTCGTTGATGGCTGTGGGTGGGCAAAGGAGATGCAACAGTGGAGGGGACCCCTTGGTTCAGAGCCCCCCCACACTGCAAGGGGCAGCAGCCAGTGATGGGGAGATGCTCTCCACCATGTGGCATCTCATGCACCCCCAAGAAGTGCCCCGGTAAGCCCTGTGCCACTGGGAGGGCAAGCAGTGGTGGTGGGATGAAAATGCCACCCACAAATACAAGCAGGCAGAAATGAATAGAGCAAAACGTACATCTTGGTTCAGCAAAGTGACTCAAGCCTCGCAAGCATGCAGAGGGTGGGGAGTAATTATTTATAGTGCCATCAGCAGAAATAATAGAATGAAATGAAGGACTGAAAAGTTTTGCTGACTATCAGGGAACACATCCTGGCATGGGCTGACGTTTCCCAGGCCCAGACCTTTGCATCTCTTGAGCTACTGAGCTTGCAGCCTGGAGCCCGGTGCTGGTGGTGGCCGGTGCCAGCAAACCTTTGCCAGGGTGGGACCCCACCAAAGACAGATGGGGAGCATGGAGGAGCCGAGCTGAACCTGTGTGGAGGATGGGATTTAAAAGCGAGATATGGCTTCCACCCAGGGTCACCTCTGACATCTCAGCTGGGATTTTTCTCCTTGTTGATATTTGGACAAGAGCACAGTGAGTGGTGCTCTGCAGCAGGGGAGGGCTGGGTTTGGGTTCCCATGCTAATTCCATGAACGCTGAGATTAAAACACAGGGAAAGAAAGCCATTTTCGAGATCAGCAGTTAGCGTAATCCAGTGCATTGTCCTCTGTAATTAAACTCTGTGTTTTGCGTTTCAATAATGCTCTTGAACCATCATGACAAAAGGAATTAGAGGGATTGGCAGACAGACCCAGGCAGAGAATTGCTCACCTGGCATCACTCAAATTAAAGGTGACCTGCATAAGATTTTATTTTCCAAATTGAGAAAATTGAGTTTGGGCTCTTCTTTGTGGCTTTGTGGTGATGAATAGGCCTCTTTTTATTTATTTATTTATTTTTTCTTTTCTTTCTTTTCTTTGGTTACAAATGATGAGTAGCATCAAGCTTGTCTCCCCCTCTTTGGGTAGATGTGTTGGAGGGCTGCTGTGGGTGGAAACTTGAACCCCATCAGGAAGCCAGCCCCCAGTATATTTGGTATTTGGTCTCCAACATCCTGCAAAAATTAACCAGGCAATAAGTTTTCTGTAAGCTCGTTCCTCCATCTGTGCTTCCCCCAGGCTACCTGATAACACAAGAGACCAGTCTACAAGTGGGCACAAAGATCAGAGCTTCACAGAAGTCCCAAAGGGCAATTTGCTCTGTCTTGTCCTGCTTGTCAATCTCCTATCCAAGATTTTCCTTCTACACACAAGACCTGAATTTCTGAAGAAAGAGAAGGAAAGTAATTCTTTTTTATTGTAGGTGATAACCTCTCCCACTCTGTCTAGTCCGTACACTGGAAAAAGCAGAAACACAAAAGGCACAGCTCTCATTTTTGCTTTTTCTTTGCCAGCCACCTTTAAACAAAAGAAAAATAGCAGGGTATCTAGAGCAGGAAGGGACCAAAATGGATCTGACTGAGATAAAACCTAAATTTGCTCTTTCTAGCTGCTAGACTCTAATACATTCTTCTATTCAGAACAAGGGACATATGTCAACCCTATTCTACATCTCTGGCAGGATATTACAGTTTGAATTAGTATGATAAATTAAAAATAGTCGTAAAATTCTACAAAGGTCTTAAATCGTAAAAATATATTGCATGAATGAAATTGCATAGTTATTAAGCGACGTGTTTGAGATATAAACATTAGCGTGGCACCGGTCTAGAAGAAAGAGAGCAGTGAGGGCCAGGGACACGGGGTAATCCAGATGTGGGGTTATCTTTGCTAATCATCTGTGTGGTTTAGCTGGATTCAGGTGGCCTTTGAGGGTAGGCTAATCCACCATCTGCTGCTGTATTTCTTCTTTGATTTTTATCCCTTTTTTTTTTTTTTTTTTTTTTTTTTCTTGGGGATTCTGATACGGTTTTCCCCTTTGAACATAAGCTACTTTTAGTGTATTAGCTAAAACCTACATTTTAATGGAAAGAGGTAAGAGACTGCACAGACAATGTAAAACGTGTTTTCCACGACCACCCAGAGACTGCCAAAAATCAATCATCTACTAGAGGCTGATCTTTAAATAAAGTTAAGCTAATTGTATCAGAAGCCCTGGGGGTCCTTGAGAGCAGGTTTTCAAGAGAGTCACGTATAGATGATGCCCAGTTTGATATAGGTTTCACGCTTCAAATCCTTTTGTGCTGGGACCTGGTTTGCTCAGGAACTGAATTACTCTGAATCTGGCTCTTACCAAAGCATTGACTCCAGACTGAGAGCTGCCCAAGTGTTTGGGAGCCGGACTCGCTGTTTCAAAGTGGATTAATTGATTCTTAGGAGTTTCACATGCTTTACTGGAAGCTGGCAGGACGTCCCTAGGTGGTTTTGCAGAAGTTTCTCTTGGAGGGCTGTATTGCAAGAGTAAGGACAGGAATGGTCTGGCACACACAGAACTGTAAATGAAGCAAGAATGTATTTTAAATGTACTTTTCTTTTTGCTCCATCATAAATACACTTTGGCGAAACAATCTATGAAGCTGGGAGAGGATTAACTTGAGAAGAGTAAAGGTCTTCCAGGGTTTAAGAAGGAGAAAGTTCCTATGCTACAGGACAGGCATCCTTGGGCAGGTGACACAAGTCTGACTGCCCAAGGGATGCCCACTGTTTCTATGATGTCCACCACTACTGACACCAGGTAATGACTCCAGAGTTGCAGCCATGCCCAGGAAGAGAAGTCCCGAGTGTGTTGGCTTGGGGGGGGATCGGCTGGTGGCTCCTGGAAAGGGCAGAAGTTCAGGTTGATGGTGGAGATGAAGCTGTTATGTGTTACAACAAGTGAATTAAAACCCCTAAATGGATTATAAGGCACACATTGTGGCATTGCCTAAAAGCCTCTGTTAGCACCCCTTGGTAATGCACACTAGTCCGTGCAGTGCCGATGGGCAGAACGTTGTGCAGCCACAGGACATGTGCTCCTCCTGCGGCACGATGCCCCAGGACATGGTGGGGCACCCCGGTGTCAGGAACAGCCAGGAGTTTGCTGCTCCCATCCCATGGAGACCAGTCCTAAGGCTGTCTGCTTTCTGAGTCTCTGATGACCGTACAGAGTGGGAAGAAGATTGAAATGTTACAGAGAAGCCTCACCCTTGACAAGCAAGTTGAAAGAGTAGGTTGATTCTTTTCTGCATCAGATTGGACCACAGACTGAAAGTGCTATTTTGTCCTGTGACCTGCTGATTGAGGAAACAAAATGATGTGGTGCTGTCATCAAGAAGTCTGATAAATATTTTATTCCCTCCTGAAATGTCGTTTATGAGAGATGCTGGCTTTCTCTGGGGTACAAGAAGAAGATGGATCTATGGAAAATACTGTCACTGCTCTTTATGACCTAGATGAACTGTGTAACTTCAACAAGGGGTTTCATGAAATGATATGGACTTAAATCATTTCTGGCACAAAAACCAAGAAGGACTCTACCTCAGGTCTCATTTAATGCCCGAGAAAACAATTACAGGCCTAGACAGGCTAAGAGCAACCAGAAGCTCAAGGAAGAAAGGAAGAGGTCCTGCTAACCCCCCAGTAACACTGACCCTACTTCTGCCCCATGCCAGCTCCTAGAAACCCATCAGATGATGTTCTGGGCCTGAGATGGACCTCCCAAACTGTGTGAAGGTGACGCAGGGTCAGCTGCAGCTTGGCAAAAACCACTGGTGCAGGCAAGCCTTGGCAATCATATAATGAGTGTTCTGATGAGAAAGTCCCAGGCAGAATGGCACAGCTGCAGCGTGTCCGTGCATATCCATGACCAAGATGGCACAGAAGTGCCTGGGACCCTGCAGGCAGATGTGGGTCTGCAGACCTTGGTCCCCACATGTGTCAGCCTGTTGTCATGTTGGCATAGGCCCATAGCCTTCTCCAAGCACTGGTAATTTTCTGGCTTTTCCTGTCGATGACACAGCGAATGCTTGGACTTCTGAAGTCACTTTTGATTTCTTCTGATTGGTGGTTTGGCTTTTTAGTAGAGGGAAAAAAAGACAAGTGTTTTTGAAGACAAGTCTGTGGAAGTCCCTGAAAACAAACAAACAAAAACGTATTTTTTTTTGTTATAATGTGCTTAAGTCAGATTAATCATAGAGGATATTAAAGAACAGACTAGCTGAATTTCATAGAGTGAATTATGAAAAGAACCTGCTCTGTGCAAAGCATAGGGTCACATTTGATGACTCACTAGGCTTTTTCTTGACTATTAGTTGAATGCTTTATGTCCAAAATGTGATCCACATAAAATTGGTGCAGTCTGATGGAGAACGTCTTCTAGCTCTCAGTGTCCAGCAGCTACAGGAGGAAACATTCCCTTCTATGTCAGCAGAAAAAAGCCACGTAGTCTCTGTCTCTCTCTTGACATAGCTGCTATACATCGTGAGAACAAATTCCCATTTTACCTAATATCCTGGTATATCCTGTAGGTGCAGCATATACCTTCTCTTACAACTTTCCACCTTCTGTTGGATACTCATGAACACTTCCTGAGCTGGAAGCTATGTCTATTGCATTTTCAGTGAATTATTTAATTCCTCCTTGAGCCTATTTCTGCTTTTGACCACCATGAAGTCTTCCAGCAAAAATTCTACAACATAATCATACATTCTTTGCAAAAATACTTCCTTTCACTTCTTTAAAATCTGCTTTTGGTAATTTCATTGAATACTTCCTAGGTCTGGTGCTGTGAGAAGCAGTATGTATTTGTTCTCTATTGACCTTCCCCATGATGTTGAGGATCTGATAAAATTCTGATTTGATAAGTGTCTCCTACATCCTTTTCAACCACTTCTTTGCCAGATTGAAGGGTCCTAATGTGTTAGTCTATTTTTGTACAGAAGCTGTTCTCTGGCTTTGTTCAACGTCAGTTCCTTCCTCTGACCCTTTCTCGCTCCGTTATTTCCTTTCTGGGATGCACTGAGCAGAAATGTGTACATCACAAAAGTGCACAATGGATTCAGGCAGCAGCATAGTTTCAATTTTGTTCTCTATTTCTTTCCCAGCAACCACTTGCATTATATTTAATCTTGGTTATGTGAACTTTGAGTTTATGTTTTCAAGGAACTAACTGTATTCTTCCCAGTAACTCATTCCTGAATGGTAATCACTAGTTCAGGGCTTACCATATTGTAGGTAGACTACAGGCTATTTTTCTCAATGTGCATTATTTTGTGCTGTTTGGCACTGAAATTCAGCTCTTATCTTATTTGTGAGACATTGCGTTTTGTGATTTTATTTATTTATGTATTTAACTGCTGCAACCAGTTCTGGTTTGATTATCCTGATTAATTTTGTACCACTAATAAATTTTGTCATCTCACTCGTCACACACTCACAGTCCCCAGATCATTTCTTAATAAATGAGTAGATCTATTGGACAGGCCTCTCTGGGACTGCCATAGGATGCTTCTTTCATTATGAAAACAGATTATTTATCTCTGTTTCTTGCCTTCATTTCCCACCTCCTTCATAATGAAAAACAATGCAAACAATTCATTTAACCTTTCTGCTATGACCTGTCTCTCTTGAGTATGCTTTTTATGCAGTGATCATCTATCAGCCACACCACCTCTCTGGCAAAACTCCTTCCCCTAATGTTTCTGAAGAGGTTTTATTGTTACCTTTTATGTCTCTAGCAAGTTGTTGCTCAAAACCCTTTTTGGCCTGCCATATCATTCTTTTCCATGCAATTTGTCACGTTCAGGAATCCATTTCCTCTCTTGAGCATGACTTGAGCTTTTCAAGAAATGCCTTTTAACTCCTACTCCACTGTGTAGCTGCACAAACTTTTTTAACTCTGCTTTGTTTGTCAGTGTATGTTTATTCCAGGCTTGCAATATGGAGTTTTAAAACTGTTATTTTACACTTCTAACTGCTCCTTGCAATTTCTTCTCAAGCAGCTTCTTCATTTTTGATGTACTTGTCATTTTTAAGGTCATATGAGCAACACTTACATCTTGAAGTAGGTCCTGGGCATTTTAGAATCAGACTGAGAGCTGCTTTACTGTGTCTGGACTTGGTGATTTTAGCTCTGCCAGTCAGTTATTTATGATAGTCAAATATTATTTTAGATGTCATGCCTCAAGTGAGATATAGAGGTAGCCTATGCTGCATGTCTTCGCATTGCAGAGCTGCGCCAGTCAGCATCATTCCAGCAAAATCCAAGTGACAGCTGCATCCATATCCCCACCCAAATGGGGATCCCCATTCTTTGACTTCTGACTGTCGCAAAAATGTTGAAGGCAACAGCTCTGAACACTGCTCTACACTTCTCCTGACTTTGTATGGTACTGATAAATCAACAACAGAAGTAGCTGTTTTCCCCTTCCCAAAACCAGCTGGCAGCAATTCCAGCTGCCAGTTGGAGATTGCTTATAGTGCCTCCTTAGCCACCAGTCTGCAGAAGATGGAGCCGTGAGGCAGAACTTGGAGTTCAGCCCTTTGCACCATTTGTGTATACCACTTTGACCCAAGGCAAGCTCTATTATTTTCCTTTGTTTCTAAGCCACATCTCCATAAAGCAACAGAACTATTCAGTGGTAGAATGCACCATATTGAATGAAGTTATATTATTAACATCAACTTTTCTACGGACAATTAAAAAACCCTTTCATTTTGAAAACACTGCTACACTGCTGTGTCAGTGGTCATGTTAGAGGCAACAGGACTATTCAAGCAGGCCTAAATTAAGTAATAATTGAAATGTTTGAAAGAAAATGAGTATGGTTGTCAGGGTCAGACTTAAATATGTTTTGCTAACATCTTGCAGAAAAAAAAAAAGATAAAAATTACAGTGCTGTGTGAGAGATGACTGGGTTCTATTTCAAAGTAAATAAGTAGAGCAGGGAATAGAGAGGGAGAACACACAAGAGCACAGTGAATAATATGTATAACCAAATGAAAGATTTTGCACAGTGGTACAGTATGAGGTACAACTTCAGAATATTAAAACAGAAAATATCTAGTTCACACACACACACACACACACAAAAATCCACCCACAAGAATGTTTAACAGAACATTCAACTACAATATACAACCCATCATTTTAGAACATATTTTTAACATATGCAATTGGGGAAATGAAGCACCTTTTGATAAATAACATCTTAAAGTGCTGCTGCACAATAACATAAATATTGAAAAAGTTGTTTTGAAGAACTTAGCTAGAGTAACTAGCAAAGTCCTGATGCTGAAAAACATAACTTCAATAAAGTACCTTAAATCAATGGCACATGAACACATGTTGAGGTTAAGCAAATGTACTGGTGTTTCTATAAATCCTCACACTTGCATTCTTGAGACAGGGCAAAGCTTTGTGCATGCATCTAGAATACCAGGGCAGTCCTTTCTGCTTTGCTGCTGATTTCAGCAGGAACACCAATTGCTCCATACTGTAGCATTCACCAGTTTACTCTTACTACAGCATAGAACAACTTCCAGAGGAGCGTTACTCAAGATACTAAAAAGAGGGTTTTGGTTTTCAACATGTCAAGCACAGTTCTACCATGTGTCTGAATGCTGGGCTGAAACTTTATCACTATTAGAGTTCTGAGGACACTAATTGCCATAAGCAGCCTCACCTGGATTCCACACATGGTCTCGCAGCCTATTTAAGCTCAGTCCCAGGCCTTCAGGCCCTGTATGAGGTGTGCTGGAGACATGTCTGTGGCTGGCTGGTTTCTGCCTACTGGAAGCTCTCAGACCTGTTGTAGATAACTATTCTTCAACCCTGTCTCCTAGGTGGCTCCCAGGCTCATCCTGCAGCTCTGTTTCCAGGCTTCTGACTGAGCTTCAGGGACCTTGGTCCTAATTTCTCACCTTATCTGATGTTGTCCCTTGATCCTGTTACTAACGCTCATCTCTGCTCATTGTATTCAGGTCCTGTGGTTGGTGAGCCAGAACCCCTGGCTTCTGGTTCTTTTCTCCCATCATGTAGGTGATCCACCTCTGCTTCTCCCTGACAAATCCATTCTTGACCAAACGTTTCATCACTGACTCTCTCCTGCTAAGTTGGTTCATGTATAAATAGTAGTGGTGCAGGTTGGGGTTGAGCATGGTTTTGAGGCTATAACTGAATCTACGGGTATTGGGAGTAATATGTGAAAATGAGGTTGGAGAAGCATCATTAGCTAGATGGATGAGCATATTTGTGTGCTAAAGTAACTACAGAGTACCATCCAATTAAGCCAGGACATCTCCTGTATGCCAAGGTCTTGATTTGTGTAGCGCATTGATAGTGACTGAAACTCTGAGTTTCAACTAGCTATTTGCTGTTTTATGTTTATTTCATTGGACTTCCAGTGTTGCCATCCTAATAAATACCTACTAAAGCTCTGCTTAGATCCAGCCCTGCCACAGTTTGACCTAAACCCTCTTTCATCTTCCTTGCTGCTGCCTGCACTCTGGGTTGGGTCTCTGAGGATGGGATCCACCTGACCTGTGCAGGGTGATGAACTAGTGGTTCCACACTCACAGCAGCATCCCTGGCAAATTAGCCTCAGCACACAGCAGTTGTGTTAGAGAAGTCGGGTGAAAGGGAGCAGTAATAATCTCCAAGTTCTGCCAACAAAATCCCCTTCAATTCTGCTGTTGTCTTCTTGCCTTTTCTTTCCCCCTCTCCATACCTTGGCAAGACTCTTTCCTGTTTTTCTTTCATTACATGGCAAATGCACAATGTGAACAGGAGGTCATGTACTCCAAATCCTCGTTTTATATTTTTTCTGACGTTGCCAGTTGCTTTTTCTAAAGACTATGAATAATGTGCAAACTCCTTTTGGGTAACAGTTATAATTAGATGCTTTCTAAATTTCCAAGAGCTTTGAAGTTCTTAGCACGCTCCTTTCCTAATATCCTGTGGCTCCGTATTTATGCTAATAAACTGAGCTGCATCCAATTGACCCTAGAACTGCTGCCCTGCAGCAGGTTTGGAGTTTAGTATACAAAGGCAAAAAGGAATAGTTGGAATGTAAGATCCAGTGTGAGTATCCCACAATGTCTGGATTTATAGGGAAATAATATTTCTGAAAAGTCTTGCTAGGCTGATCTCCCTGGGCAAGATTTTGCACCCAGTGTATTTCAAAATGCATTGCTGTGGAAACCACTGCCAAATGATGATGTCAGGCTGATGTCAGGCAAGAAAGGCTCTCCCCTCCCTGCAGATGCTTCTGCGGTGTAGTTGTCTTGTGGCTATTGCCATTTCCATGCAGCAAGTAATTTCTTCCAGGGAACTCCACAGGGAGCTTTCCTTGTGCAAATGTTCTCTCAGGAGAGCTTTCAGCATCAGTCCAGGTAGAGAGGAAGAAATAAGAAGTCTCTGTTTCAGATCTGTGTGGAGAGGTAAACACGGGTAGGTGGACAGGAAAAATATGATGGTGCTGCCCATGAAAGTACAAGTGAGTGAACTTTCAAATGGATGGGGGTGAAAGAAGTATAGGGAAGGAAAAAAATGTCATCTACATTAAGACAAAGCCAACAGCTATTTTCCTCTGCCAAAATGGTACCTTCTGGTTTTGGTTTGAAAATGTAGTTTTGGATCAGCTGACAGTTCTTGAATTTAGTGAATTCAGACTGAGGGAAATGGTTCACTTTTCAGTAGATTATTTCAGTTTGCATGAGAATTTCTCCAGCGGGTAGAGTGGGGAGCTGAATAACGCACAGCTCTGGGGTGGGAGCAAACAAGCCAGCAAGGCCTGCTGGAGACAGCAGAATCAGCTGCAAACCCAAGCAAGGCCAAGCTCCAGGCTGCAGTACAGGTCCTGTCCATGACCCCCTTCTCCTGCCCCCAGGCAGGCTGGATGTCTTGTGGTTCTTGACCGTGTGAAGGCTGTGATGTGCAGTCCCTTGGGTCAGGGATCTGCGCCAGCTCTGCTGATCCAATAGTGAGTCAGAAGGTGGGCTGTGCTGCCTAAAGGCATCTCTCTGTTCGTTTTGAAAGAAGGTCTTGAGCCAAGGACTCTTGTTTCCTGCTGGAGTTGCCTTGAAGCTTGTCGTGTCTTTGAGTGGATATTCCTAAGGTTTTCCTGCTGATGCTTTGCACTGTATAAATATTTGAATATTGATTGCATGTGAAGAATAACAGTCTGCCTGCTTTTTCCTAGTAGGACAAGATGTATGGGTTCTGTTCTGTCCTGTTGAGTACTTAAGCATTTCTCATCATGTGAGCTAGGAAAAGACTAGCTCCTGGTTTCTGGTAGTTTAGGCCTTGCACTTTGCTGTTCTGCAAGTGGCCAACTGAGCTCTTAGACATGGGTCACACACCTCCCGTGGGAGTGGCTGAACTGGACAGGGCTTGCAGCTGAACAGAATGCAGCAACCACCTCCTCACTGCGGTGAGCAGTGGTTTCTGGTGAACTTAGTTGTTCTTGTCAAATGTTCTTGGCCTTTATCAAGTGCCAGAAAATGAAGTGTTTTTGCATTAGTCATAATCTTTTGTCAGGTTTGCTTTTTCTTCATTGGCTTAGAGCCGCACATGAATTTGGGACTGGAGCAAGCTGAACTTTAACTTTAGGTTCTGCCACTGAAAAATCATTTGCATGACCCTATATTGTCATTGATGCTTGGATGGACTGAAGATGGCAAAGGCTGGGGGGGCTTTCTCTTTACCATTGCACAATAAGGCACACAAGCTGTGTGTTGTGCATTTCAACAGCAGACACACAGTGTTTGTTCCAGCCACAGATTTGCCTTTACAGAGGCTATTGCCCAGCCTAAATGGTGCCTGGAAGTGCCTACTAAGGGAGCATTATTCCTGAGCAGAGAGTTATGCCTGTGGTGGTGTACTTCTGTCCCTGCCAGAAGCAGAATTCCAGGTTATGACTGGCCTTCTCACTGCTCCAGGTGCCAAGTGCACTTCTTCAACCTGTTATCCAAGTTAGAGAGAGGGTGGCATAGGCATAAGAAAAATCATTACATCAAAGTCCCTGGAAGCCCTGGTAGTCACCTTGGACGCTGTTGAATACCTGATGAATAAACGTGTTCTGTGTATGCAAGGGGCAGTGAAATATCTTCCTCCCCCCCCACAGGCACTCTTCCAGTCCACTCTTGTGGAGAGTGAGGCCCTTTCCTCTGCCTTCTCCCATTAAATGTGCCTTCACTGGAGAGAAAAATGAGATATGAAGAAAATCTGGAGATCCAGATGGAGATCCAGCAGCAGAGGTGCAGTCCAAACTCTGTCCTTCATGGCTTGTAACAAGAAGCCTTGGAGTGAGTGAAAGCCCTGACCCCCAGCCAGCCATTGTACCTGCTCTCACCTATTTCTCCAAAAGGTGAAGTCTGGAGCAGCTGCTGATTTTCCTTTTCAGTCTTAGGTTTGGAGCTATTAATAAGCCTGGAAAATAACCACATGTTCTCTGAATTATGTAACAGATGTTAAATTCCCCAAGATGAAGAGGTGTCAGCCTGATGGAAGAAGTGATGTGAGGGCCTTTCTTTTTCCTTTGAGCTGGGTTTCTTCTCTTATTAGTGAAATTGGCTACCTGCCGGTGGAGGTAAAACAGAAAGTTAGTGTCACTCCACAATGTTCTGACCCAACCCCACTGCTCCCCTTCCCCCTTCACTTTGCACACGTATTTATGCATTTCTTGCCTTTCTCCAGCATCAGATTGTGAAGATGGTGCCATCCAGAATGAAGTCCCATTGAAAGAATGTGTTGTGATGAAGAGCTGTTGAGTGAGTCACTGTGATCGTGTTGGCAAAGCGGGCTGTGAGGCAGGCCAGACCCTTACGTTTGGCATGAGGGAGTGAAAAGCAAAAGAGGAAAGTAAACTTAGGGCCAGGAGCACTGCAGTGCTTGGCCAGCCAGCTGGGCTGGGTTGCAAATGCTTTCCTACTTAACCATTTCGGTGACACGGCCCCACCAAAGTGGGGACATTTCCATGCTGTGTTCACAGCCACATATGAGTACTGGGAGATGGGCTTAAGGTGCATGGAGAAGAGGTGACCTCTGAAAGGGATTAAAAAGGGTTTCACGTATTTCCTTTTTTTAAACAAACAAACAAACAAACATTTTTTTAAGCTTCTCCTCTTCATGGTTGTTTTTGACCCTGCAAAACCATACAAAATCAGAAGGAATTTAACCTGGTAGAGACCCTTAGTACCTCTAGTCCAACCCCTGCCCAAAGATGTGCAGGGCCTTCTCCTGCCCAAGAATGGAGATTCCATTGCCTCTCGGAGTCCTGCCCCAAAGCAGCACTACCCACTGAGTGATTTCATTATTTTTGGTGTGACTTCACTTGCTTCCACTTGTTCCTGTTGCTCCTTCCTCTTTCCCTTCACACATGACATACTCCAGTTGGATCGTACTGACTCGCTCCAGGGCTTGCTCCCACGTGCTGTTGTCTCTTCAGTCCTGGAGGACCCAGTGCAGGCTCTGGCTGGTGGTACCGAGGCCAGGGGAGACCCCCCTTCCTTGTCACAGGGGCTAGCTGGAAAATGCTAAGGGAAACTTCCACAGCCTGGAGGTTTGTGCCCACCTCTGTTTGTACACACAGTCCATCTCATGAGTATATCTTTTTATTTTGTTTGTGGTTTGTTTTTTTGTTTGTTTGTTTGGTTTGTTTTGATTTTTTTTTTTTTTTTTAGAAACCTGCTTAATTAACATTCAATTCAAACCAGTAAAAATTTTAAAGCAGCTTAAAATAGTTTTCTTTTACATGACATTTTTCCTATTTCTTGCCACAATTATGGCTAACATTAGTTACTCATTTCTAACCTAAAATGAGCAGGAAAGCGTGAAGTTAGTTTCACTGTGGTATCCTTTCTGCATGCAAGAGAAAGGGGGGTTGGCAGAAGAGTGCCATTGCCAGGGCTACCACTTGTGTCCCCACTCTCCTAGGCTGAGCACTCGCAGCTCTGCATGGGGAAAGGTCCTCAGCAGCCCCCGCTGCTATTTAACCAGACCCGAACAGCTCTTTTCCTAGGATCCCTCTTCTGTGCTTCTTGGTGCCTCCTATAAAGATGGAGGGAAGCTGTCACCAGCTCCGTGTAACACAGCTGAGCAGTCCCTTGGGTTAGACATTTATAAATGTGGATTGAAGACATTGGCCCCAAGGGTACCACATTTTCTGTGGGTGTAGATACACAGTGAGACTAATAAATCAGCCTCTGCGCTAATAGAGATGCCTGCGCTCTTGACTGTGACCCCGCTGGCTGCTCTCTCCGAGGGGTGGCTTTGCTCAGACATTTATTTCTGAGATCTGCTGTAGCGTTTCCTGTCATCCACCCACTGTCATGACAACTACAAGTGTTCATTGCAACACAACGTGCCCTTTCCTCCTGGGGATGCTTCTGGGGAAATGGAGCTCAAGTCAGAACAGGCTCACAGGGGAAAATCCTGCTGGAGGTGTGAGCCACGTCCTCTTACCACCGATGTTAGCATGATCAGAAGTGTGTGTAGAGAGTAGCCCTCCCAAATCCCTCCCTCATTTTTCATGTCTTGTACCAGGGAGCGGAAGAAATTGCTGAAAGTGAGTTCCTGCTAGGTGTGAAATTCAACGGGGCTGTGAATGCTGTGGAGATTTCTCAAACATCAAGGTCTAATCTGGACAGCCTGGCACAAGCCCAGCTCCGCCAAGGGAAGAACCGGCCAGCTTTGATTGTTGGTCACTTTAAGGGGGTAAGAAGGAAGACGCAGAGACTGGGGGACCCAATTTTGAATGGCTTCACTATTTCCCCAGGGTTCCCTTTAGCTTGTCCTTCAGGAGCAGTTGACAGCTTTGCACTCTGTATTATTCACTGCTTGTTACTGATTAATGGGCTTTAATGTCATTACTTATTTCATTATCAAGTCAATCTAGAAGACCAGCCATTATCTAGGAAAAAAGCGAAACACCAAAACTGCTATTTCTTTCTGACATTAAGTGGTTGGCTAACAGGGTAAAGTGCAAGGTTCATGTTTAAGAACAAGACGCTATTAGCAGGAAAACTTGCGATGAAAGCTGTCTGTAAAGCTGCGTTATCCAGACATAGAGTCGAGTCCAGCTATCACAGGACGTGTTGCAAAAACACGGTGATAAATGAGGTATTCCAAAAAAATATAAGGACCAAAACGAGAGCCCAAGTGGAATCTCAGGGTCGGTGATAACAGTGCTGGTAGTGGTAATAATAATCATACACCTTGGAGGTCTGGTCCGGGGTCAGGCCTCAAGTGTGTGAGGTGTAATGCAATTGCAGACAAAATGGTGAATAATTTCTTGCTTCAAAGCACTTAAAAACCAAATACAAGGAGAGCGAAGCCAGCGACAGATGGGCAGGGGAGAACAGAGGTAAGGGCAGCTGGCATGAGGAGGGGACATCACAGTGCACCAGCATTTTGGGCTGTTAGGGATGGGGGTTTGGCGAGGATAAAGGTGTATGTGCGGATCACTTTGGGGCACTGCCAAAATACTGGGGTGACTGACAGTATGGGTTGATGTCCCATTGGGGAACTGGAGATGGCAGCCCACTAAGCTGCAAGCATGGAGGGTCCTGGCAGTGGGGACCTCCATTTGTACTGGGTGCAGAAGAGAAGAGGGATCTGTGGTGACGTATGCCCATCGTGGTGAGGAATGGGCTTCATGGATGTCTCTCAGATGGCAAGGCAGCAGAGCACAGACTGCGAGGATGGACAGGGGAGGCTTGGCAGCACCATGCTGGAGGTGTTGGTCATGGAGGGCTGCACATCACGGTGGGGGGGAGATGCTTGTGGAAGGGGGTGCCCTGCCTGAGGGCTTGGAGACTGGGTGCACCCGGTGCAGGTGGGCACCCTGCAGAGATACCAGCACAGTTCTCAGTTCCTCCTCTTGCAGGGGTGTTTGTGCCCTCCTCCCTTCAATGCAGGAGCACTGGTCTCACCCAGCTCGCTCTTAAGAGCATCTGGGTGGACTGGCAGCAGTGCATGGTTGTGCCCAGAGATGCATTTGGATGCTGCAGGTTTGCGCACAACTACTGGGCTGCAGCTGGAGTCAGCCTTGGATTTTTCATTCGATCCGTCCTAACTCTGCATTGCAAAACATATGAGCAAATTGCTGCTGCCCCCTGGAAGAAGCAGGGCTGTGTCCCAAAGCATACTATTCCCATGGTGTTTAACATTCTCTGCAAAACCAGCTTTTATTTAGAACTGAACATCTGTTCCAGATGTGGTTATTCACTGCCTGTGTCACTGCGCTCCTGCCATTGTTGTCCTGCTCCACAGTGAAAGGCTGGCATGAATTATTGAAAGATTGAATTTAAATAAATGATAAACTGGTACAGTGCGTGCAGTAAGTTTCTGTCAACTCCTTATAGAGTCGCACTGCTGGCTTCGCTCTCCCCATGATGAGCTCGCACACCTCCGCGAACCTGCCGCCGCATCTGCCTGATGGGGCTGATCGAAGAGCGTGGAGAGGGGCAGCCCAAGCATGAAGGTGGCCGAGGGGATGAGTCGCCCGGGGAGACAGAGGAGCCGCAGCAGAGGAGCAGGCAACCGGAGTTTCCCTCCTGGCAAGTGGCTTTCTCATCTCAAACAGTTCCTTGCAACAGGGGCGGGAGGACGGGGCGGGAGG